>NC_081410.1:41916611-42516611 GCF_030272615.1 Cryptomeria japonica | reverse complement strand
AGCTCCTTGTGATCTAACTAAACCTAAAAGCAATAAAATTTACAAGTATGCACACTATACAAGATTTCATGGAGGGTTTGCGTCAAAGGTAAATATCTAACTGACTATAGTTTTGCCCCAGATGCAAGCATCAGACCATCAACAATTGAGGCCTAGTAAGATTTTCAAATTTAAACAGGATAAACAATGCAAGCACAAACAAGCAAAACATTTTACTAGCTAAAACAAAGGTCAGTATTCAATTGTAAACAAAGATTCGGTGGGATAACACCAATGAATGCCAACTTCTAGCTAAACTAGAGACCAATAAATCTACATCTATGGGAAATTGTTAAATAGATATACATCACTAACGATCCCAACAAATTAATTGCTAAGTGATACACAAAATTATTACTTGATGAATGATGAACATCAATACAAATCTTGACAAAGTTATTTAATTCAATTTACTTGATAAAATTATAAACACAATAAAACAATGATTTCAATTGAACATTGGTTTCTCTATAAGCTTCACATTGACTAGCCTTACAAATTATGTGTTGAAAGCACTTATTTATTAACTCTGAAGAGACAATTTTAAGGATAAAATAATATTATAATATTCCAAGTTCAGTTCTGCTTTAAAGCAGCCCTAACTCTATCTTCTGCAAAGAAAAAATAAAACACTTAAATAGCCTAAAATAGGCTTCTTCCCACTTTAAATCTGCTTTCTCATTGATATAGACTCCTTATGGCAAAGACTGACTATTATTTGCCAATTTTTCCTATAAAAGACCTGTTGTGGAATCAGATTTTGAAGTGAGTTGACAGAGTTTATGATTTTACCCCTTTTTGTTAAGTGCCAATTACCTAACTGCTTGCCATCTTGTCTTAATGTTTTTTGGAGTACTTGAGTGACAAATCACATGAAATGTATTCCACTTTAAGTTGTTTTACTAAGTGATGGGAAGTTTATGTACCAATTACCACTCAACAGTATGATTTTTAAACTCAGTTTGATGCATTTCCTTCTTGTCACAATTTCATAATGTTCACACCACTGCTTTGGTGCCATTTTGGATTGGCTGCACCACCTAAACTATGAACCTGTCGATGCTTATTTATCTTCTTTGTTTGTGAAAGATCACTAACTGCCTTGCCACCTCAAACATTATTCTAGACTGTGTTTGCAACTTAAAATGGAACTAAACTTCATTGCTTTTTAAAGGCTTAAGCTATGACATTGTTCATTTAAGCATTTGCCACCTTTAGTAAGGTTTTAAACTAGCTTGGCCACTCAAATTGTGTGTCCTTCCTCATCTATGAACAATCTGCAAACATTGTTAATTGATAAAGTAGACCACAACCTAATGACTTTGCAAATAGATAGGAGGGAAAACCTGGATAGCATTGGTAACATGACAAGAATGACCTGATCTACAACTACAAAATTGTGTAGAGGACCAACAGATTGGCAATTAAGTAGGCTCTTATAGGGATTGGTTTAATAACACATTTCTCAATGGGAGAGATTTACCTCCAGTGTCTGACTTGCCAGCGGCCTGAGCGCTAACACCCCCCCTCCTCCACACCCCACCCTCCTCCCGAAATGTAACACTTTATGGTTAGTGGGGCTAACAAGATCCTCATGCATAATAATTTGTTTAAGAAATACTTTCATGGTCCATCTAGCCATGTTTTGAGCCTCAATGCGGAAGAATCCATAGATCAACTCATGTTGCATTGCTCCTGTTTACAGAATATTTGGTAGGCTCTTTAGAGAAAATCAAGGATGATTTAGACCTTTCCTTTCAGTCTCAGAGATCAGTTATGCAATTGAACAATTGCCACAACCCCTCTTAAATGTTTATGGAAAATTTCCCTCTGCTGCTCACTGTGGAGGATTTGGTTGGAAGTAAACAGTAGAGTTTACCCTAACAGGCTGGCTCTTGGAAAAGCTAAAATTTGTGCATCAATATCTTCATATGTTGAATGGTGAATGCTTCCTTCAATGGTGAATGCTTCCTTTTACCTTTTCGAAAGTAATAATAAAAAAGCTTTGGATTTTGTGTCTTCCTTTCATGGTTGCTTCTGTAAGAGTGAAAGTCACCAGGTATATTGTTGCTTGGAAGCCTCCTTAGGCAGGATACATCAAATAGAAGGTATTTTCTTGTGTTCCTCCCTTCAGTCATTTGTAAGGGGTTGACCATTCTATCTAGGATCTAAGACAAACAATAAAGCCAATGCTTTGGTGCTGGTTGACATACTTAAAAATATGAAAAACTCTGCGGGTTTTTCAAAAACTCGTGAGTACTCGCGGGTCAAAACCCTAGCCGAGTCACTCACCATTAAACTCAGCTCCGAGTTTCTATAAAAACACGCAGCATTTTTGAGGAAATACTCGTGAAATCTCGCGGGTTAAACCCTATTTCTTGAGAAAAACTCGTCAAGAATTACAAATTTGATTCGCAACTTCTATTTTTTGGCCATGAGACAGGATGCACCAAGGTTTTCATCTGGTTTTTGAGCGTTAATAAAAATGTAATATGATTATATGACTGAATAACTAGTTAAAATGTAATATGATTATATGACTGTATTTTCAATTGTTCGATAAAGTTACCGAGTTATTGCCAAGTTTTTTCCCGAGTTTTTTAAAAATTTTGGGCTTTCCGAGTCATTGCCGAGTCCGAGTTTTTCAACGATGCTTAAAATGGCTTTTGTGATAGGATGCCAGAAGCTGGATATAGTAGGTTACTCCCAAGCAGTGATTCAGAAATACCTCAATAATTCTGGAAAATATTGCAAAGTTCTAAATATTCCCGAGGAAATTCAGATTGTAAAAAGCTATTTTGATTACATTTCCTTTTGCCACTGAGAAGAGAAAGCAACCAGTTTGCAGATAGACTTACAAATGAAGGAATTTGCTGATTTCCTTTCACATCGAAAAATGAGTGATATGATGAAGGAGAGGGATTTAGCTTATTTAATTAAAGAAGATTATCCACCTTTTGTCTCTCATCCGAGCCAAATTTTCAGTTGCCTTCTTCATCATGTTTAGTGCTACTTCTTTATATTATGTTGATTTTGTTCACCTCATTACTCAGAAACTGTTTGCTGGTTGAGCTGTTTTATTGATGACCTCATTGTGGTTTTGAGTGGACTTTCAGTTAACATGTATTTGTTCTGTGGTGGGCCCCTATAGAATCCACATCTAACATATTAAAAATAAAAAAATAGAAAAGCGTTAAATCATTCCTTCAAATCCTTTTAACATGGTAAAACGATAGTCATGGATAACTGCAAAAGTATTTCTTAACAGATAGATCACTATATCATTTAACAATTATATAGTACAAGCTGAACTCATTTCCTGTCCACACATTTATCAATAAAATTCATTGTATTGGCAGCAGTATTATCTGTAATTTTTATTTATTCTCCTATGTGTATTAACCTAAATCGTTACACAAAAAAATCTAGAAAGAGAATTGAAACTGCTAAAATACAAACCGGGAATTTCAGAGCATTGCACAGTTGTAATATCTCTTGCTTTGTTCTCAAATGAATATTTTGATGTGGTGAAACTAACACAGAGTCATCTCCACTTTCATTATTTTGATGAACAGAACCTTCAATGCTTGAGGTACTTGGCCTGTCTAGGACCCTGTGGTGTGAAGGTGACTCCTCAATTTTCAAAGATTGTTTAGAAGCACACAATGAGTTATCATGAGCAAAAAATATTGTTTGAGAACACGATGTTTTACTGACAATTTCAACATCTGACCCAGAAAGTTCCTTACACACATCAAAGGTACCAGGAGATAGGCTAGGATGTTCTTCATGTTGCAGCATTGTGAATATATTTTTATCCTTGACATTTGAGTTTTCACATTCTGTAGATCCATGAGATAATTGACCTTCCACAGACCTGTCAATAGCTCTTTCATCTCTTCCCTTTTTGAATGAAATTGCTTCTTTGGCATCTTTTATCCATGAAGATATTGTTAGTGGATCAAGAGTATCACCCACTCTTCTACGCTTTGTTTTCAATTCTGCATCAGCCATTTCAATCTCTGGTTTTGACTGCTCACTATACTGGACCTTCCTTTTTAACCTCTGCTGTCGCCTAGAAGAATACTCTGGATCTACCTGCCTTGTATTCAATATATCTGTCCAGAAAACATTGGATGGAATCTTCCTCTCCGCTTCCAATTGATCTTCAGACTCTCCAAACAAATTAATGCCTTTTCCATATCCATGTGTTCTCGATACCTTAGGAACAAGAGAAACCCAAAGAGTATCATCAAGACTAGGACTACCCAATGTATTACCTGACATTTCATCAACCAACATCTGTAGATTTGCATAACTATATAGGCATTGTGACCCTAACAAAGGACCACCTGAGCCATGAAACTTGTCATAGTTTTCAAACAAGTTTGTCACACCCCATCTAAGCATCTGTTGGCAAATGGTAGCATTAAAGTTCTCCAAATTGGTGTCAAATTCAATGTCTAGTTTGGCAGCAATTAGAGATCTCTCCTCCACTGTGTAAGGGGAATAAAATCGGAAAACTTTAAGGTGTTCAACTTTTGTATCAATGTGTGTTCTCTGTAAAGCCCGCAAATCATTCAGTGGGATCCAATCACTGTCAAATATTATAACAACGTCAATTGAGGAGAGCTTTATATTTGGCCCACAAGCACGTTTTTCAAGTAAAAACACAAGCCTCCCTGAATTTTTACAATTAAACCTCTGCAAAGCTGCCTGTTTTTTTGCAGGTGCTAAGCCACCATCAACACGTTCATAGGATCCAGCACCTAATCGATTTCTTAAATGGTCGTCCAAAATATCCCCAATAGAAGCACAACCAGATCGACCAGGTGTCTGCAGAGTAGAATTGAATTAAATAGCACACATCCAATGTTAGGATCCTCTACATATATATAACTAATACATATGACAGAATTAAATATGATAAAGAACTTATACATATTACCAACTAATCATTCCATTTTCAAAACATAATGCTACATTTAGTAATAGAAATTGGATTGGGAAGCAATACAACATAAACAAAACAAGATTATGTAACAATCCTGTCTAGTAACTAGATTTAGTTCTAGATGTAAAATCAATCAGAAAATGTTTTCTTGTAAAAAATTGACCACAATACTATTCAAAAAGTTCCTCATATGGCATCTACCTAAGAATGTTACTATCTTCATTTCCAAAAATGGTTATCAGGATATAACTCAAAGACCTTTAATGCATCAAGCATAGGAGTTACCATTATAACTCAGTGCTTCACGTGTAGACAAAGGCTTATTGTTTTTTAATCTTCTTTGCTAGCCTTATAAAAGTAGCTTCATCATTTGTTTAAGTCCATGCTTGTAATTTTGGTGCTTCTTGTCATACCACCAGTAACTGAAACTTACAGACCATTCTGCAGTCTAGTAGTAATTTGGATTGAGAATTTTGTCAAACTAAATTCAATGTTTGATTATGAATAATCTAACAATGTTGAACACATTTATGATTGTGATATGCTGATATTATCATTAGTATGCTTTCTTCATCAACGATTGTTCATATTTATGATTGGTTTGAAATGATGCAGTAATCATTGTTTGTTGTCATTTGTACATGGAGAATTATGGACTTTACAAACAGAAAGGAAACACAATATCCTACTATGTCAATTCTCAATGGCCAACAAACATGACCTTAGCTATTGCATTTTATTTTATTTCTAGTTATGTAGCATATCATATTGATTGCATTATGAGTGATTTTGGTGTTGACATTTGGTTTCAATGTTGTAGTCATATCTGATTTGAAAGGGAGTTCGACTTAGTTGATCATGTTAATTAGCCTTGCCTTCACTTAAACCCATGATTGGGATGACTAAGCACTCATTATCATTATATTCCCCAAAATTTGATTTGGGTCATTCTTAAGACCTGCACCGATCCGCTGGAGACACCAATCTCCACTTACAAAACTTGTAGGCACCAACTTATAGGTTACACCAATCCCCACAACAACTCAACAAGAGACACCAATCTCTTCTTTTAAAAGGGACCAACCTCTTCTGTAAAATTCACTTTCAAAATGTTGCTTCTTCAATTGATGATGAACATATCTTTCTGAACTTTTACACTTCATAAGATTTGCTCTACATCAGATCTGCTTTGCTCTACTCTGAGTTAAGTTTCCTTTGCTTTGACTAGCATGATACACCGCTGCATTCCATTTTTCTATCTTGCTCTAATGACGCACAAATCCTTATTCACCTCTACTCCACTCAACATTCAATCTTCTTTGTAATACATCTACTCTGCTCTGTGTTTGAATGATAAAGAATTACATTGCATAGACACTTCACTTCAACATCTTACTCAAACTTCGCTTCACTTATATATATCACATCATACAATTTACAAATACACAAGTTGGCCATCAGAATAAATATCATTCAAACATATGACTGTTATTGTAATGTCCCTTTTAGTAAATGCCCTAGTTTTTGTCCTAAAATCACAAATCCAGAATGAAACAAGGGCAAACATATTTAGGGATATAATCTTCATTTAAGAATAAGATGAGATAAGCCTATTTTTCGAAACCCACAATGAGATTAGACAAAAATGTAAATATAACTCATGAAATACATCCAATTCTACGATTAGGATATGTATAAACCAATGACGAGGGTTGAGTTGGAAGACATGATGAGGTACCCCAAGTATCCTCTACTCTAGGCCCAACAGAAAGACCTTATCCTTTGTGGCCTCATGTGGTCCTTAACCAATGGTCCTCAACCATCATCATGAGGTGGCATACCTAGTGAGGGCTTTACACCGTTCCCCTCCATCATATCAGCCTCTCACCTCTTATGATTGATTCACTTCAACAATTGATCCATCTGGAGAGAGTAGGGAAGCGACAATAAGGTGCCCTAGACCCTTATCTAGTCATCATCCTAATACCTTAACGATTTTACTTTTTCTATTTGTCATCCATGGTGGTGAAGAGGGGAGAGATTGTGGAGAGTGCCCTAGAAACCATCTCTTCCTAGACCCAAAGACCGTACCTTTTGTACTCCTTTGGCCTATATGAGCTCATCTTGTCCCACTTCGTGTTGGCGTATCTAGAAGGATGCTCAAACGCTGTACCCCTCTTGCAAAGCTCTCACATCCTCCTTCAATATTGTATATATATTTATTATATAGTATAAGTGATAAAGAATCAATGTTCATATTATGACAGTAATTGGTTATTGCTGAACTCATTTATCAGATTGATATTAACAGTATTACTTATATCATTATATTGTGTTACATTATCAGCATTATTTTATGTTACCTACATTTTATTATATTGCATTTCAGTATTGTATTACATTGATAATATCATACTATATTAGTAATATTATATTAGAAAATGTTATTAGTCATTGACTGGACCTGTGGTCCCGGGCAAGGCCGGAGGTTTTCTCCTATCCGCTCTTTCCTACCGGCGCCCGCACTGAGCAGAGATTGTAATACTATTTATTAATAAAATATGGCTTAGGCCTTTTACCGAGCAAAAAAAATAAAATATTATATCAGATTTTATTATCCGTATTAGCTTCAGATTTTATTAGATTATATTAATCAGCTTATATCAGATTATATTAACATTATGTTATATTGTTACCCCATATGAACAGTATTATTATGTTAATGGTTTTCCTCATATATCATATTAACAGTATTAATTGTGATAGCAGTATTATATTATATTAATAGCATCATATTGTATTGACAGAAATCTCATATTCCCATATTTATATCGTATGTATTTCTCAGGCAGTGACTGCTGATGTCTTTCCTTATGTTTTCCCTTATTTTCTTCCTTTCTCCCCTCCTTTTCATACTACTTCATTATGCATTTATATCTTTATTCCTTTTCTTGAAGAGAGACATCTCTTCGAATGAAGATGAATTTTTGAAGGAACATGTCCTTTTGTTAATATCTTCCACTATGCTTAATCGTCGCCTTTTGTCTATTATAATTTTCTGTGTATTAACCATGTTAATCAGTGCTTATAACTTAAGCGCATGTTTCTTTACATAGTCTCTTGCCTTTCGATGAGAATCTCAAGCGATGCCTCTTATCATTTGTCTTTGTCTTAATATAATCCACATTTACTAATCGCTGACTCTAGAGATTATTATTTCTTCTGACTGCTTCTACTTCAGACCTTATTACTCTATCGCTGCCTTCTGGCAATTTAATTAATTCAAACATAGGGTGATTAGTTCAGTCCTTATTTGTTATTAGACTTGGGTGCTACTTGCCGTACATCTTTGTCTTGTCATTACTTTGTAATTAAATAAGGAATATTGGATTAAAGTCATCAAACATGTTTATTAATGAATATGTAATATCAATAAGAATATTAATGAATATGTAGTATTAATAAGAATATTAATGAATATGTAATATGAATCAGAATAATAATCTGTTTATTATTAACATCAGCGTTGTTAAGACTCGTGGACTTGCCATGGACTCGCGATCCATGGGAGCCACGAGTCGACTCGCAAGGCGAGTACTGGTGAGTCCATCTAAAAGATTCGTGATTCTTTTGCAAGGACTTGCGCAAGTCTTTTGCACGGACTCGCGAGTCTTTCAAATGGACTCGCGCGACCTAGAAAAAATGTCATGCAAGCTTTAAAAGTGAGTTTTTTTTTTTGCCCTCATTTGGCATTCTTGCTTGGTTATGACAGGTTTGTTCTAGCTACCACTTACAGCTCAAGGCTTGAAAAATTGAGCTATATTAGGAGAAATACAAAGAGGAAGATGTAGTCTTCTCTTTAGTTTGTTCATTGATGTTTTTCACATTTGGAGTTGGACATATCATTATATGTAATTTTGTCAACATTTATAAACTTATGCTGCTATTATACATTTTAGAGTTGAAACTATGAGTATGAATGATGAAATTTCAAATATTGTGTGTTTGTAGATCATATGACATGTGTAATGTTTCAATCATGGCTCTTATGTTCTCTAAATGCATTAATTTATTTATGTTTTTTTTGTAAAACTACGGGTTTTTTTTTGCCAAGTCTTTCGCGAGTCTGGGTCTGAGTCCAAATTTTTGGTTTGCCGAGTCTGTGGCGAGTCCGAGTTTTAAAACTTTGATTAACATTTTATGAATCTAACTATTGGCTTAAGGGCGAGGACATGACGGTTATAGCATTGGCCAGACACTTCATCCTCTTTTCTCCTTAAAAACATTTGAACTTGACTCGTACCCAGCCAATCGGGGGTTGCTCTTTCCTCTTACCGAAATACAAGCCATGCCTCAGACACAAACACCAAGCGTCAAAGACTAAAGAGCATTTGAGCACTTAGAGAAATTCGTCATGTTGGCCAATCAGGGGTCGGGGTTCACCCTTACCTCATTCCAATAGTAATGAATGTTAGTTCCAAACAATGATGACCGAAAGGCAAAGTTGAAGACCACATTGGTGGTCAAGGATTGGGAGTTTAACATGCCATCTTCCAACCAAACTTCAAACATCCAAGCAGAATGTCTGAAAGTTGAGGCCCAATGACTAGTTGGGGAATAGTGGTCAGCAATTCATCCTACCACATACCAAAAGAGGAATTTCACAACTGTTAAGAACAATGTCCAATCACCAATTATGAACATGAAGGGAATTTCGAGGGTCAAGGGTTGGACCTCCCTCATACCAAATTCTTAACAAAATTGTAGACAAAATATCAAACTCCCAAGGGTCGAAGACTAATTAACTTAGGAACTTCGAAGCAGTTAGATGGATACAAAAAAGAAAAGGACTAACACCCGCAGCCCAATAGACTTGGAATATGAAGCTGATAAAACAAGCAAGATCTCAACCTTTGACAAAACCAACTTTGACATCTATGACAATAATTCCAACAATCTCTCTTTGACATAAACAACCTCAAACAATGTTTCCAATAATTTCTCCCTTGCAACAATCTACCCTTTGCTTGAACAAAGCATACTTCGAGATAACAACCTTTGATATCAATGACAAGAATTCCAACAATCTCCCTCTTTGTCATTATTGGCAACCCTACAACCACTTTGCAAAAAAATAATCAGCAAATTCAACAGGAACATAATACTTCATGTTTCTGCAACTCTCCCCCTTTAACATCAATGGCAAACGGATGTTCAGTACTATCACAAAGAAACTTCCCCTTTCTACAACTTTTCTTTTTTGACATCAATAACATCATTCTCTCTCTTCCTCTAATCCTCCCACTTTTCTCTCAACTCTCTCCCTTTTCAAAAATCCACTAGCTGATTTTTCACTGAGCCTATCACTAAAAATTATGAAGCTGAAAAATAAGACAATCATAGCTCCCCCTACATTTGTGATTCTCCTTAAGCACTTAGTGGCAAGATGAAGAAGACAGCACTCCCAAATTCTGCCTAAGATACTCAAAAGTCTCTTTTGGAAGGGGCTTTGTAAATATATTTGCAATCTATTCTTTTGTTGCAATATATTACAACTTGATATTCTACAACCCGCTCTCCTCAAAAATGATACTTGGCAAGAATATGCTTTGTCCTTGAGTGCATAACAGGATTCTTTAAAATATTTATCTATGTTACCCGGGAACGCGTCCCCGGTATTTTTTTCAGCCGTCCCCGTCCCGGGGACAGGGGACTCCTAGGGGACGTCCCCATAAATTCTGCATATAGACAATGAATTTTGACAATGAATTCTATAAGCAATTTGACTTTGACTCTCAATTTAACACAAATTTGCCATAAGAACTCTATTAGTTCTTATATGTTAAGCTTCTATAATGGATATGTGCATGTTTTATCCATGTTTTCATATGAATATTTAAAATTTCCCTATATATTTTAATTTTCCCTACTTTTATATAGTCGTCCCCTTTGCCGTCCCCTAGCCGTCCCCAAAATTGGCAAAAAAAATCCCCGTCCTGGAAACGTGTACCCCCGTCCCCTGCCGTCCCCGTCTCGGAAACTTGGGGTAACATAGATATTTATTGCACTAGTGTTATCACAAAGTATTGAAATTGGACAATTATACTCTCCCTTGATATCCTTCAATGGTTGCTTCATCCAAAGAACCTATGTGCAACATGACACTGTTGCTATGTACTCTACCTTTGTTGTAGATAAGGAAACAAAAACATACTTGCTTAACCAAGACACTGGACCATTTCCAATAAAGAATGATCATCCACTTGTACTTCTATCATCAACTCTACCTGCCCAGTCTACATTTGTATATGTTGCTAGAGTAAAATCTTCACATTTAGATTACCACAAATCAAAATCCACCATGCCCTTTAGATATCTAAAAATTATTTTAAGTGCTTGCACATGAGTATCTATTGGTGCTGTTGGAAAACATGCTACCATGCCTACTCTTGCATGATGTCTCATCTTGATGTTGTTACATATAATAGGCTACCAATCATTGACTTGTATAGTGTCTAATTTGCTTCAGGAGATTTATCATCCTTTCTTAATTTACAGCCTATGACCATGGGTGTGCTCATTGGTGCACAATCTTCCATTCTAAACAATTTCAACATATCCTTGATATAGTTGGTTTCTAAGATAAATATACCTTTGTTAGATTGAAAAATTTGTAAACCAAGAAAGACAGACAACTCACCAAGCATGGAAATATCAAACTATTTTGCATATCCTCTCCAAATTCTTGACACATTTTTTCACTATTGCCTCCAAAAACAATGTCATCAATATAAACCACAACAGTAAACTGACTTTCACCTTCAATTTTGATGTATAGATTACTACCAGCAATTCCTCTTTTGAAACCTTGTTGCAGCAGATATTTGTCAAGTCTTGTATACCAGGCTCTAGGGGCTTCCTTTAGGCCATAAAGTGTCTCTTTCAATTTGCACACATAATCCTTATTTTCTAATAACAGGAACCTTCTAGCTATTCAATGTATACCTCTTCCTCTAAGTTGTCATTGAAAAAGACAAACTTGACATCCATTTGATAGACTTTAAATTCTTGAAACAAGCAAATGTCAAAAACATTCTAATAGCTTCTAATCTTGCAACAAGAGCAAAAGTTTCTTCAATGTCAATACCTTCCACTTGAGCATAAGCTTTACGAACTGACCTTGTTTTATTTCTTATCACTTGACCTTCTTTATTTAGCTTGTTTCTAAATACCCACTTGGCACCAATCACATTTCTATCCTTTGAATTTGGAACGAGTTCCCATGTCTCATTCTTTTCAATTTGATTCAGCTCTTCTTCCACAACATGAACCCAACACTTGTCTTCACTTGCTTCTGCAAAGTCCATAGGCTCTATTTTGGATAGCAAGGAGAGATTTGCATGTTCAAATGTCTTTTCTATTCATCTTTTAGTCTATATTGCAGCATCTTTATCACCAAGAATTAGATTTTTTAAATGATTCTTTTGGATGAATTTAGATGGTACCTTTGATACCATCTTTGTATCTTTTCATTCTACTTCCTTATTTTCTTCTTCTTCTTCTTCTTCTTCTTCTTCTTCTTCTTCTTCCGTATAGACCGATTCCTCTAAGTGGTCATTCTCTTGTGTTTTCTTTTTTTGATGCCTTGCTTCATCCTCTTTTACATTGGCACTCTCTATGAGCTTTTGCAATATTTTAGTGTAGCATCTATAAGCCTTGCTTCTAGAGGAATGTCCAAGGAAAAAGGCCATCATTAGATCTGAAATCAAATTTCTCAAATCCTCATCATCTCTTCTTATGTAGCACTTCCAAACACTTTAAAGTATTTAATTGTTGTTGTTCTTCCCATCCACAATTCATAAGGTGTTTGTTGTTATTTACTCTGATTTGTCGTGCATTTATAATGTACACAATTGTATGTACAACTTTGGAACATCTTTGATATCTTGGATTCATTCAGCATTGTTCCAGCCATTTCTTGTACAACTTGATTATTCCTTTCTACAACTCCATTCTATTGTGCAGTCCTTGCAATTGAGTAATGTATCTTTATTCCATGGTGATCATAAAAGTCTTTAAATTCATTTGAGGTAAACTCATCTCCTTGATTTGATCTCAAGCACTTAATATTTAGGGCAGTTTCATTATCAACCAATGCTTTAAAGCTTTGAAATTTTACATGCCTTCGATTTTTCTTTCAAGAAGGTCACTCATGTCATTCTAGAGTATTCATCAATAAGCAACATAAAGTACGTTCCACCTTGCAAATTATTCGTTCTTGTAGGCCCATTGAGGTCTATATGGATGAGTTTCAAAAGCTTTGTTATTGAGTACTACTTTGTCTTGAAGCTTGCTCTTGTCTATTTCCCATGCTAGCATTTCTCACAAAGAGTGTTTGAGGGTTTTGCCATCTTTGGCATATCTCTTATGGCTTGTTTGGTGTTAATCTTCACTAGATTATAAAAGTTCATATGGCCCATTCTTCTATGCCATAACCAGCTTTCATTTGTTTGTTCCATAAAACATTTTTTTCCCTTGATCTCACTAAGGTTTATAGGTTATTTGTTGTCCTATTTGCCTCTACAACTTGTCAGGATTAAGGTGCCATCTACCTTGTAAATCCTATGACATGATTCGAACATCCTTGGAAAGTGTCCTAAGGCACTTAGGATGTATTGGGAAAATAATTTGTAATATATATTTCTCAACATTGTTTGTAATACATTCATAAGGGGTGATGGGTTACACTAGTAGCGTTAGAAGTGGGTTGGGAACACAAATATTTAAAATTGTTTTCTCCACTTATGGATGTCTAGAATCGGATATTTAATGACTTAGGATGTGGAAAAAGAGTGCAAGTGGGTTGGAAACGCAAATATTTAAAATTGTTTTCTCCACTTATGGATGTCTAGAATTAAGAATGTGGAAAATGAGTGATCCGTGGGCTTCTTCAAGTGGAAGTATAGAAGAGGCAACAAGTGTCTCTTGGTTTCGGGTCATTTATTATATTTAATGTAATGTTTATCTTGCAAGTATAAGTGTCCATGTTAGAGGGAAGATATTGAAAGCTAAACCGATGTCTTTTCAAGTTTCGTAGAGGCTTTCCAAGGGTTGTGGTTGTGAATAATGATGAGTCTTCTTTGGGAACCTTTATTGGTGGTTTTGGAGCTCTTGCCATTCTATAAATTTAGCCTTTGGGTGTAGATTTAATCATAATGCAATAGAATGTGGAACAGTTGAATGTAGTTTTCTCTGTAGGAATGAAGGACATATGGGAGGCATAAGGAGGTTGTTCACATGTGCATAGGCGTTGCTATGGTGGATGCAAAGAGGACAATGGCAGTGATTGTATTGTAAGCGCTTTTATTGTTGTTAATGCAAGCTTATCCTCTCTTATCAGAGGAGTTTTTTCCCGCAAGGGTTTCTCCATGTAAATCATGTGTTATGTGTGGATGTTATGTTGCTGATTTATGCCTTATTGCTGTTATCTAATACTGATGTTAATCATTATTTATTGCTGTTATAAGTTCACATAGGATAGGTTTATTAAACATGGTTAAAATGTAATGCTCCCTAACTGTATTGGCGGGGGAGGCAAAGGCGTACGGTGGTGTTGGAGCAGGGTCGTACGGTGGTGTGGCCGTACGGGTGTTTGAGCAAAGGCCGTACGGTGGATGTGAGATTGGGCGTACGATTGTCAAGAGAGGGCCATACGGTGGTGCCAAGACAGGTCGTACGGTAGTGTGAGACTGGGTCGTACGGTTGTGTGGGAAGTAGGTTGTACGGTGGTGAGAAGGGAGTGTAACCGTACGGTGAAGGGGAGGGTACAATAGACTTCAACCTGTGAAGGGGTTAGTCTCTTGCAAGCGTATTGAGTAATGAATTCTGAATATTAAGAATCCTTTATGCATGTAAATCAGATTAACAAATATGCAACTGGAGAACAATGATGAGATCCAAGATTTGCTAGATCCGAAACAAGTACACAGAACAAAATAGAGTGAGGGGTGAATCTCACCGAAATTGCAAATACCAAATAGGAAGGGTCTTTCACCTCCGAAATGGCGGATACCAAAACTCCAACAGGAATTCGCACAAGAGAGAAAAATACCAAAATTCGCATCCCTATGACAAAGACTAAGTCGGCCATATATATGGGCTCCGATAAACTTCCCAAAGGGTTACAAACGGGCCGACACGACCAAACTAAGACTTGCCTAATCTAATTTAAATAAAGGGCCCGAAAGATTTGTTATTAAATTTGGGCCTTACAATAAAGTATTTAAATTTATTATTTAATTATATCGGAGACATCACATAAAAGGCTAATTTTTGGCATCAAAGAGAAGATGGATCTAATCATGGGTTTTTCCACAAATAATGCAACTTAATTTTCACATTTGAATATGAGTTTCAGTTTTTATGTTGCTATTATCCAAGCCTTGAATCCCATCCTTTAATTAGTTTATTGAATAGAGATTGATCTTCACAATCTTTGGTATTGAACCTATTTATTTTCCAACATTTGGTATCAGAGCAGAAAGTTACTAGTTCTAGGTATTCCTCTATTTTTTGTTTCTTAGCTTGGCAAGCTTGTGGGAATCATTTAAAAGAAATTAAAGGTTGTTGAAAGGCTTTTGGGGTTGCAAAGAATGTTTTGTAAGTTAACTCTGTTTTGCAGGTTTGCGAGATTGGAAACCATGGATATTATCAATGTGATCTATGTTGCACAAATGAAGCTCATGGTTATGGATCTTCATGAAATTGCTCATGCATATGAATTTTCGTGGAGTTTGATAGTATGTATGTATCCTCTTATTTGGTGGTTTTGTTCCTTTACCTTGTGGTCATGTGTAGTGAGAAGTTGTTCATATTGGATGGGTATTGACATTCTAGTCACATGGAGATGCACCAACTATTTGGACTACAAAATGGAGTTCTTATGTTGGGTTCATGGTTTTAGCCCATAGTTACATAAAAGAACTGAAAGATAAGCCACTGACCTCTTTGAGAGTTGTGAAGCTAATATATTTCATATGGTTTAAGCTCTTGGACAGCTTTTCTTTCCCTTCTTGGGTTGTAGTGATCTCTTGTTTTCAGCAGTTGGGTTTTGTAGATCTGTGGTATTTCCATTGTTTAGATGACATGTACAATGTGAATGTTTGGATGTTTAAATGGATTTCAGATTTATAGAGATGGTTTTGTAGGTTTTACATATTAACTAAAACCTATGGCATGTAGATTTGTGGTATGACTGGATTCAGGGTATTTTTGATGGACAGTTACAAGTTTGCATGGTTGCTTGGGAGGTTCTTATTGATCTATGGTTACTCCTATGTGGGTTTGTTTGGAAAATTAGGTCTAGTGTTGATTCTAGTGTTTGAATCTTGGAAATCCACATGTTATGCCTGATAATCTCTGTTATGCATAATACTGATGTGAGGTTGAATCTTTCAGTTATTTGAGATTGGAGCACTGATTATGTATTTCTTCTTTGAAATATTGCATATGTTGAACCCAAGGCAAGACTGAGAGGGGGGGTGAATTAGTTTGAAACTTTAAAATAGATTAATTAAAAATAGAATATAACCATACTACGGCAATACTGAAAAACACATCAACCAAAAACTCAAACATGGAAAAACCATGATGAGAATCAAACTCAAAATATGATAAAAATGATTACAATGTTTTAGGCTTACTGCCAAGGAGTAACATGCACTTGATAGACTTACAAGGCTAAGGCACACTACTGTTGGTTGAAAATTTTGTACACCTAGGGAATGTACAAAATTGTGGTTTCAGCCACAGCGTGTGAGTATGATACTCTCCTAATTAAGGGAAGGCTCCCCCTATCTATAAACTATTCTTAAACTAAAAATGGATGAGACAACAGTTTTTCTTCTTCTTTCAAGAAAAACTATATCCTTTTCTCTTCACAGAAAAGTGATAGCAATTGAAAATAACAATAGCAACAACTTATAAAACAAAGTGAGAGAAAGGAAATGAAGTTTCCTGAAAGCACAAAGACTTTCGTCACTTCCTTCGGGACGGGACAGCAATATCAAGCTCAAAGTCTTGAATATGTGAAATCCTATCTACCTTTTTCTATATTAAGGATAACAAGAACAAAGTATGGCAGCACAGAGTCTGAAATATCTTGCTCTTCTCTACATAAAACAACAAAAACTAGTGTAAGCTCAAAGTCTCACAGCTATTCCTTATCACAAAATCTAGTTCTAATTTCTCTCAAGAATAAGTGTAGACACAAAGTCCTACAGCTTTTCTCAATAGAAAATCTACTCTAACATATATTAATCTCCAATGCTTGCAGCACAAAGTCTGCAAATCAAATTTGATTAAGCTCTTATAGAAACACTGGCAAGAAAGATTATATTGAACACAAGCTCGAGATATTTAGCACAAAGTCTTTCTTGCTGTAAATTTAGTAGAGTTTACTTGCTTGCTTTTCCAAAAGATAAAAATTACAATAGACCCCCTCAAGTATTTATAGGAGAGGAGGCTTCAGAAAAAGGTGGGAGGATCTCAACTAACTTGAGAAATTCTCTCAACCACCATGACTTATTCAACTACTAAGACTTATTCAAAATTACAAGTCCTATTCTAAATTGACTTGTAATCAGCCAACTTGTAATTACAAAAATGCAAGTAATGACTTAGCTTGCAATTTACAAAATTGCTTTTACAAGTAAGTTTGTCAACAAGGAAACTACAATGCTGAAATTACAAATTTGAGACTACAACTAAGTGTTGAAAAACACTCATGTTACAACATGTTTGGCCATGAACCCTTCAAACTTTTAGATGATCATTTGCAGTTCATTAGGATTCGGCTCGTGAGTATTCTTTGCAACGATCATGGTTTTCATAGCAACATCGCTGCAACGAAGGATTGTGATGTTGTTCTTCTCAAGAGAAGACTAGATTTCCTACAATAAGATTTGGTATTTCACCAAAGCTTGAATCGATACAGCTGAATATTGTTCATTCCTCCATTTATGGTAAATCTTCATCTGTATATCTGAGAGAACTTCTTCTTCTGGCAACAATTTCCCATTCCGATCCATAATATTACAAAAGGCTTTCTCACAGCAAGAAACAACATCTCGCAAAGCTTCAGTGTGTAATTTCATGGCATCATCAATATCCTCAATTAGTGACTTGAGAACAAGAACTTTGTTCTCCAAGAGTTCTTCAAATTCTCAATACATGACTCTGGAAGGAATAATGTCATGTTCTTGAAGAACATTCAACTTTTCTTGAGGCATCTTGTGCCAAACCGTCAAATTGCCTTCAACTCTTTCCAAGTTCTGTTTGAAAACATCAAAAGCCTGGTTCAATTTTTCTTCAATGGTCTCCAACTTGATCATCCTTTGGAACACATCTTTCAATACTTGAGTACATAAATCATGAGGCTGATTTACCCAAGAATCCAACGCTTGTACCTTTTGAGCAGCTCTTTCAACTCCTTGGATTGATTCTTTTGCATTTGACGAAGTTGAAGGATTGTCCCCTTCATTAGAAGACTTGGTGATCCTTTGAATTGCAACAACAAGTTGCACATTTTCCTCTTCTAGCTTATCCTTTTTCGCTAGAAGTTCATCATACTGCTGCACCAATGAGGCTACAAAATGTTGAGCATCATGTTTGACCACTTCATGCGTTTGTTTTCCCAACTCCACCCTTGTGATCCTGTAATCAGCAGATTGCATCTCTTCCCATGGCTTGTCTACAATTGGCTCAACAATTTCAGCCACCTTCATTCTGTTACTATCCACTATTACCCTTGAAATCGTCTTACTCTTTGGGCAACCTTGGGTTTTGATTGCTTGAGATGCTGGGAATCAAAGATGTTAGGAGAGATTGCTTGCTTCTATCTTTTAGGTGTAAAAGAACTAAGCCATGGAGGTAAAGCCATCAATTCTCCTTGAGCAACGGCTGAATCTGAGGGAGAAACAGTTTCTATTCGAACAATAGTCGTCATCCTAGGAGAAGTTACTGTTTGAACAGCAACTATAAACTGCTCACTAACCAAAGGTCCCAATGAATGCATCATGAACTCATCAAAACAAGAAACAGAAGTATCAATCTCTGACAAAGGGGCATATGCAGGATTATCCTAAAAGATATTCATCAAATTCTCTTGAGGATGATCAAAAGATGGCTCTGCTGCTGAAATCGGAATGACTCTCTGAGGAGATTCACCTGCTAAAACGGGAACAATATGAATAGTGGAAAAGAATCCACATCTACGTCAAGAGAAGACATAGGTAATTCTAAAGGAATCTGAGGGGGAACTTCATGAGGTGACTCCGAAATGGGTGACTCGGGAGAATTATCTGATTGTAGTTCCTCCTCTGGATCTTCAGCATCAATTACATGAATATGAAGCTGAGGCTTTTCTTTCCCTCAAACTGTCACTTCTTCAGGAGGAAGTACCATTGCTCTACTAGCCCCCAACTTGATTCTCGTGCTTGAAGATGATGCACCTTCCTTGTTGTCTACTTTGATTTCAGACTTGAGCCTGACAGGTCTAGTAGAATCATCTTCTTTTCCAATCTTGATCTTGATGAGTCTAACACCGTTGCCCTTGAGCCAAGTATTGGTATTAGCTAAGATAGGCTGAAATCTATCAAGAATGGAAGTACATTCCTTATGTGACCGTTGAATTGATGGAAGTGTGCTCCATCAACTCTCTTTTCAACATATTCAAGATCAAGTATCTCTCCATCATCAATCATTCCTTCAAGTATGTTTACCAAGTTCAGATCGACAATCTGCTCAAGAGTGAGTCTACAATAATCCATCTTACGAACCTCCTATTCTATACGGAGATCAACCCAAATGTCTTCTATCCGATGCACATGCGTGAAGGACTTTTTGATCTTCTCCTTCATGCCTCAGTAATCAAAATCTACTCTTGGCTTGAACATTTTGAGCTTTATTTCCTGCATTTTGATCTCCATGGCCTTGGCTTTGGTGGATGTAATGAGGGAATAATGGCCAATTTTCAATGGATTATTTGTAGAAATTCCCATTCCAACCTTATGCTTAACAGATTGATTTGCATGAACAACCATGATTTGTCTTCCCAACTCCATAAGAATGATCTTATCAGTTGGATATCTAGGAAGCATACATGGTTGGCCGTTGTAACATCCAACTCTCATGTAAGTGAAAGTTGGGAATCGAAGGAATAAGTGGCCATATTCATTCACCTTCTCCCATGCGGCATCTGACACTTATGTTTTCCAATGTCTTGTCAAACAGGCACATATAATAACCAAAGAAGGCGTCCTAGACCCTCTTGTAGTGCAATCTGCTAGGCCTTAAAGGCAATTGGTCACAGTAATCCCAAACGGGTATAAGCGAGCGATCACCCTTGGTAGAAAGACCAAGGAAGTGTCTGAGTGATGCTACTATATACACTAAATATGAGTTCATGTAGAACATCATAGTGGAAGGAACTGCTACAAGTTGTTCACAAAGGGTATCACTGATGATTTCGCCCCAAGAAATGTGTTGAGAGTCGAGACTGCCTTATGAGCATGATGAACTTATACATCCATGGTTTAAAAACATTAGAATGTTCCAAACCCATCATCCTACTGAGAAGAGTGATTGTGTCTTTGATTTCCCACTTGAAATCACTACGGTACAACTTTGCCCACCTTGTAAAAGCAGCTTGTGGCTCACTGATCCATCTATTGATATGGTGTTTGCAATCTTTTCTCTTGAAGCATAGTACTCAGCTGCACTATCTTTGGAGATCTCTATGTACACATGTGTTGGCGGTATTCTGAAAACCTTCTCAATAGTGTCTGCATCAAGATGGATTATCACTTCCCCATCATCATTCCTGATAGTTCTTGTCTCTTTGTCAAAATGATTGGCACAAGCAAGAACGAACTCAGGTTCTAGGGAAGCCACTGGAAAGGAAGAAGCATGGTGAATGTGGCTGTCCAACAGGTGTTGCATATTGCTATCCTTGGGATCCTCCACCCGTTTAACGAACTCTGACATGTCAACATGCCCCATTTCCGTATCTTTGATGTGCTCCATGGGAGTGGAAACTTGGGATGGAGAGATCTCATTTTGGTACTTATCATATTTATATTTCATCCTCTTTTGAGAGCAAGATGACGATAAATCAATCATTGAACAAGAACCTGGCGCGCTACAACGAAGATCTAGAAGTGTCAAAGTAACATCAACATGAGCCGAATGAAACATATCTTTTCTTCTCAATGGGAAAACACTATCCCTTTTGAGAGGAAAATGGTGAATAAATAGGAACACTTGAAACTTGGCTTTTGGTCAATTTCGGATCTTGGGAGATGTGTTACAAGTATGCAAGTGGGGTAGAACATATTCACAATTAGGTTTGTAAAACCCAAATGCAAGTATACTTGTAATAAGAAAAATGGAATTTTGACATGGAAAAGATAATGGGAATGGAATGTGTGAACAAGGGTAATGAATGCGGATAGATAAGGAAAGAATTTTGGATGATCATCTTCATTTTAACCTCAAGGGAATGGGAAAAACCTTCACTTGTATTCAAGTTTTTAAAACCCGAAATTGGAAAGCCAAGCTTTTTACAACTTTGAAACTTGAACTTTTGGCAAAAGATGATTTAGTCTTTTCAGCCAAAGCGAAAAAACTCACTTTTTCATCTTACTTGCAATCGAATTTAAAAAACCCGAATGCAAGTAAAGAGGGAAAAATGTGAAGGGAAAGATAATGCAATTCTCAAATTGCATTCAAGACTTGGATAGAAATGGGAAGATCTCTCTCAAACCCGAATAGAAACAAAAACAAAACAAACAACTATCATGATCAATCAAGCAATTTCAAAATAACAAAATAAAATAAAGACAAAACTGAAAACAAAACATACCTTGCTTGATCAAGATGCCCTCCAAAGAAATGGAATAACTTTGAAAGAAACAATCAGCTCCTTAAATATAAGGCAAAACCAAAACATTGAAACCCTAGCCATGTTTCAACAAACTCAGATTTTAACCATAATCACCAAAAACGGCATCCAAAGAGGAAGAAGAATGAGTCCAAACGCCTAGCAAAGGTACGTGTTTAAGCAAGGAAGCAAAACGTTTAGGTTATAGAGACCAAAACGCCTCCATTGATGCTGAAAAAACGATATGAAGGATGCCAAAAACGTGGCAAGAAAAACCACGACTTGCTGGTTCAAAACGCCTAGCAAAGGGCAAAAACGTGGCAAGGAAACCATCCAAAATAGAAGCAAGAACTCCCATGCCTCTTTCCCTCAACACTTGGCACCATCAAATCCAGATTCAAAGCAAGAAAAATGGATTCAAATTCGAACTCCTTGAGGAAAAAAACACAGGTCGAGTTCTTGGGAAGAAAGAACAAGTTTAAAATGCTTCCAAAAGACATGTAATTGGGTTTTAGAAACCCTTTTACAAGTTTTAATTTTGCTTCACTTTTCCACTCATAAGGCAAAATCGGGTTTGTGAGATAAAAGAACAAGAAGACATGTCAAAATAACTTGTAATAGGGAAATAAAATCCCTTTTACAAGTTTTAATGACTTAACTTAAAAAAAGAACTTGCCATAGGGAAATAAAATTCCCTTTACAAGTGACCAAAAACATTAAAACATGTAATAGGGAAATAAAATGCCTATTGCATCTCAAAATCACTTAAGTAGGAACTTTTGAAAGAAATTACAGGTTCTTTTTAAACTTATAATTTTGAATTCACTTGTAATTGTCAAAAAAGTTCTTACAACTTAAAATTAAAAAAAAAAAAAGAGGGAAATAAAAAGTAAGTTACAAGTTTAAAATAAAGTGCACTTGTAATTGTTTTAAAATTTTCCTACAACACTAAAACAAGAGAAAAATAAAACTTGCAAACAAAGGAAAATTTTCCACCTATAGTCACGAAGAAAAAACCCGAAATTGAAGAAAAAACATAGCAAACGAACTCAGAATGCGATGAAATTTGGAACGTGGATCGAGGATGGACTAAGGATTAAGCCAGTCCAAGGACGAAGCAAAATTTTGCCTCGGGAAGCATTCCTAAGTAAAATTTTCAATTTTTAACAAAAATTTTAAAGGGGTTGTCTAGTTTTGTGAATACAAAATTACAGACAACAACTACCTTAGGAAAAGATACAAGGACTTGCACAACTGAAGCACACTGCTTCAGGGCAAGATACAAAGTGTTCTAGAAGAACCCATTATCAATCAACAACAAAAGAATAGCAAAACTAAAATGATGAGAAGGATCTCCTGATCATGAAATTGTCCTTGAACATCTATATCAAGCGACCAACATCATGGAAAACATCTCTAATATCTATCATTGTCTCATCACACTACCTCACAGAATATTTCACCTTCAAAGCTCTAACTATAACACATTTGCAGTCTCAAATCTGCTTGCACATCATTCAAATTCGCTTCCCATCAATTCATACACAATGCCATGCACACCATCATACTCAACTCATTCAACTACACTCCTTAAATATAAGATGGATCATTAAAAATCAAATTGAGGGTCGGTCACAACCGCAATAAATGTTATTGCACAAAATAAATAACCCAGACCAAAAATATTCAAGGCGGTCCACTCCAGAAGAAAGAAGGGACCCAAATACTTCATACCATATCCTTTCAAGACGAATCCAATGATCCGCACACGCTAACACATCCTCCAAAGTTGCCACCAAATGTAACGTGTAGATAGGCAATTAAGCTTGTGAAAAAGTTGGCCAAAAGACACCTTCCAATGCAAATTATTCCTCGCAGATCTCCACACACAAAGGTGAGACCCATAACAACATTCCAACTCAATATTCGGACCAAAAAGAATGAACAAACAAGATAATCCAACTGAACACACCGAATCATAACACAATTGAATATACCGAACACAAATCAATATAGCTCTCTTGCGAAACAGAAACACTACTAGAGAAACACACTAAAAATACTGCACGAGCGACTTAATCATGTCCACTAAACTTCAACATATCCAAAGGCCACCAAAGACTTTCCTGACCAATCTGATAAACACCCTTACTGTCAAAGAACAGTAACTAATCTTCTACAATCCAAAACCATTAAATAGTGTTTCCAGCATACATTAAAAACTCTTTCGTGCATATTGCCACAACTAACACAAAAATATTGAACTCAACTGCAACACCAACCATTAGACAAAATCAGGAACATATCCGGACCAAAATCCATCTAGATAACCAAGTTTGACATCAACAACAACCATACAAGCTCATGTTACGAACAATCTCCCCCTTTGTCATTGATGACAACACTTGAGCATATCAAATCATCTGTCCCCCCATCAACAAGTCCCTACTACAACACATACTCTATTGATACAACATACTCCACTACTCCCCTTGAGAACAACAATAGCATCGATCCAAGAGATAAAGAATAAGCTCTAAATCTCCCCCTGGAAAGATGCACCACTACTATGCATCTAGTTAGAAAAAGGATGGGCAATAACCCCTAGTTGATGCCTAAGATACTCAAAAGTATCCTTCACCAACGCCTTAGTGAAAATGTCTGCAACCTGTTCTTTTGTAGAAAAATACTCCAATTTGACTTCCTTTTCTGCAGCCTTCTCTCTTAAGAAATGATATCGGATTGAGATATGTTTAGTTCTTGAATGCATTATCGGATTCTTTGAAATGTTTATAGCACTGGTATTATCACACATAATAGTTATAGCTTCATCATATACCACTCTGATATCTTTAAGTGTTTGTTTCATCCACATAACTTGAGTACAACAAGATATTGTTGCAATGTATTCTTCTTCTGAAGTAGATAGAGATACTAAATACTGCTTCTTACTTAACCAAGAAACCAACCTATCTGGCAAGAAAAATGCACCACTACTAGTACTTCTCCTATCATTAATACTTCTGGCCAAATCAGCATTTGTGTATGTTGTCAACATGAAATCTACAGTCTTCTTGTACCAAAGACCAAAATCCGAAGTCTCTTTCAAATACTTGAAAATCCTTTTCACTGCTTTGTCATGTGACTGCTTTGGATTAGCCTAAAATCTTGCAACCAAACAGACAGCCGACATAAAATCCAGTCTAGAGGTAGTTAAGCATAGCAGTCCTCCAATAATAGATCTATACTTCTTTTGATCAACTTCCGAAGATGTATTATCTTTGCTTAATTTACAACCAACAACCAAAGGGTTGCAACTGGTTTACAATTCTCCATTTCAAACTTCTTTAGCATCTCTTTGACATATTTAGATTGAGAAATAAAAATTTGATCCTCTAACCAAGTAACTTGTAGACCAAGAAAGAATGACAACTCACCAATCATTGACATTTCAAATTTCTTCTACATCTCTTCTACAAACTCTTTACAGAGACCATCACTTCCTCCAAATATAATACCATCAACATAGACAACAACAATCAATAGCTTGTTACCTTCAACCTTAAAGTAAAGGTTGTTGTTAGCAATGCCTTTCCAAAAATTGTGTTGTAATAGCTATCTATCCAATCTAGCATAGCAAGCTCTAGGTGCTTGTTTGAGTCTATACAATGCCTTCTTCAATCTACAAACCATATCCGATTCTTCTGACAATTTAAATCCATCCGGTTGTTCAATATATACTTCTTCCTCAATTTCTCCATTTGAAAAAGCTAACTTAACATCCATTTGATATACCTTGAAATTCTTATAAGCAAAATGTAGACAGCAAATATGCTGTGAATAAATAAATAATACTTTGTTTTGTTTAAATAATGGCAATGTAATGAACTGTAGTTCCTAAAGGAGTAGTTGGTAATTGTTGACGGTTGGCACTGTTAAACAAATGCCGAGTGGTATATATATCTAATGTTTTTGATAAGGAACAAACAGGTTTTGAGGGGACCCGAAACCCCTTACACCAGGTTTTAAAGGGACTCGAAACCCTCTAGACTTAGCGAGAAGCCAAAACCCAAAAGCAAGACGCTGCAAAAAGATAACACAAAGACTAACAATAGCCAAACATCAACCAAACACCAGCAAAAGGGCATCAAAGAACTGGCTAAAACACCCACAAGGCCAAAGCCATCAAACAAGAGAGACTAATGAGACAAACATAAGCACAAGGATATAACAGGATCCCTTATCTTGAACATGGGTTTTAAGAAGGCTCCCATAACCACCATCTCTGGGGACATAAAGATGAAACAAACAAACCAATCCGAAATACTGGGTTTTGAAAAGGCTCATAGAACCTTCACCTGGGGCAGAAACACAAATCCATCAGACACGAAAAACTCAAACTCCACCCAGATCTCCACCTCCACAGAAGAAAAAGGAAAGAGAGAAAGAGCATAGATGTCAATAGGAAGCCCATCCACCAAAACATAAGGAACAAAGGTCCCCATCAAGCAACAACCAACTTCACCCACCAAACCAAGCCCCACCTCAATAGGACTAGCTAGCAGGGAAGAGGGACAAGAAGAAAACCAAACCATGGCCACCCCCACACAAGGGTTCCCCACCTCAAAAGGAGAAAACTCCACCTCAATAGGAGTAGCAAGGAGGGGGACCAGAGAAAAACCACCAAGAGCTCGCAAAAGATAATAGAGTCGAAGAAACCGTAGAGCTCCAGCCAACTGCACAAAGACATAGATCGCTTCCAAACCAAGGAAAGCCCTTAAAACGAATAGGAAGCCACACCCAAAAAGGCTCCATAAAGCCTGAATCCCAGTCGCTCCACCAATAAAGAAACAACAAAAACCCTCTCGAGAGCGACAGAGAAGAGTAGAGAGGAGAACAATCTCCACAAAACAAAGAAGCCACCAAAAGAGATGAGCACAGACAAACCGGTAGCACCAACAATAGCCCCTAAAAGAGGGGCCAACCCAAGAATAATAGAGGCCCCAAACAAAGCCCTGAAAGAGAGGAACAGTGCCTCAAAACTCTCAAAACTGGAAAAACCCACAGTCGAAGAGTCCCTGCAGAGAGAGGTCTTGCAGACACCACCCTGTTGCGAATCACCCTCAAACTCAGCACCAACGCCATATGCCTCCACTCCAGCAATGACCGTTGCCTCACCAAAAGCATAGCCTCCAAAAAACCTACCATATTCCTCCACGGGCAGCGATCCCAACAAGTCTAAGGCAAACAAAACAGGATTGCCTTGAATCCCATCTAGATCGTCATCATCCTCTTCACCTACGACGATTTCCCCACCCGAAACCCTACCTCCCCCCTTCCTGCTCCTCCTCGCTCCCCCACTCATTTCAAAATTGTTCTATCGACATTCCTAAAAAAACATTATATATATTAGATGTTGTATCGAGAGCGGGGATGGTAATTATTGTACTCATTACATGTTTTGGAATAGAGGATATATCATTCTGCCATATGTTATTGTGAATTCTAAATTGTTTGTGTTCCTGTTACATTTTTCGTTTACTTCCAGTAGTTAAAGCAAATATCCCGTAGGGAGTAAACATTTTGGCATCGTTTGCCGATATGAACTCGAGGATCAATATGACAGCAGGCGGTATGCACGCATAATGGGCCGATCATTCAAACAACAAGTACGTGTAACTGAAAGTGACAACAAAGAAATGGTAACACAAGAAGAAGCACGAGAAGAGCGATTGATAGAAGACTTGGTAGATCTGTGGGAAGTTTCAGTCATACAATACGTGCAAAGGGAAGCTTGAGAGCGAGCGGTCCGTAAAGGCACGTTACGAAACAAACTCATAGTGAACCCTGGGGTTTTCGATCTTCTCTAAAGAATCCCAAGGTTGTTGGCACGAAACCTAATTGAATTGCAAGACCAACGGGAGGAGACTAACTGAGAGCAACATATACTACAACGATACGAAGAGAGGACTCGTAGGGAGGAAGAAGAGCGGGATACTAGCAGATGTGGTACCCCAAACAATTAATGCCCCTATGACCAAATAAAGATCGACATACCAAAAACACCTGAGAGGAAGGGGAGGGATTAGTAAGAAGATCTCTCCGCCTGAGAGAGAAAAGTGAGAGGAGACGACGGTATTGAGGAATCATCGAAGGTTCAGAGAATCTAGCGAGGAGTCGAAGTGTCAACCGAAGCCATAGTCCAAAGAGAGAAAGACCACAAACGTGGACTGAGTTGGAGGAGGTTGCCAAAAACTTGCCACTCCCAGACGATGAAGTAAGCTAATATCTCGCCGACTAGGCCAATAGCCAGACCGTACACTCTGCTTCAAGCAAAGACTCTGAATATAGTACCAATACCATCAACTCGTCCATATAGTTGGTAAGTAATGAAGAAGAAAGGAACCTATAGACAGAAGTCGAACTTTTTGAAACAAACCTATACCATATCGGGAATGTCCCTCACCAAGCAACTGAGAATAGGGGGGCCTGAGCCGAAGACTCCAGGGAGGAGAGAATATAGAAGCGAAGAAGGTGGACGCGTAGAGAGCTCAAGCGTGGCTGAGAGTGCAAGAGAGGCACAAGAATGTGGACAAGAGCAAGATGGTCCCATCTAGTTGAATACACACGATACCTTCCAAGAGAAGACAATGTTGACTACCCAGGAGAGGCACAAACTCCCAAAATTCACAGGGGATGGATCGGAAGATCCAATATGCCATTGCAAAACCTGTATAACAATATGGGAGACAAATGGTCAGAATGACCAAGATTATTGGTTGAAGGCATTCCCAGCTACCCTACGAGGAATCACCATCAACTGGGATACAGACCTAGAGGCTAAGCACAAGGTGGGATGGAGTAAACTGAGGAAAGCATTTCAAGAAGAATTCATACTACTGAGAGATGATAATGAGATTGTTACAAAAATTTACAACACAAGACAAGTCAAGAACAAGAACGTACGAGCATACAATCGTAGGCTCGAGGAACTGTTGAAGATGGAAAACGAACCAGCGGATGGACTCAAGAAACAATGGTTTGATTGATTCCTTCCTTGAAGAAAAAAATGAGGGTGGTACCACCCATACATGGACTACTCACCAAAAACTGGACGTGTTTTCAAAACCTCGCGAATTTTTGGCTTAGGCGAGTAATTTCGCCATTGACTTGCCGCAAAAACTCACTAAGTTTTTGGTGAGTTCATGTTTAAAACTCGGCCACACAGCGACATAAGGTTAAAACACCAAAAAGTTCATCATTTCATCATTTTCTATTTTGTAATTTGTTGCTAAGAGGAAAAACAACCTCCCAAGCATTTCTAATCTGATTTCCATCAATTTTTGTCAATTATAAGTGGATTTGAAGTGGTTTTCACAGCAAAATCAGACTCCCAGGTAGGTTTTCTGATTTTTTTTCTTATGTTATTTTAAAACATTTATTTCCTTTTTGTTGCATCTAGATGAATAGAAAATCAACATAGTCTTTCCTAAGTAGTCTAAATTAATTTAGAGTCATATGAACAAGATTTAACACCATTTTTGACAATTTTTATTGATTTTTTCACAGTTTTTTCAAGAATCTCTAGTTTTTCAAAAAAAATTAAACCATAACAATTTTTTTATTTTTTTTTAACTTTCAATGATGTCTAAAATTATTTAAACTAATTTAGATAGTTTGCTAAATTTTTTAATTAAAATATTAACTTTGTCTTTTCACTTTGTATGTGTAGATTAACAGTTAACCATTAATTTATAATGGGAAATACAGTTGGTTCAACTTCAGGTTCTATCCCGTTAGTAGATGCATGCTCATCTGGATATATAAGCATTCGTCCTAAAGGTGCTAGAGATAGGGCTTGGAAGTATGCCTTTGAAGGACCGGAACCTTGGTTGGTAATATGCATTAAATGTGAGAGTATTTCATGGAGGCATAAACCGCCTCAAATACCACCTTGTAGGCATTGAGAAGCCTGATGCTAGGGCATGTCCTAGGGCCACAGAAGAAATAAAAAGAGACATTAGTGCCATACTTGCAGCTGGGGAAGAGAAGTTGCAAAGGGAGAGGGCAAAACTAGCCATGAGAGCAACCATAGCTAAATCTCAAAGTGCCTCAATTGACCTTGAAGAAGAAGAAGCACTTTAGGACATAGTGGGCTCTTGTCGTGGCCCACGTATCCGCAAACTCAGCACCACCTTGGCCACCACTTCAGCTTCTTCTAGTAGAGCACCTACTACATCACCATTAGTGCCACAGTCTATAGGTAATTATTTTGTGCCCAGGAACACACCTGGAGCACAGCCATCATTAGAGGCAACTGGCTGGAATGGGGGGGTGCATTAAAAAACAGACATTGCATGTGTCAATTTTTGGTACTTCAACAACATCCCATTCAATGTCGCAAACAATCCTTATTGGCTTAATTTGGTTACCACGTTGACAGTTTCGGGAAAAGGATACAAGGCCCCTTCTCGCAAGGACTTGGGCGAGAGGTTAGTAACTTAGTCCACTTGCTTTCATTTTTAAATATTTTTCTTGTTTTTTAAATCAAAATTGTGTACTAAGACATAATTTCACTTTGTACTTGTAGGTTGCTCACAAATGCAGTTGATAGCGCAAGAGAAGTGATGGAAGACCAAAGAAAAGAATGAAAAAAATATGGCTGCACTATTCTTTCTGATGGGTGGATAGATGGCAAAAACCACACCATAATTAATTTTTTGGTTGCTTGCAAGAAAAATGTGGTGTTCTTGAAATTGTTGGATGCCTCCAACAAGGTGAAAAATGTTAAAGTTTGGCTCTAATGTTGGAGCAAATTGTCATGAAGGTGGGAGTTGACAATGTGGTGCAAATAATTACGGATAACGCAGCAGCATATGTGGCAGCAGGTAAAATCCTCCAAGAGAGACACCCCACTCTGTTTTGAACACCTTGTACAACACATGTCCTTGACCTTCGTTTGGAAGACCTAGGAAAACTTGATTGGGTGACACCAACTGTAGAAGATGCAAGGAGGATCACAAAATATATCTAATCACCCTTGGGTTATTCACTTGATGAGAGAGCACACCCAAGGGAAAAAATTGGTAAAAGCAGGTGTCACAAGGTTTGCAACGATTGTCTTAACGTTGCAAAGCATTCTTGGTACATTGATGGCTTTGAAACAAATGTTTGTGAGTCAAGCATGGCTAGACTCACCTTATTCAAAGATTCTTGAAGGAGAGGGTGTTGCATGCATCATCTTTGACAACCTATTTGCACAAAGAGCTGTAGAGATTGTGAAGGTAACTTCAAAACTAGAATCTTTAATTATTCTTGATTTAAGTCTCTCATTATTAATTTGTAACTTCAATGATTAATCTTTTTGTAATTTGTATTTTTCAATGTCGGAGCCCTTGGTTAGAGTTCTCCGCTTGGTAGATAGGGATCAAACCCCAATGGGGTATGTTTATGAGGCCATGGATATGGCCAATGAGTCTATCAAAAATTACTACACCAGGGATAGACTCAAATTTGATCGCATCTGGGAAATTATTGATAATAGGTGGAACAATCAGCTCCACCAACCCATTAATGTAGCAAGGTAGTACCTTAACTCTCGTTTTAAGTTCGAGGATTCTTACTCAGATCCCAATGGAGAGGTCACAGAGGGTCTCACTACATGCATTCAGAGGATGATACCTGAGGTTGAGGTGAGAGACGTCGTTGTGGTTGAACTCCAAAATTACAAGGAAGCAAGGGGTAAGCTATTCTCTTCAAAGTTGGCTAAGAGAGGAAGAACCACTCAAACCCCAAGTATAATATTTGCCATTTGGAGTCTAAAGTAATTGATTATTTGATAAAATATGTTTTCACTTTTCACTTTGCTTTCTAACTTTTCAATATTTTATTTTGCAGATGCTTGGTGGCAAAGTTGAGGTGGAAATATCCCAAATCTCAAAAATATTGCCCTTGGAATCTTATGCCAACCTTGTAGTTCATCCAGTTGTGAGCACAATTGGAGCTTGTTCGAGGCCATCCACACGAAAAAGAGCAAGTTAGCTCAAAAATGCCTCAATGACCTTGTATTTGTGCAATATAATCTTTAGTTAGCATAAGGAAAGTCGAGGAAGCACCAGCTGGTCCAATTGATTTGGATGATATAGATCCTTACAGTGATTGGACATCGCAGGAGCAACCTCCATTGTTTACCTAGGACGACGTCTATGATTTGGAGAGGCAGGCTATGGAGGAGGGGGGGGGTGGATTTGGATTCACACTGGATGACATTGAGGAGGACGAGGATGATGAGTCGCCATTGCCAGTGCCAGGAGCAGCTAGAGACAGAGCTACAACCACGATGGAGGTCAAGCCACAGCCAGTTCTACCGAGCGAGGAGGCATAGCCACAACAAACTTCTAGGACTAGACCCTCTAGTTCTACCTCTCCCCTAGTTTTAACTAGAGTTGGGAAGAGGAAGATGTAATTGTATTGATGTATTTACTTTTAGTTTTAAAAAAACTATTTACTATTTTGCTTCCAGCCATCAGCATTCCTCGTGAGCATGCGATTTTGTACCCACTTTGCATTTAAATCAATTAAATATGTCTAGACACAGCTTGTTTCTTTTGTGTACTCATTTATTGACTCATTGGATGCATCTACTCATTGAATTTTGCCAAAAAAATGCATATCTAATTAAATTTAAGCAATTTTTTAAGTTTCTGAGTTTTTTGCCTAGTTTTTGCCAATTTTTCACCGAGTTTTTGCCAAAACAAAATTTCAAAGCCTTGGCAAGTTTTTGGTTTTGGGGAGTAATTTAACTATTATTGTACCATCATCCTCATACATTGATGCTTACAATCGAGCAATGGATATAGAAAGCAAGAATAAGACATCCGGAGAAAAGAAGGCGGCCAGTGATGATGATAGTATCGGAGAAAGCAACGACGATGAATCAAAGACCGTACAAGCCCTATGAAGGGATATATTGCAAATGATGAAGGAGCTAAAGGCAGAGAAAGAGGGTGGTAAGGATGGTAAAGAGTTGTGGTGCACCAACCGCAAGGCAGAAGGTCATACAAAGGCTACTTGCCCAAAGAAGTCATTTTGCGACATCTGTCAGGTATTGGAAAATTCCATCAAGGAATTCCCGTACAATCTCAAAACAAGCACACAAGTGCTCTTCGCCCAAGGGTAACAAACAACCCCTCCAGCCACACCTCCAAAACCACTTGCCAACTCTACTACATCTCCTAGAGGGTATCAAAATAATAGGCGAGGGAACAATAATAGCAATAACAACACCCCATGAAGGAGAATATAGTATGACGCGAAGGATAGAGCCATGATCCAATGTCGGAGTTGCAATGAGTGAGGTCACTTTGCAAAGGATTGTCAGAGTGGCCAAAGTAACAATGCAAGGTTGCTAGAAAAATGGTGTGGACTCGGAAACCATGAAGACACCAACTGCCCGAAACAGAAAGGGGTGAATATGTTGGACGTGAAGGAGCCAGATGAGGAAGTACTGGTGATTACCAAGCCCAATACTTAGAAGGTAGTGTATCCTAACACTCATATGGAGAAGGAAAGACTTGGGAGGCTAAGGCTGACTTTGAACGGGTGATGGCAGAGGAAAGGAGGGTGTTGAGAAAGGCCGCCAATACTCCACTATGGTCGAAGTCAAAGAAAACTAAGGTTGGAGTCAAAGAAAACAGATGTGGAGTACTGGTGGCTAGAGTGTTGGGTATCCGACCTTCTACAAACCATGTCACAGCTAAAGATGGCCATTACCAACGTAGTCGGTGACGATGCAGTTGGCCAGGAGCCCAACAAGACAACGGAGAACCCAACAGGTAGCCTGGCCACCGACTCGCTATTGCTGACGATGTGCATTGGGAGGAAACCGGTCGTAGTCAAGATGAAGATAATGGGATACAAGTTGACAAAAACCATCGTCGATGGAGGCTCAGGCATGAACATACTACCAAAGGAGACATGGAAGGGGCTTGGCAAGCCAACACTCTGGTCGCCAACTTTCCATCTGGTAGGTGCTAACCAACACAACATCAAACCACTCGGGACGCTCATGGCACAAAAGGTCACCACTGGCACCCAACATTTCTTTATGGACTTTGTCATCATCTCGCTAGAGAAGTAGGAGTACGGCACCCTCATCGAGAGGGGTTGGGTGATCATAGTGAAGGCAAACCATAATTGGAAGAACACTCTCCATTGAGAGTGACAAGAGGAAGTACGTCATTGACCTACGAAGCCAAGCAGTAATCCAGGAGTTGGCATCAGACTCAGAGTCTGAAAGTGAAGATTTCGAGATAGAGGAAGGAAGTGCAATAGAGCCCAATGACGAAGGGGTGCTAGAACTCAAAAGCTGCTCAAAGGATGAGACAAGTTCTCTCAATGGGTCGTTTCATTGGCAAATGGAGAACTATGAAGTTTTCCACCCCAAATGCAACATGGTGCAAATTAGAGAGATTGAAAAAGCTGGTATGGAGAATGCCACCTTGCCCCTGGAATATGAAGAGCACAAGAAAGGGTGTGGTCCGTACGGTACAAGGAAGAGAAATCCGTATGAAACAAGGAGGGAGTGGTAAGTAGGAGCCAAACAAGGAATGTTGTACAAAAAAGATTCATCCTCCAAAAGGGAGAGTGTCGAAGATACCTTCTGGATGGCAGCCAGGGGAAGGAGGGTGCCTACAGAGGAAGTGATTGTGGAGCTTATGCAGGTTGCAGAGGAGGAGCCTACAAAGGATTTACCTATGGAAGAGGATATCCATATTGTCAATGATGTATCCTTGGGGGCATTAAGTGCAATTGGAAATTACAATGAGGATGATGATGACGAGACAATCCAGATAGATAGTGACGAAGTGGCCATAGTTGGAGTAACATTGGTCGGGTCAAGTATGCCCATGCCATCGGCACCGAGTGTGCCCGCACCATCGGTAACAAGTATGCCTACACCATTGGCGGCGAGTGTGCCCACGCCATCAGCGATGAGTGAGGACACACCATTGGCAGCGAGTGTGCCCACAACATCAATGGCAAGTGTGTCAGCACCCTCAGCAGTGACACCCTCAGCAATGACACACTCAATAGTGGCACCCTCACCAGTGACACCCTCGACATCCTCACGCGCGGCACCCTTGGTGGCAATGATACCCTCAGCCATGACACCCTCGATGGCAGTGATACCCTTAACAATGACACCCTCAGTGGTGACACCATCGTCCATGGAGGTGATAATGACCAAGTGTATGCAGAAGGAACCATCGGTAATGGAGGTGACAGTGGCCGAGAGAACCGTACCTTCATCGAAGGTGACAACTATCGAAGGGGTTATCGAGAGGACAATGGCCAAGAGAACCGTACCTTCGTCAAAGGTGACAACTACCAAAGGGGCTACCAAGAGGACAATGGCCGAGAGAACCGTACCTTCACCGAAGGTGACAACTGTCAGAGAGGTTACTGAGAGAACCGTACCTTTGTCGAAGGGATTGCCGAGAGGATAGTGGCCAAGAGAACCATACCTTCGTCAAAGGTAACAACTATCAAAGGGGTTATTGAGAAGACAGTGACTGAGAGAACCGTACCTTCGTCAACCGTACCTTCGTCGAAGGTGACAACTGCCAAAGGGGTTACCAAGAGGATAGTGGCTAAGAGAATCGTACTTTCTTCGAAGGTGACAATGGCCAAAGGTGGAAATTGCATGGTCGAAGGTGAAATTGATACGACTGAAGGTGGAATTGGTACGACCGAAGGTGAAATTGCTATCGCTGAAGGTCAAATTGGCACATATCATAAGAGTTCCCCATGGAAGGAAATGGTCAAAGTTAGTTATAGGAATCCTAGTATAGGTAGTTATTTGACAAAGGACAAAACTAGAAAAGACAAAGGAAAGATGTCACATCACACAACCATGGCAACAAGCAGTAGTAGAAAGAAGAAAATAAGGCCAAAGGTGGAGAGGGTGAGAAGGACGAGAGGGGAAGAAATTGAGGCACGGGTTGTCGAAGGTGAAGGGGAGGAACCAACCGTAATAGTAGCCAAGGGGATCGTACCACCATTACAAGGTGCACTAGCCGAGTGGGGAGCGAGGAGAGCTATGAGAGTTGTGTTTGCACCACCACAGTTGTCCCCTACGGCACACCTAGTGATGCCACACAGAATACGAGAGTTGTCCCCTTCCACGTACGTGTGGGCACCCAGCACACTACGCATCCCCACATCACATGGAGTTCAGGAGGCGACTCTAGTCGCTGTGTTAGTAGCCAATACACCTACAGCCGAATGTACGACACCCATAGCTAAGAAAGCCAAACCTGCCATAGGGGGTTCCGTACCTACGAGTGTTGCACCTCCACCTGAGAGTGTCGAAGGGTTGGTGGCAGCAGATGATGCAGGTGACACAGATATGAGACTTGACAGTTTCCTTGACAGGTTTGAGATGGGTATTGTTGAGACTCCACCACCCTCACCGAGCTTACCAGTGGGCACCCACTTCCAATAGGAAGTAGACACACAGGTAGGAGGCGGGGCCTACCAAGAGGCAGGAGATGCCAGTTGTAGCCGAAGAGGTGATTGAGATTGATTGTGAGGAAGAGAGTGCACATCGAGGAGATGCCTCTGAGGGGGTGCTGATGAAGGTATCAAGCAGGAGAAAGGTACATGACAGTCACATTTGGGTCTCAAAATTCGACCCACAGGATGCTCTTGGATCCATAAAAAGATACTTGGCAGAGTTGGAGGGCATGGTTGCAATCGCACGAGGGGTGGCCAACCTCGTTAGATAGGTGGATATCGGATTTGCCTTAGCAGAGGCAGAGAGACTCCTCACCTTCATAAGGGATGGCTATGAGCAAGAGTTCGCCCAACACTTTATAGTCCGTGGGTGGTCGGGCACGAGGACACCTGAGATGATAGAGGCATGGTGTAGGCCACACTCACAGGAAAGACAACGTGGTATGATAGACACCCTCCACAGTATGGAGAATGTGTTTTAGGACACATTTTTTTGGATGCAAAAGACAACCCACCAAGCAAGGGAGGAAGAGGCAGGTAGGCTGGCTGCAATGGAAGAGTTGATACAGTGAGAGCGCCTTACTAGAGTAGAGAGGGAATGGAGAGTGGAGCAGCAAGGAGTGGCCACTGCAGAGCGAGACACACAACTGAGAGAAGCAGAGGCTCATCTAGCTGCATTGTCTGGGCAATTGGAGACCACACAGAAGGACCTCATGGAAGCAGTCCAGTTGGTGAAGGTAGCTCGGGAGCACAAGAGGGTTGCAAAGAGGGACCTTTAGATTCGGGCTGATCAAATGCAACACCTTCGTTAGCAACTTTCCATCTTTCAAGGTGCACCCAAACCGACCTCTTCAGCTACTCCAGGGACATCCTCTCACATCCCATCTTCTCAGAAGTTCTAGTTGAATAGCCTCATTTTGTATCTGTCATCTAGAAAACGACTTCTTTTTGGGGGGGACTAGTGTAGATGGCAGATATGCCATGAATAAATAAATAATACTTTGTTTTGTTTAAATAATGGCAATGTAGTGAACTATAGTTCCCAAAGGGGTAGTTGGTAGTTTCCGGTGGTTGGCATGCTTAACCAACCACTGAGTGGTATATATATCTCATGTTGTATCAAGAGCGAGGATGGTAATTATTGTACTCATTACATGTTTTGGAATAGAAGATATATCATTCTGCCATATGTTGCTATGATTTTTGTATTGTTCGTGTTTACTTCCAATAGTTAAAGAAAATATCTAGTAGGGAGTAAACACGGAAAAAGCAAGAAACCTTCTAATAGCTTCCATCCTAGCAAATGGAGCAAAAGTTTCCTCAAAATCAATACCTTCAACTTGTGAATAACCTTTACATACCAATCTCGCTTTGTTCCTTGCAACCTGTCCTTGTTCATTTAGTTTGTTCCGGAACACCCACTTAGTTTCTATCACATTTTTGTCCACTGGTTTGGGTACCAGTTCCCATGTCTAATTCTTTTGTATCTGATTCAATTCTTCTTCCATTTCTTTTACCCAACTCTCTTCTTTGATTGCTTCCTCATATGATTTAGGATCCACCAGTGAAAGAATACAATAGTTTACTTGCTCATTTGCTTCCACAACTCTTCTTTTTGTCTAAACTCCTTTGTTTTTATCTTTAATTATCTATTTTTCTGAATTGTTCTTTTGTACATATCTGGCTGGAGTTTTTGTAACTTGCTCAGGTTCTTCTTTATCTCGATTTGTCTCTTTCTCTCTATTCTCTTCCAAATATGTCTTCTCTTTTGCAGCAACTGGAATAATCTCAAAATCAATCTCCTGTGCAGGTTCAAAGACAGTTTGATCTCATTCTTCATATACTTTCACATTTGTGCTTTCCACTATCTTGTTTAGTCTCTTGTCGTAGCACCAGTAAGCCTTGTTGTTTGTGGCATATCCCAAAAATATTCCTTCATCTGCTCTAGTATCAAACTTTCCAAGATCATCTTCATCTCTTTTGATATAGCATGCACTTTTGAAGATTCTGAAATACTTCACAATAGGTCTTCCACTCCACAGCTCATAAGGTGTCTTAGTATGATTCACTCTTAATTATACCTTGTTAAGAATGTAAACAACAGTACACACAGCTTCTTTCCAATACACATTAGCCAAGTTAGCATCTTTCAACATAGTTCTACCCGTCTCAATAGCAGTCCTATTCTTCCTTTCTACAACTCCATTTTGTTGAGGGGTTCTTGGGGTAGAAAAATGTCTTCTAATTCCATATTTTTCACAAAAATCATCAAATTCATTTGAAGTAAACTCTCCTCTATCAAATCTCAAACACTTGATTTTAATATCTAATTGATTTTCAACCATTGACTTGGACACTTTAAACGTTTCAAATGCTTCAAACTTCTCTTTCAAGAATGTAACCCATGTCATCCTCGAGTAATCATCAATAAATAATATAAAATACATTTCTCCATTGAGTGCTCTTGTCCTTGTAGATTTGGCAAGATCTATGTGAATTAGCTCCAAGGGTTTAGAAGTTAAACATTCCCTGTTCTTGAATCTCTTCATTGTCTATTTTCCTATTTGACATTCCCTACACACGGTATCAGTAGGTTTGATAATCCTTGGTAAATCTCTCAACTTTAGTAATACTAATCTTTATCACGTAATCAAAATTGATATGTCCCATCCTCTTGTGCCATAACCAACATTCACTACTCTATGTTTGAAAACACTTGCTTCCATTCTTGTCCTTTATGTAGTAAACATTTCCACTTGTCCTAATAGCTTTTGCTACCATTATTCCAGTTTTTCATTTTCTAATTACACATCCGGTCTTATTGAATAAAACTTCATAACCTTTATTGCACATCTGACTAACACTCAATAGACTATGTCTCAGACCTTCAACATAGTAAACATCAACAGTTTTATGCTTACCATCAATCGAGATACTCCCTATTCCACAAATAGGTGCAGCTGCTTCTCCTGCAAATTTCACTGATCCTCCATCATACTTCTTAAGATTGATACTTATCTTTATCACCAATCATATGATTTGAACATCCAGAGTCGATGATCCAAGCTCTTGGTTCCACTTTAGCATGCAATGCAGTCTTCTCTCTTGCTAACTTCTTGTTGTTTTCCATACCTTCCAGTCTTTCGAACATATCCTTATTCTTCTCCTTTATAGCCAAAAACAAAGATTTTTCATTCAAGTCATCACCATCTTCATCCTCAAATGACTGTGTCTCCATAGAACATGGGCTCCTTTTCCCTTTATCTCTATCACTTATCCTTTTCTTAAAGTCGTTTCTTTTGTATCTATTTTTCTTTTCATCATCATCAGTCCTTTTGTAATCTTCCTTATACATACATTTAGAAGCATAATGACCAATTCTACCACAATTAAAGCATTTCATGGGTAACTTACCTTTGTACTTTCCAATTCCTCTCTTCAAACTTCTTACAAAGTTTGCTTCAATTTCATCCAGGTTCTCACTTGCTTTTGGTTCATCTTTTACTATCTTTGAAACATTAAATGCGGTCTCTTTCCTTTCGCTTTGTATATCTTCCCTCTCTGCACTTTCATAGGCGGATAACGTTCCAAGGAACTGATCAATTGTATAATTATTCAAATCCTGACATTCTTCAATCACACACTTCTTAGGTTTGTAGGGTTTAGGCAATGTCAACATGATCTTTCTTATAACATCACCTTCTAGATTTCCACCAATAGTTCTAATAGAATCTGCAATATCATTCACCTTGTGTATGTAGTTCTCAACACCTTCATCGTCAGGCATCCTTAAACATTCACATTTATGTTTCAGATTCATTAGCCTAGCTTGCTTTGTCTTAGGATCACCTTCATATGCTTGACATAAATTGGTCCAAACTTTCTTAGCTTCTTTTAATCCTTTAACCTTACCAAATACTACATCGCTCAAGCAACTGAATATTATTGTTCTATCTTTTGTATTAGTCTCATGATTCTTAACTTCATCTGAAGTCTGAGGTCTTTGTTTTAGATTCATTAGCCTAGCTTGCTTTGTCTTAAGATCACCTTCATATGATTGGCATAATTTGTTCAAAACATCCTTAGATTCTTTCAATCCTTTAACCTCAACAAATACTGCATCGCTCAAGCAACTGAATATTAATGTTCTAGCTTTTGTATTAGTCACATGATTCTTAACTTCATCCAAAGTCTAAGGTGTTGGTTGAAAATTTTGTACACTCGTAAAAGCAAACAAAATTGCGGCTTCAACCACAGTTGTGTGAGTATGAAACTCTCCTAATTAAGGGAAGGCTCCCCCTATCTATCTAAAACTAAAATAAAAACAGGATGGGACAGCAATCTTCCTTCTTTCTTCAAGGAAGTCTATATCCTTTTCTCTCCTTAGAAAAGTGATAACAAGAAAATGTATAATAATGGTAACAACTTCAAATGAAAACGAGAGAAAGGAAATGAAGTTTCCTGAAATCTCAAAGACTCCCGTCACTTCCTTCGGGACGGGATAGCAATATCAAGCTCAAAGACTTGACTATTGGAAGTCCTATCTACCCTTTGCTATACTAAATTTTACAATGAATAAAAGACAACAGCTCAAAGACTGGAATAATCTATTCTTTCAACACAAAGACAAAAACTAATGCAAGCTCAAAGACTTGCTGCTTCTAGAGATTTTCCTATTTTAATTAATCTTCTCCACTTGCAGTTCAAAGACTTCAAATCAGATTAGACTAAGCTCCTTTAGAAACAATTTGCATGGAAGAAATAAAAAGATTCAAACTCAAACATGTAGCTCAAAGACTCAAAACTTGAGTAATCCTTCTTTATTATTCTTCAAAACCCTCAATTCACATACATAAGCTCAAAGACTTCTTGCTGTAAATTTGGCAGAGTTATTGCTTGCTTTCCAAAAAGATAAAGATTACAAAGGACCCTCTCTTCTATTTATAGGAGAGGAGCCTTGAGAAAAAGGTGGGAGGATCCTAACTAACTTGAGAAATTCCCTCAACCACCAAGACCTATTCAACAACTAATTATGACTTCATTAACTAACTAAGACTTATTCCAACTACAGTCCTAATCGAACACAACTTGTAGTTGCCTTACATGTAATTACAAAAGTGCAAGTAAGGAGTTAACTTGCAATTACAAAAATATTTTTACAAGTAAAACTGTCGAAAGGGAAACTACAATTTTGAAATTACAATTTCGAATTTACAATTTTGAATTTACAACCAAGTGTTAAAAACACTTAAGTTGCACCTCTTGAAGACACGAACAATTCGAAATTCCGAATAACTTTCTGCAATTCATTAGGATCTGGTTTATGAGTGTTCATAGCCACCACCCTAGTCTTTACGACGACATCATGGCATTGGCATAGCGTGGAGTTGCCCTTTTCCAATGCTGATCGGATTTCCTGCAACTCAGTTTGATACTTAATCAATATTTGAATGGAAGCGACTGAGAATTGCTCACTTCTCCATTCATCATGAATCTTCAGTTGCAGATCTGCAAGAACTTCTTCCTCAGGCAGCAACTCATCATTCTGATTTAGAATGTCGCAGGATGCCTTTTTACAATGGGAGGTAACATCTTGAAAGACTGCTTCACGCAACTTTAAGGTCTCATCAATTTCTTCAATGAGTGACTTGAGAACAAGAGATTTGTTCTCCAGAAGTTCCTCATATTCAATGTACATGACTCTGGAAGGAATTACGTCATGCACCTGAAGAACGCCCAACTGATGTTGAGGCATCTTTCGCCAAGAAACTAAATTTCCCTCAATCTTCTCCAAATTTAGTTTGAAAGCACCCAAGATTTGATTCAACTTATCTTCAATGATCTCCAATTTAACCATTGTTTCAAATACCTGTCTTATGACTTGTGAACATAAGTCATGCAATTGATCAACCCAGGTGTCTAAGGCTTGAACATTTTGGGTGGCTCTCTCAATACCTTGGATTGGTTCACTGTCCCTGGAAGAAACAGGTACTTGGCCTTCCCCATTTGAAGGTTGAGTAATACTTTGGATGGCTGTCATGAGTCTTTGATTCTCTACTTCCAATTGATCTTTCTTGGTCAAAACCTCATCATACCATTGTACCAATTTAGCCACTGTTTGTTGAGCATCATGTTTGACAACCTCATGAGTCTGCTTACCCAGTTGCACTTTGGTGATCCGATAATCAGCTGCTTGCATTTCTTCAACTGGTTTATCTAATATTGGTTCAGCGATTTCTGCCACTCTCATCCGATTTTCATCAACGATCACCCTCGAAACTATCTTTGCCCTCTTAACAACTTTAGGTTTTGATTGTTTCAACTATTGATAATCAAAGGCATCAAGTGAGATCACCTGCTTCTTCCTCTTTGTAGTGAAGGAACTGAGCCATGGAGGTAAAGCCATTAACTCTGATTCTGGGATAGAGGGAGAAGCAGTTTCTGTTTGAACAACTATGGTGATCTTGGGAGAAGTGTCCGTCTAAATAGCCACCATAGTCTGCTGAGTGACGACAGAATGTGATGAAGACGTCATGAACTGATCAAAACAGGTCATAGAAGTATCAATATCAGACAAAGGTGCATATGAAGGATCATCTGAAAAGATATTCAGCAAATCTTCCTGAGAACGATTTTGAATTGGTTCTGCTGCTAAAAGTGGAAGAACATCCTGCGGAGATTCTGAAAATGAAGGGGCAGATTGAGAGTTCACATCTATCACAGGAGGAAACATGGGTACCTCAATAGGAAGTGAAGAAAGAGAATTATGTGGGGACTATGTAGAAAGCGACTGAGGAGCATTATCAGATTGAGTTTCTTCCTCTGAAGCTTCAAGATCAATCACATGAATTTCCAACTGTGGCTTCTCCTTGCCTTGAACTATTATTTCCTGAGGAAGCACCATTGCACGGCTAACTCGCAATTTGATCCTTGTACTAGAAGAGGATACACCTTCTTTATTGTCCAGTTGAATTTCAGACTTTCACCCAAGAGGACCTGTAGAATCATCTTCTTTCCCAACCTTAATCTTAATGAGCTTGACACCATTGTTCATAAGCCAGATATTGGTATTAGCAAGAACTGACTGAAATCTATCCAAGATAGAAGTGCCTTCCTTATGGGACCAGTGGATAGAAGGAAGTGGAGCCTCATCAACATTTTGATTGACAAACTCAAGATCAAGAATGTTGCCATCATCAATCATCCCTTGTGGCATGTTCACGAGGTTTAGATCCACAATCTGTTCTGCAATGAGTCGACAGTAATCCATCTTGCGAATCTCCTTTTCCGTACAGAGATCAACCCAGATATCTTCTATCCGATGCACATGGATGAAGGTCTTCTTGATCTTTTCCTTCATGCCTCGGTAATCGAAATCAGCTCTAGGTTTGAATCTTTTGAGTCTAATTTCCTGCAACTTGGTCTCCATAGCCCTAGCCTTGATTGAAGTCATTAGAGAATATTGACCAATCTTCAATGGGTTGTTGGAAGAAATACCCATACCAACCTTGTGCTTAACTGACGGATGTGTATGCACAGCCATGATCTGTCTTCCCAATTCCATGAGAATAATCTTATTGGTTGGGTATCGTGGGAGCATGTAAGGCTGCCCGCCATAGCATCCAACTCTCATGTAGGTAAAAGTTGGAAACTGGAGAAACAAACAACCATATTCTTTCACCCTTTCCCATGCTTCATCTGAGACTCTTTTGTTCTTCAGGTTCTTGTCAAATTGACACAGGTAATGACCAAAGAAAGCGTCCTGAACCCTTCTGAAATGAGACCTACTTGATCTTAGGGGCAACTGATCATAGTATTCCCAAACCGGTACAAGCATGCGGTCACCCTTGGTGGAAAGACCTGGGAAATGTCTGAGTGACGCAGCAATATACACGAGATATGAATTCATGTAGAAGGTGAAAGTAGTAGAGACGACTGCAAGTTGTTCACACAAAGCATCACTAATGATCTCACCCCAACAGATGTGCTGAGACTGCCTTATTAACATAATAAATTGGTACATCCAAGGTTCAAAAACATTGGAATGTTCCAATCCCATCATACGGCTCAGAAGGGTAATAGTGTCACCGATCTCATTCCTGAAATCAGATCGATATAACTTTGCCCATCTGGTAAGCGCAGTGCGAGGTTCATGAATCCATTTATTGATATGACGCTTATAGTCTTTCTCCCTTTTGGCAAAGTATTCAGTTGCACTTTGCTTGGAGATCTCTATATAGATGGTTTCAGAAGGTATTTTGAAAACCCTCTCTCTAACTTTTGCATCCAAGCGAATAATCACTTCTCCATCATCATTTTTAATAACTCGTGTCTCTTTATCAAAATGATGGGCACATGCTAGAACAAATTCTGGTTCTAGGGCAGCAACTGGAAAGGATGCGGCATGATGGATATGGCTGTCCAACAACCGTTGCATGTCCCCCTCCTTCAGATCTTCAATCCTTTGTATGAATTCGGACATGTCAGCATGCCTTATCTCAGTATCCTTGATATGATCAAGGGAGGAGGAAACCTTTGACTGCGGAACTTCATTTTGGTATTTATCATACCTGTATTTCATCTTTTTTGGAGTGGGAGATGGTGGTACATCTGTCATCTAGAAACAACTGGGAATGCTACAATGTAAATCCAAGAGTATCAAGGCAACATCAAGGTCAGTACCTTTAGACATTTCACTCCTCCAAATGGGAAAGTTCACCTTTCATACTTTGGCTTTGTGAGAGGAAATATAAGAGGTGGAAAGATAAGCTTTTGACTTATTTCGGGTTTTGAAACATGTTTAGCAAGTACACAAGAGGGAAGTACAAATGTGCAATCGGGTTTCCAAATTTCGAATGCAACTATACTCGCAAAACACGAAGCATGAATAAATGAAACGAGAATGAATTTTCAGCTTGGAAGTTGGGAAGAACACATTTGCAATTGATTTTCTAAATCCAAATACAAATTTACTTACAAACTGAAAATCGAAGGAATGGATGAAAAAATGGTATTTAGGCAAGTAGGAAATGGCGAGGATGATAAGTACGGATGAGGGAATTGGAAACAGATAGGTAAAAATGAATTTCAAGAAGATCACTTGGAACTTTGTCATGCCAAAATGGGAAGAACTTTCAACTTGCAATCCGGATTTCAAAACCCGAAATTGGGAAGAACTTGATTTTTTCGTCATTGAAACTTGATTTTTGGACTAAAGAAGGTTAAGTCTTTGTCCAAAAAAAAGGGAAGAACACATTAAGAGGTAGAACTTTTTACACTTGCAAATTTCTTTGCAAATTGGGAAGAACACATCTTTCTTATTTTGAAATTTGATTTTTTTTTCGAACCAAAGAAGGTTAAGTCTTTGTTCAAAAAGGGGAAGAACACAAATTTTCCTCTTACTTGCAATCGGGTTTCTAAAACCCGAATGCAAGTAAAGAAGGAGAATTACAAAGGGGAAGAACAATTTTACTTTACAAATTTCTTTGTAAAATGGAGAATTTCCTCTCATAAACCCGTTATGAACATGAACAAAACTAAAACTAAACAAGAAAATGCAAGGAAAGAAATAAGAAAGAAATACAAAAAAAAAAAATTACCTTGCAAGGTTGAGAAGAAATCCAAACTTGGAGAATCAACCCAACATGGAAGATGAAGCCCTTAAAATAGAATTTAAACAATGGAAAAAACTTAGCCACGCATTGTGACAAAAGCAAAACCGATTTGCTATAAAAATGCCATGTAAAAATGCTACTGAAATGGTTCAAAACTGATCTCATTCATCATTAAATACAAGACAAAGCAAAAACGATCTAGGATTGAAAGCATACCTCATAGGCGAAGAATGTTGCATTTTTAGCAAAAAATGTGACTGTTTTTAGGGCCTTTTTTGCAAATCCGAAACCATAAATGCACATAAAACGATTTAATAAATGCTTAGAATCCAACGCATTTAAGGTTGAGCCAAAAACGCCTTAGGAGTAGATGGATTCAAACCCCCAAACCATGGCAAATCGCATAAATGCAAGATTCAGAAAAAAACGTTTTGAAGAAGACAAATGGCGAAAAATGGTTTAATGAATGCGTGAAAAATGGGTTTGAATCCTTCAAAGTTGCAGCAAACCCACACTTGGAAGGAATCCCTACATTTCCTCCAAAAAATTCGAACCCAAATCAGCTTGCGATGGCATGAAAGAATTTCGGGTTTTTGAAACAAAACAAGAAGTTTTATAAAATGTTCATATTTTTGCCTCTAAGGCAAATTTCGGGTTTTAGAAAAGAAATTACAAGTTAAATTACTTGTAATAGGGAAATAGAATTCCCTTTACAAGTGATTTCACTTAAAACATGTAAAGGGGTTTTAAAATCCCATTTACAAGTTTTATTTTAACATTATAAAAATAACTTTAAGTTACAAAGACATGTAAAGGGGTTTTAAAATCCCATTTACAAGTTTTATTTTAACTTAAAAGTCAAACAACTGGTAATGGGGGTTTTCAAAACCCCCATTACAAGTTTTTATAAAAACTTGCAATTGGAGAAAAATTCCCCTAGAAGCCTAAAAGCTTCAAGGGGGTTTTGAAAAACAAATTACCAGTTACTGGTAATTATCGAAAAATTCCCCAACATTGAAGCAAAAACATAGCAAACGGACTCGAAACGCGACGAAATTCGAAACGTAGCTTGGGGATGGATCAACGATCGATTCAGTCCAAGGATGGGGCGAATTTCTACCTCGGGAAGCATGCCATAGAGTAAAAATTTTCATTTTTTAACAAAAATTTTTATATGATAGTCCAATTTTTTAAGTCAAAAATTGAGGACAACGTGAGGTCTATCTAGTGAAGGTGTATAACCAGACTAGACAATATCCCATAGTAGTAAGGAAAATTTGTACCATCAAACAATGGAGCTTAAAGATGTAGTTCCCACACCATTCTGGATCTACCTAAAGGAGTTAAGCTTTACATAGAGGAACTTTTCTCTAATTCCAATTATTGAACTCAAGGCAGGACTAAGAGGGGGGTTGAATCAATTCGGAACTTCAAAACAGATTAATTAAAATCAACATATAACCATACTACAGCAATACTGAAAGCACATCAACCATCAACACGTGTACACTAGATTTACATAGTGTTGTGACCTTTTCACACATCGCCCCATTGCTAACGAGGACCCCCTCTTTGCTAGCTTCCTGCGTCGTTAGGTTAGGGTTTTGGCTGCTTAGTGGGCAATTTTGCGTTTTCCGTGCCCGAGTCTCAAAGTTTTGATCATGCCTAGTGCCGTCTAGGGTTTTTGAAGTGTTAGGATCAAGTTGCAAAAGATGATATTTTTTTTAATGATCCTAAGTTTTGCTAAGTGTTTGAGCATTTGAACGTTAACGTGTTTTTAAACATGCGCATCAATAATTTTAAAGTGCTAAGATATTCACAAACCTTTTGAAGTTGTTTTCTCGCTCCTAAGGTAATATTTAAGTTGGTTTTGCACTTTATTCCAACATTTTCCTGGCGTTTCGCTCATATTTTTGGAAAATTAGTCTAAGTCCAGTTAAATTTAAAGTCGCTGAGTAATTTTGAGTGGTTAAAATGTTAAAATCCTAAGGGAAATCCATATTCCAAGGGTTAAAGGGTCAAAATCCATGCTAGAGGTAATTTTCCCCTCACATTCCAGACTACTCAACCCATTCCCCCACTCAAAATCCATACTACACATGGGTTTCCCCTGGAATCCATATTGGCCACTAATTTCCCCCACTGTTTATCCACACCTGGAGCGATTTTCCCCTGGGAATGCTAAAATTTGGCTAAGTGTCAGGATTTATCCAGACACCCATCGAATTTCCCTTGGGAGTGCGGATTGGAGTGCAAGGATAATTCCATGCCTGGGTCGTTTTTCCACCAGGATTTTTGTGACAACTAAGTTAGGATTTTTGTCCGGATTTTTATCCAGACAGGAATCGATTTTCACTGGGAACATTATGAAGTGAGTTTTTTGAGTGTGGATTTTTGTCCAGACACCCATCGAATTTCCCCTGGGGGGTGATTTTTGAAAATTGAGTGCAATTTTGTCTGGGTTTTTGTCCAAACTCCTATCGATTTTCCCCTGGAGGGTGATTTATGTGCATTTTGATGATTTTGAGCATGGATTTTTATCCAAGCATGGGTCGAATTTCCCCTATGGGGCAAATTTTGACACTTAAGCGATTTTTGAAGGGATTTTTTTTTAATCCCAACCTATAGCGATTTTCCCCTGGAGGCTTTATTTTGGATTTAAATTGCAATATTTTAAATAAAAACCCCATTTTGATTGCTTTTAAATAATTATTAAATGATTATTTAAAATTTAAAAGCAAATTTAATAACTTGCAATAATTATTAAATGTTTGAATCTTCTAGAAGCAAGTTAGGGTTTCACCAAGCAAGTATTTATACAAGTGTTTTTTTATCCCACATTGCTTGTGTGGTGAAAGTTGGAGCTGAAAGCAAGTATATGAGAGGAACTTCAGCATTATTTTATTATTATTTCTGCCAGGTGTCTCCATGAGAGCGATTTTTTTTCAAGTTGGGCGAATTTTTTTAGCAAGGCATTTTGTGAAGTGTGGGATTGAGGATTTATTTTCCTCCATTTTTTTCCAGCTTGCTGATTTATTCCTCTTGGCTGCCATTAAAGACCAATTTCAGATTTTCAATTTTGCTAAGTTTGGCGATTTTTTCCAAATTTAGCAATTTTTGGTGAAAGTTGGCGAATTTGTGTTTGGAGACCTTGGGCGATTTTTCCTCCACCATTGTTGCTTGCTGTTCAGACCTTCATTTCTGCAGATTGCTGCCATTGACAACAATTTTCAGAATTTTGAAAATTTCGATTTTTTTGCTAAGGCAGGCAAATTTTTGTGTTTGGGGTTTTCAATCCCAACTTGGGCGATTTTTCCAGATTATTGCCATCCTCCATTATTGAAGATCCGAGCTACCATTGGCATCAATTTTTAGATTTCCATTTTAGCGCTAGACTTGGGAAAATTTCGATTTTGCTTGGAGGCCACATTTTGGTGGATTTTTCATGCATGTTTGTTGGCTGTCATCATTTCCAGCCTACTGATTCACTTCGGATCTGAGGTTTGCTTCAGATTTTGACCTCCATTAATGACTGCCATTAATTTTCAAACTTAAGTTTTTATTGCCCAGCCAATTCTAACTTAAATATTTAGCATTTGGAGACATTTTGTGGAGTTTTCTGTGCACTTTTTAGACCATTTTATCGCTGTTGCAGGTCTGAAACTCCATTGTTAGGCGGTTGTCCTCAGAAATTTCATTTCCAGCCACCTAACCAATTTTGGCAAATTTGCTTGGGGCTATTTCCTAAGCCTTTTTTCATCATTTTCAGGGATTTAAACCACTTTGCAAGGTGCTGGTAAGTCTGAAGTGTTCGATTTTCAGACTTGTCCTCAGAAAACTAATTTTTACCAGCCATACTTACATTCCAGAAAATGATTGTTTTCATCAATAAAACTGATTTCTATTGATTTTATGCACATTTTGAAGATTACAACATATTTTAAAAGTCTGAATTTCAGGTTGTCTTCAGAATTTTGACCTCCATTGTTGACTGCGGAAGGTGTCTTCAGACATTCATTGTGTGAAAACACAACCTTTCACACCTTTCCTAAGTCATCATCAATCCGGTATACTCCTTTGCATTCTTTGCTTGCATATTTTCTAAGCGTAAGGAGGTATAAATGAATTTTTATGGAAGGCTTCCATGCCTTAGTGTTGTCACACATTGAACGTAATTGCTAAAATTTACCAAGTGTATGGATTATTTTCCTGACTTCATGCTCTAAACTAGCTAAATCTCTAGAAAGTCAGGAATTTTATTACAAGTATTTATTTTTATCCTACGACTAACTTCCAGTTTCGTACAGGTGCGATGTCGAAGTCAAGATACAAGGAAAGGAAAGAGCTGCTGAAGACGTTGGAGATTGGATTTTATCCAGAGTTCAAGATTTCATCCAGATGGAGGGAGATCACTGATACCAACATGCATTTCCTGGACTTCGACCAGATGCAGCGTCGGATGTTCGGATCCAGAGATCAGGTTCCTTCTCCAGCATATGCGAATATTATGAAGAGTGGCATTTTCCATGCCGCTGGGTTTCCACAATCCATACAGTGCAGTGAGTTGATCTTGGAGTGTGCACAATGTTACGATCCACTCACAAGAATGATCAAGAGTCCAAAGGGTGTTGTCATCGCCTACCTTGCTGAGGATGCCATTGCTGAGGTATTCGGAATACACACAGTATAGACATGAAGGATGTGACCAAGGAAGATTATGCAGACAGATACACGAAGAAGATGGGTGTATGCAAGAGTTTAATTAATAAAGAATGGATGATTGAACCTAAAAATCATCATTCCAAGGCTCCCAAGACACTTATGTGCGTAGCTTTTAAGGAGGAATATAGTGATTTGATATTCCTACTCAACAGAGTGATGGGAATGCTGCAGGGAGCAATATTTCATGGATGGATGTTCTACTTCATCCAGGATTGTCTTAAAGGGACACTAGTGAATTGGTCTAAGATCATAAGCGACAATCTGGATTTTCAGTTGAGGAATGTAGAGAGGTCCAAGTCATTCGCCATGACTTCTTACTTGGTGTACCTGCTTGCACGGTTTGTTTCATACAGAGGATTAATATGCAAAGGTGAAGTCGGGAATGGGCAAGGACAGTTTAAGAGTTATGAATGCTACCCCCAGTTGAGTATGCACAGAATTGAAGACTATAAAAGAGTGAATGATGCATTCACTATGTACATCACACGGATGCTGCAGGGCGGAATCCACAGAAGATTGTCCAAGGAGGCAACAGAGTTAATAGAGAAATATGGATCGTGGTATATACAGTTTCCCACTTTCACATACCTCGAGATTCATGGGTTTCAATCTGAACCCTACAGACTTCCTAGGTATCCTACTGACAGAATGATATTGTTGGAAGTGGTAAGACAGCTTCTAGAGTTCGATGTTATCCAGAGAGAGAAGCACAGGGCAGGAATGACATTCCCTATTTCAGTTGGGAAGACGTCAGAGGTCTGCCAATCCGCCATAGCTGCCAGCACTGCAGGTGAGGAGATTGCATTCTACAGATTCGCTACCTACAAGAAAAGAGAAAGATTTGATCCAGACAAGAAGGTCGGAAGGATCAGAGGAGAGAAGTTCACTCACAAGGTTGACATAGAGGATTATTGGGCTAACTTAATGGATGAACAAGCAGTAAAGAGAAGAATGTGGTCCAGAATGTCAGTGGATTTCATGAGGAAGTGTGGACTTTTCCTCATCCCTGATCAGGTATTAGATGATAGAGATCATACACACCCACATTATGAGAATGAAATGAAGAAGGCAATCCTATTGCCAAATTGGTCAGAGTCAGAGGAGACTGATCTGAATATATTGATGAGAGAAGTCTTGAATTTCTCCTGCACATGGGTAGATATGCAGATGAACAGATTAGTTGACATGGGTGTTCCCTTCACTTATGAGAGGATGAAGACGGAAGAGTCTACTTCCGAGGATAATCAGAGGACTGTCAGTGATGTCAGGATTCATGGAGACGAAGAGAGTCAAGCTCCCAAAAGAAGGAAGAACATGCATGGAGAAGTCAAGGCTAGAGAGAAGAAGATTGAGGATGTGAAGAAGAAACAGAAGACTATCATTCCTTCACCCCTTCCCAGTGTCTCATCAATCGAAGTGATTGAAGTAACAAAACAGAATAAGGAGACTCAGCAGTGTTCCAACACAGTGATACTACCAGAGAATACTCAGGAATTTCATGCCACAACAACATCTGCACCTCCTAATGAGAATGATGACCAGCCGGGATCCCCTACTGTCCTTTTGGAAGTTAGTTTGGGAAATGATGTATATGATTGGACCAGGAATAATCTTGATGATAATGATGAAGTTATCTCGGCACTGAAGGACCTTGATCAAGGAATATGTCTTGATGATGGTATGGAGATGACCGCTATTCCTGAATGGTTGAGGAAGAGTATGGAAAAAAGTAAACAAATGATAGAAGTACAGCCTATTGAGGATATTGATGACTACCTAGCTAGGAGTGCTAAGAAGAAAGAGCCCAAGAGAGCGGAGATTTTGTCGCACATAGCTAGAGATGAGACAGGAATGCGGATTGCGCAGATTGCTGTTCCTAGAGCAGGCGTGATAGTGGACACTGCTACTCCCATGGATTTCCAGATCACTTCAGTTGCCCTTGGTCGTCCATTTGCAGGGCAGGAATTTCAGGAGATTGGTGACAACCTCCAAGCAATCAATGCCAAGTTAGACACAGTGATTGCGGAGAATGAAAGGTACAAAGAAGAAAATATTAGACTCAGAGAGTATATTGCAGGGACAAGGCGTGGGGATCCCACCCTTATTTCCCCTATTGCAGTTGACCATGGAATACATTCACACTGCGAGGTAGCGAGAGGTACACACTCCGAGGTGGAAAAGTGGATTGAAAGCACAAGAAGGCAGGCAGATGATTTCCTTACTCAGTTTGTCCAAGCATATGATAAGACAACAACGCTTGTATTCAGAATCCAGTATTTGGAGGGAGTTTGGGAAGAATTCTGGCCTATCCAAGAGAAGACTATTCCACACCTCCTGGCATTGAAGAAGGTTCCTAATTCCATTTTGGTCAGCGAGAACATTGTGCACAGTGGAGACATATATAATTTCCATGGTTGGTATTGTGCACTAGCTTTGAAGAAATCAGCTTATGAGAACGCCCAATCGAGTTGTATGGAGATGGAAGGATTAATTCAAGACATTCAGATGAAAATCCTTGCCTCGATTGAGGAATTATTGGGTGTTGATGTTAGTGATGCTAGTGGTTTACACTTAGCCGAATTAAGAGACAAGATAAAATTTATGTATTTTTGTCAGTTGAACCCTTTGCAGAAGAGTCAGATAGATGACTTGGTCTCTTTGTTGATTCATGTTCATAATTCGCAGAAGCTCATACCTGAATGGGAGAACACTTTGAATGCTTGCTCGGATTCATTGGATGTGATTGATTTACAGCAGGATACCTTGCCTAGCGTTTCCATGGAGTTAGATTCAGTTTTGGCTAGATTCTTGGAGTATGCTAGGAGAGAGAGAGATGCAGGGAGGAATCTTCTAGAAGATTCTCTATATGATGACTAGGTATCTTTCTATTGGGCTATATGTTGGTGGCACCATTTTTGATGTAACCCTAATTAGGGCAATTCTAGGGTTTTGTTGGCATGATCTCGGCCGTTGATCTTAGATCAATCTGGGCCATCCATTTTTGTAAGAGACTCTATATATGCCCCTTTGTCTCTCATTTGTAAGAGAGAGTTTTTGTAGAATTGTTGGTATATGCTACAGCTATTTGAATCCTAATCATTGTTCAATTGTTGGTGATTTTGCTCTTCAAGTGTTGTATTTGCATTCATGGTTCTCAATTCCTCCAAGTTAGATTAGAATTTAGATTAGAATTTATTTTCATGTATGTTAGATTGAATGGAAGATTTGTTGAGTATATTTGTGTGGAATCCTTAATCCATACCACTAGCCTCTTTCCGCTGGTAAGTGCGCCTTGTGTGGTCAACTGGAGTTTGAGTAAGCATAACTTCAACTATTACGCGTCCGTTGACAAGCATCAACTTGGATGGTGTCTTCGTTTGATGGTAATAGTTTGAAAATCATTAAGTATACCTTAGATGATTGCACTAAGCTTGTGTCAATACCTGATTGTGAGACCTTGCCTGGTTTGATTCCACTAAATCCATTCACCATTTCCTACATTCCTAGGATTAGAATAGATTTCCTGAACCCTATTTTTTTTCCCCCTTTTTTAGTAAGAAGTAAATCCAGAGCCTTATTGATAAATCTTAAGTTGTCAGCACACCTATTCCACATCATTCATGATAATCCAAACATTTGCGTAAGTCCCCAAAGTGAAACACAGCAATTCACATCAACCACTGAACTTACCCACTCATCAAGACCTGACATGTAGAAACCTTGGAATCACATTAGTTGATCTCATCCTTAGCATCTGAGGTGATTTTGTTCAAGAGAGGGTAAATTACTTTGGTAATTTATTCTGTATTGTTATGTGCATAAAAAACACATCAACACATAGTAAACCCAAACAAGGAAAAACCACAATGAAAATCAAACTCACAATATGATAAAAATGATTACAATGTTTTAGGCTTACTACCAAGGAGCACCGTGCACCCGATAGACATGCAAGACTAAGACACACTACCTTAGGGCAAGATACAAAGACTTGCACAACTGAGGCACACTGCTTCAAGGCAAGATACAAGGACTTGCACAATTGAGGTACACTGCTTCAAGGAAAGATACAAGGTGTTGTTGAAGGACCCACTGTCGATCAGCAACAAAGGAAATAGAAGAACTGAAATTAGAAGGATCTCCTAATCATGAAATTGTCCTTGAACATTTGTATCAAGCGACCAACATCATTGCAAACATCTCTGATATTTATCACTATCTCATCACTATTAGAATATTTAATTATATTTTAGTCACCTATATTTAGTTCCTTGTTTAATGGTCATTTAGCTTTTTAGTTAATTAGCTTTTAAGCTTTATTTAGCATTTAGCTTTTTCTTTTTAGTTAATTAGTTTTTAAGCTTTATTTAGCATTTAGCTTTTTCATTTTAGTTAATTAGCTTTTAAGCTTAATTTAGCTTTCACGCTTAATTCAGCGTTTAGCTCTTTAATCTTTTACTTTAACGTTATGTTCTAATTATAGAACATCGTCTTGTAACCTCTATATATGTGTGTGTATATCGTTCAATGTAATCATTTGATTATTGAATCATTCATTCAATTTATTTTTCATGGTATCAGAGCATGGAAATTAAAAATTTTGAAATTTTTTGTTATTAAAATTTTTCGAAGTTTTTATTGAAAAGATTTTTTTAAAACTCTTTTTTTTTTTAAAAAAAGAGCAGATTCTTTTTCTCTTCCTAGGCAGATTATTTTTTGCAGGTTGAAAATTTTCCTAGGGTTTCTGCAATTTTCGACTAGGGTTTTGACCCTTCAGTTCAAGTTGAAATTTTATCCTGGTTGCAAATTCTTGGTGGGTTATTTGAGACCTCAACTGGGTCATCGTCAAATTTTTATGGGTGCATCGTTTTTTATGCCTCAAATTTTGAGCCATCGGATCTGCATTCTGTTTTCACATTCTTGGTGGGTTTTTCGAGAGCTTTTTTGGGTTGGTCTCAGATTTTTTTGGGTGCCTCGAATTTTGTGCCAACAAATTTGCCTTGGAATTTAAAAACAGTTCACAATTTCATATATTTCTGTGGACGTTGGGATTTTTGCTGTTTTTTGGGTTTCTTCCAAACCTCAAAATTCGTGCCAGAATTCTCCTATAGGGTTTTGAGTTTTTTCAGCAACTGCTTCTATTCTGATTTTTTTTTTTAAATCAGATTCTTTTGTCTCTTGCTTTCACTTAGTTGACCTCGATCAACCTCGATTTCCGTGATGGCATCATTAACCAACATCATGTTGGAACACAGTCAGAAGTTCAACGGCCGCAACTACAACACCTGGAAACAACATATGCTACCATCTTTGAGTATTGTTGCCTTGATCAACTTGTTTTGGGCAAGGAATCTCGTCCTACAACAACAGGTGATGATCAAGACAAACATGATGTGAAGAATCGAGAGGTTGTCATGCTTATCAAACTCTCTGTCACAAATGATCAACTCCCACAGGTGTCTTCAGGTAAAACAGCAAAAGAGATCTAGGATCTTTTGAAGGATCTTCATGAAACGTCCGACAAGAGTCGAGCTTTCTTTCTGAAGAATATGTTGTTTTCTATCATGATCGATGAGAAGTCATCTATCCAGGCACATCTTACGAAGATCAAGGACATCCGTGATCAGTTAGAAGCTATAGGCTGAACCATGATGGAAGAGGATATGGTAGTGATCACGCTGAAAAGCCTTCCCAGATCCTATGAGCATTTCATTGATACGCTCAATATCTCCTCTACTAGTGTTGATTTGAAGTTTCCTGATCTTTGCAACAAGCTACTACAGCAGGATCGATGGAAGCAACGCTAGTTCATCCACTAAACAGGCTTTCACTACCTCAGCTTCACATAAGTACAAGGGTAAAGCTCCGTCCTTCCAACAAAAAGGACAAGGTCAATGTCAACCTCAGCAGTCTTCCAAAAAGAAGAGCTTACAGTGTTCCTACTGTCATATATATGGCCATTTGGTGAAAGATTGCTGGAAATTGATAACATCCCAGCAATCCAAACAAGGAAGGTCCAAGCAAAAAGCCAATTCTGCCACGCATTCTGATCAGAAGGAATCTACCTTCTATGCGTTCATGGCCCAAACCTCCTCTGATGATGTTCAATCATCAGCCTGGTACATTGACTTTGGAGCCTCTTACCATTTCACACATCATCGGGATTGGCTTACAAAGTACATGCCTTTCACTGATTCAGTGATCTTTGGTGGAGGTGAGGAGTATACTGTTGTCGGCAAGGGTAACATTCAAATTTCATCTGGTGGGAGGGATTTAATATTCCTCAATGTATACTTTGTACCTGGTATGAAGCTCAATCTACTGTCAGTCAGTCAAATTATGCAGCATTCACCACAGCTGGATGTTGTCTTCGGGTTGCACAAGTGCAGCATCGTTGACAGGGAGACTAGCACTACAGTTGCAGTTGGTATTGAGGATCATGGTCTTTATAGACTTGTTGATTCTACTGGTTCTCAGGAGCTTGCCATGGTAGCTAGGAGTACTTTCATCAGCACTCTTTGGCATTAGCGATATGGGCATCTCAATGTCCACTATCTCTCTTAGTTGGTTCAAGAGGATCTAGTCATAGGATTACTTGAGATTCAAACTCAAAATCATGGAGTTTGTGGAGCGTGTCAAGCTGGAAAGCAGCATAGGACTCCGTTTTCAGAAGGAGATGCTTGGAGAGCATCCAAGGTCTTGCAGCTCGTTCATGCAGACATCTGTGGTCCCATGAACACTCCATTAGTCACTGGATGCAGGTATTTTCTATTATTTGTTGATGATTTCAGCAGACGCATGTGGGTTTATTTTCTTAAGCAGAAATTAGAGGTGTTCACCATGTTTCCAACGTTTAAGGCCTTAGTGGAAAAAGAGTCTAGCTGTCAGATAGTCACTCTTCGGTCTGACAATGGAGGGGAATTTTGTTCTACAGAGTTCACCACCTTTTGTGCATCACATGGCATTAAGCATCGACTTACCACACCTTACACCCCACAACAGAACGATGTTGTTGAGCGCAAGAACCGTTCAATCACTAAGATGGCTCGGTCTATGTTGGAGCATAGAAATGTTCCAAAACACTTTTGGGCGGAAGCGGTCTTCACTGTAGTCTACCTTCTGAACCGGTCTCCCACAAAGGCCGTTAAGAAGATGACTCCAGAGGAAGCTTGGTCTGGCAGGAAGCCCAAAATCAGTCATTTGCAAGTTTTTGGCTCTACAACTTATGTTTGGATTCCAGATGCCACGCGCACCAAACTGGATCCAAAAAGTCAGAAATTGATGTGCATCGGCTACAGTGACAACCACAAGGCAAATCGGTTGGTTGATATAGACACTAATCACCTCATATTCAATCGAGATGTAGTATTTGATGAAGAAAGAGGGCCTTTTCAACCTTCCTCTCCTAATTTGAGCATTGAGGATCACCCTCCAAAGGCTCTAAGTATGGTTGTTCGTCTTTCCTTAGCTCCACCTGATGGGAGGGATTTAGTTGCCTCTGAAGTTGTGGGGTCTCCCAGGCATGACATTGCGCCCCCTGACTTTCCTCGGGATCTTCTTGATCCACATCCAGAGGAGCTTGCTCCAGATATTCCAAGCACTCTTCATCCTATAGCAGATGTTGGTACTTCTACTCTCTGGCCTAAGTGGTGGGCCAAGACCATTGGTGATCTTCATGATGATGAGCTCATTGAGGTAGATCAATTAGAGGTAAGAGCAAGCAACACACAGTTAATTTTGCTCTTATGGCCAACATTCACAGTATTTATGAGCCTCAAACATATACAGAGGCTAAAGGTGTACCTGAATGCGAAAAGGCTATGGCAACGAAGCAACATAGTCTTTTGAAAAACAACACTTGGGTATTGTCCGATCTTCCTCCAGGAAAGAAGCCCATTGGCTGCAAATGGGTGTTTAAAGTCAAGTATAAAGCTAATGGAAGTCTTGATAAGTACAAGGCTCGGTTGGTGACAAAAGGGTTTTCACAGAAGGAGGGCATCGACTATGAGGAGACATTTGCTCCCACAGCCAAGATGAGTACCATTAGGCTTGTCCTCGCTCTCTCAACTCAATTTGGATGGAAAGTCCATCAAATGGATGTCAAGAGTGCCTTTCTCAATGGTGATTTGCAAGAAGAAGTCTACATGACGTAGCCTCCAGGTTTCAAGGTTGCCGGTAAGGAACACCAGGTATGTAGACTGGTCAAAGCACTCTATGGCCTCAAACAGGCTCCTCGTGCATGGTACACCAAAATTGATAAGTACTTGATTGATCAAGGCTTTCAGAGGAGTCCTTCAGATCCCAATTTGTATGTCAAACATACTAGTGATGATATTCTATTTCTAGTAGTCTATGTTGATGATCTCATCATTACTGGCAATGCAGCACATTTGATCATGCAGGTCAAACAGAATTTGTGTCAGCATTTTGATATGAGAGATTTGGGACTTCTCCATTATTGTCTCAGTGTAGAGGTTTGGCAAACTGATAGCCATATATTCATTTCTCATCCAAAGTATGCCAAGAGCCTACTAGATAAGTTTCGAATGCAAGATTGTAAACTTGCATCTACACCTATGGAGATAGGGCTCAAATTATCAGCCAAATCAGATTCACCTGTAATGGATGAGTCTTCATTCAGGCAACTAGTGGGCAGCCTCATCTATCTCACCGCCACTAGACCTAACATCAGTTATGCTATGAGCTATATTTCTCGCTTCATGTCAGCCCCAAAAGTTGAACATTGGGTTGCAGCGAAGTGTGTGCTTAGATATGTGAAGGGCACTCCTGATTTTGGCATTCTGTACAGCCGAAGCAAAGATCCTAGGCTGGTTGGTTTCACAGACTCGGATTGGGCAGGTTGTGTTGATGACAGAAAGTCAACTTCTGGGTATGTTTTCAGCTTGGGTACAGGTGCAGTCACATGGACCAGCATGTGAGGCAATTTGGCTACGTAGGATGCTTGCAAACATGCAAATGTCTCAACAATGACCTATTCCCTTGTTTTGTGATAATCAAGGGGTTCTAAAATTAGCCAAAAATCCAGTCTTCCATGAGCGGACAAAGCATGTGGAGCTTCATTGTCATTTCATCCACCAGCATCTTGAAGATGGATCAGTGATACTGCAGTACATTCCTACAGAAGATAAGACTGCAGATATCCTCACCAAGTCCTTCAGCCCGGCAAAATTTCTCAAATTTAGAGGGCAGCTTGGTGTGATAGATAGCATGACCATTAAGGGAGGGTATTAGAATATTTAATTATATTTTAGTTGCCTATATTTAGTTCCTTGTTTAATGGTCATTTAGCTTTTTAGTTAATTAGCTTTTAAGCTTTATTTAGCATTTAGCTTTTTCTTTTTAGTTAATTAGCTTTTAAGCTTTATTTAGCATTTAGCTTTTTCTTTTTAGTTAATTAGCTTTTAAGCTTAATTTAGCTTTCACGCTTAATTTAGCATTTAGCTCTTTAATCTTTTACTTTAACATTACGTTCTAATTATAGAACATCGTCTTGTAACCTCTATGTATGCGTGTGTATATCGTTCAATGTAACCATCCGATTATTGAATCATTCATTCAATTTATTTTTCAATCACACTATCTCTTTACAATGAGTGGCTCAAATTGATTCACAATCAATGGTCGAGATTACAAGATGAAAACCCTAATTAGGGTTTGTTAAAACAACTCCCTCTAGCCAATGAGAAAATTACATTCAGGTTCAATACTGAATGTGAACCAATAGAAAACAAGGGTAGGTATCTGTTGACGTGGATGAAATCGCATTGCTGCAAACTCCATACGGCCAACGTAGAATAGAATAGCCGACTGATTATCCTACTCTCTCTTGAGATAAGGAAGTCTCTTATGCTGTTTTCTAAGTTTGATCAAAGGAGACTACCTCAAGGTCTCTTTTGTCAGGTCTTGACTGCGGGATCTCTCAGTGGCTTGATGTGTTTATGCTGGAAACACAAGGGGACTTATGATTTGCAACAAGCTAGTCTGTTGTGATTCTCGAATTACGCAATAAAGAACAAAAGGAAAGGGTTAGGAGATCTAAAACTAACAACACGGGTATGCGGGTAGACGGATTCAACATAACCAATTCCTGCTTGGCCAGAATGGCTCACAACCTTGCAAGAATGGTGCAATCTTCAAAGGGACTTGGAAGATTTTCAGACTGGAGACGCATGGCTAAGCACCCAATTCTGGCGTAGCTCAGACGGACACCTACAATTGAACTAAGCACAATCGAAGGCTCAGGTTAACCACACAAAAGGATACACAATCAGCATATCCTCAGTGGTATGAGCCCGAATCTATCAAATACCTGCACACCCAAAATAGAAAGATCTATCTAAAATGCTAAAAGAAACCATGCAAACAGGATGAAAACAAGACAATAAACACCAAATCAATGTTTATATATTGATTTCAACTGCCTATTACAACAATTTCTGCAACATCTCTATGCTACTGCTAAGATCTAACCTATTCTAACTCTAAAATCTAACTATCTAACCATCTCACTATCTAACAATCTCCAACTATCTAACAGTCTAACAATCTCTAACCCTTTACAAAAGAAAGGCCTCTGCCTTTTATAGATATTACAATTTTGAATCAGAGGCCAGGATGGACTGCATCCAAGGGTCCTGATCTGCCTTCCAGAAGCTGGCAGCTTTGACCCATGCCTAATTAATTCTCAGTTATCCAACCAACAAATATCTCAACTACCTGCCACTATTTGGCTTTAATTCAGGTCTATTTGGTCTTCTTGGTGGTTGGGAATAGTTATCCACAAAAATATCTTGCACGAGACCCATAGGCAGTTCACAATAAAGCAATTTCAGCTTTAAAACTGAATTTCTTGAATTAAATCCAGCTGTGTGCTTCTTTGAGAATGCATAAACTTGCAACATTTAGAGTGTTCTTTCGTCTGTGGTCTTGATGGTGGACTTCATCTTTGTTCAGCGGCACGGTTCCCAATGTTTGGTTGCTCTTGTGCTCCTGTATCTTTTCTTTTCCAATCTTCAGCGCCTGGCCTTGAATTGCGATCCTTCCTTGATTTGCGTTTCAGGTCTTTCTCCTGGTTCTTCGATGACGTCCTGCGATCAACCAATTTCATTTCATTAAATCAATTTGAAAAATTAAATAATTTAATTTTAACAAACATTAAATTTAATTACGACGTCTGGCTTGAGAAGCTCTTTGTGAGATGTATCTTGAAAATGCTTCTCTTTCTCTTCGATTGTGAAATCTGATCCTTGGGCGTTTTACTTCTGCGTGATTTTACCTTTCGAGTCTTGGGCGTTTTAAATGGGTTTATGGCGCGATTCTAGAGGTTTGAAGAGCTTCTGCAGATTTTAAAACTCTAACACTCATGCTTTTCTGGTGAATTTTGGAGAACTTAGACATTTTTGAAATTTCATCATATTCTCCAATTTAGCCCCCCAGGGTCCGAAATTGGCAGACTCAAGGCAAATTTCAGGCCTTATGGGGATTTTTTACAAACCTTCCAAATATTAAATTTCGGCCCCATGGTCCGAAATTGATGTTTTGGGTGAAATTCGGAGCTCTTGGGGTTTCGTACAAACTTTTTAAGCATTTTCGGACCTTCTGGCGTTTTTGGAATTTAAAAAAAACTTCGGACCATAAGGCGTTTTACAACTTGCCCAGAATTTCAGACCATTTAACATTTTTGCGAATCTTAAAGTGAAGTTCGGATTTTTTGGAGGTTTTAATGTTTTGGTGCCCAAAGGTATTTTCGCGATTTTAACCTTTTGGAGCTTTCAGCGTTTTGAAGCATATTTTGCGAATTTAAACAAATTTCGGAGCTCCCAGCGTTTTTTGTAACCTGTAGAAATTTCGGACCTAAATGCCCCTTTGTAAAACTTCGGATCTATAAACGCGTTTGCAAATTTCGGGGGTTTTAAGGCATTTTTACAAATTTATGAGTTTTTCGCGATTTTAACCTTCTATCCGAAGTTTCGGACCTTGAAACACATTTGCCAATTTAAGAAGACTTCGGACCATTTAACATTTTTTTGCGAAATCGATGCACTTCCAAATTTCGGAGCAGGGGTCCGAATTTGGGGTTATAAAGCGAACTTCGGAGCTGGAGGAGTTTTTCGAAACATTTTGCACTATTTCACATTTTCTAATTTTGTCCTAGGGTCCGAAAATGGACACTTAAGTGATTTTCGGGGCCTGAAGCGCTTTTGGCAAATTTCGGATTTGAAACGCGCTTTTTCTTTTTTCTAAACTCGACGCACTTTCCATTTACCTCCGAGGGTCCAAAAATGAGGACGCTTAAGTGGTTTTCGGACCTTGTAACATATTTTGCAAAATTGCGTTTTTTAAAAATTTCGCCCCAGGGTCCGAAAATGGACATTTAAAGTGATTTTCGGGGCGTGAGGGTCTTTTGGCAACTTAAGGTAAATTTCGGACGTAAAGGGCCTTTTGGCAAGTTTTCACTTTTTCAACTTTTTTGGCTTTTGGGTCAGAAACTGAGCATATGGAATATAACATTTAAGTATAAGAGATATCCCATATATACTTTCAGGATGTTTGAGAGTGGTTTCAGACCTCCAGGAGTTATATTGCAAATGCAAATTCTAGTTTTTGGAGGTTTCCTCAGTTTTCAGAGTTAGCCAAATTTCAGGATCAGGACATTCCAGACTTAGCCAAATTTCAGGATCAGGAAATTCCAGACTTAGCCAAATTGGGGGGTCCCTGTCCAAGACGGGGATGGGTGTGCGATTCGCACAACAGTATCTCGAAGTTTGTGCCTCCATAAGATGAGTCAAGTGCATTGCATCTAGACATGCTGATGTGGAACCTTCTGATTGATAGAGTGGTAACTAGGATGCCCTCTCAGCTTGCTCATCTAAAACTTTCTTGATCAAGTTCGCTCTTCTTTACTCTAACTTGGAAATTTTCCTCCTTGTGATGTATTCTTAATCTCAATCTTTGAATCTTGAAGTATTGCCTTCCTTAACCTTCTTTGGTGACCTTCTTGTATTCCGTTTTGATGTGTGAATGCTTTCATATCCTTTTATAGATGCCTATCATCCACTTCCTTGAACTTGAGCGAAATCTTTGTTTTTTGTTGTGATATCCTTGTTTCATGCCTTGGATGTGCAACTCAAACTTCTTCATGTGAGTGATCTTCTTTGTATGACTTGTAGCTGTAGGATATTCTTCCTCACATCAAACCTGAAAAAAAAAAAATGTTTTAAATCAAAAGATAATCATTAACACTTAGTAATTCTCAAATCTGAAAATAATATTTTAGGTCTAATTTGTGAATTAAGCCTGCATCTCTGATTTTTAAGTTATTTCCAGGTCTGATGTTGTGTGAATTTTCATCAAATTTTGCTCTGATTGCTTTCCAGGATGGACAAAAACTGCCCTCAGCTTGATTCTAAAACCTTTCTCTTTGATCAAAATTGCCATCTTTAAGAGCATTCTGATCAGAAGCAATGATCAAAACAAGTGTAAAATCGCTGTCTTAGATGAAATTCACTATGTCTTGAAGTGCAGATCAGAATTGGAGATTGTTTTGAATGATGATTTTTGAAATGATTTTGAAACATTCTCTTTACATAGGTGTTGAATATTCAAGTATCACTTCCTTTCATATTATCATTATGACAGCCGATTTGCTTTGTTCTCTATCAAACATTTTCTTTACAAATTCAAACGTTAGTGCTAGCAATTATTGATCAACTAGAAGAATTTAGGGCTTTTTGACCCTCAAAGGAAGGTTCAGACTTTTGGGAGGGCAAAGGAAGTGAGGTCGCTCTTCCAAGAGGGCAAAGGAAATTTTCCTATACTTAGCCAAATTTTGCCCATGCGACTTGCTTCTCCATAAAGTGCAATCAGACCTCTTGGATGGCAAAGAAAATTTGTTATACTTAGTGAAATTTCATCCAAGGGATTCACCTCTCAAACCTCCTCGCCTATCTTGTTCAAATTGACCTTACTTGACACCTTCCATTCAATCTTTCGCCACCATAGGCTTTGATCAATCGGGTTGATGACCACACATTAACCTTATTCACTCAAATGCAAGAGAAGGAATGCTACAAGACATCAAATGCTCATCCTTGATCAAAAGGCTTTCTATGTTGATTGGGGCTTCTATGAGGTCAAAGGAAGTGATTGTCAATGCCTTGGAAGAGCAAAGGGACTGTCAATGCCTTGGAAGAGCAAAGGAAGTCACTGTCAATGCCATTGAAGAGCAAAGGAAGTCACTGTCAGTGCCATTGAAGAGCAAAGGAAGTGACTTCGGACTTTTTCATTGGCAAAGGAAATTCACCCCAAGACACCTCATCTCACATCTCACAAGCCAATGATGATGATCAAATGGAATGATCATCATATAATCATTCATTTCCTAAGCTTTGACAACTAACTATCTTCACTTAATCAAGAGAGAGAGACTTGACTTGATTTCCTCTTGGACACCTGAGAAACTACACCTCCTCAACGCAAAGGCTAATAGCTAAAGACTCTACCACTATCCTAGAAAGCAGAAAAAAGTGGGGGTCTCCATTTGCAATGGTGCGATTTGTGAAAACGTCACAACAATATCTTAGTTTGCTGATTACTGATGTGATAATGAGTTTGCATGTTTCATTGGATTTGGATCTACAAGTTATACAGTTTGTAGGTATCTACAGCCTATTGATTGTAGTGGGATGACTCAGATGTGGACTGTCTATATCCATGAGATTGTTTCAGTGGTGATGCATACTTTGTTAGTTGGCCTTGTTTGTGGTCATTTGTGCATTTGTGTGTTTCTTTGAGATAGGAGGTTGGATATACAGAAACTTGATTGCAGGTTTAGAGTTGATATGTTGACAATATGAAGTTTTATCTATGTTGGTTTACCTTGTTTTAAGGTATGGTTAGCTTGGATGAATCGCAATTTGTTGTGGTTGCTATTCTAGGCAGTATGAGTAAAGCAGTTACTTAGAGCCTTTGTTATCATTTGAATCCGATGCTTATGTTCGTGTAGATATTGGTGCAGGTTTCAATAACAGTTGACATGGTTCATGTAGTACCCCTACTTGTTTGAACTCATTAGACTCATATTTTATTATTGGTTGTTTTCAGTGGATACATTACCATGATATATTATTCAGATTTTTATGACATTATGCTTTATCTGGAGATAAGATGTATAATTTATTTGCAGTATTTCAGTACTTGTGATTTATGGCATTTTATGGATTATTGCTATGTACTGACATTTTACTTTACCTATGCAATGTGAAATTATATGTTGTGTATTTGCGAGTGTATTGGATGCAAGGAGACGATTTTCCTTCACTCATTTCGGTGAGACAAGGAACGTTGCGATTCTCCTTCATCGGTGTGTATGTCGTGTTTTCTATATTGTATATATATGCATGTGTGGTTCGATGATACAGGATATTGCAAGTACAAGTATCAGGTAGGTACGGGGTATCGTCTCCACCTGGCTTCACAGGTCTGAGCGTGCCTTATATTTTCCGATGGAAGTGGAGGAGATAGTAGTTGACCCTATTTTACTCAGTTACACTCGTGTGAGTGTCGTCAGTTGGTCGTCTTGTTAGTTTGTTCGGCCTTCATATTTGTCATTTGATCTTTTATGGATAATTGCTTGAGATTTGTTTAATTTGAGTGTTTTGGTAGATTTAATTAATTAATTAATTAAGTTTATGGAATTATCTCATAATTGTATTGTTTATGCATTGAGTTTATAAATTTAGTTAATTAAAAGAAATTATTAAATTAAGTTGCAAGCTGCATGATATTAGAAATATATTTTTATTTAAATGGAAAAATAAATTAGATTAATTATATTATTGTTTCCTTGAATTTTAAATAAATAAATGAATAAAAATAAATAAATAAATGAATAAAAGAACTAATTGGAATTAAAGTATTGTTTTAATTCTTTATTTAGAAAATTAATTAAGTTGCATAAGAAAAGAAAAGAAAGAATAATGATTTTTAATTATTGCATGTTAGCTTATCTTTTGTGCTAAATTTAGAAAAGAAAATAAAATTACTATTATTCTAAATTTAGGCTTTTTGAGAAAAAGCTATTGAACCTAGAATTTTAGTTTAAATAGGGGAATAGGTCTTTATTTTAGATTTACAGGAACAGGTAAGGAATTTAGGTGAAGGGATTTATTGGAAGCTTATTGAAAAAGTTAGGGCGCTTCTACAGATTTCTTCCAGGAAAGCTATACTAGGTTGGATGAATTCTTAGTTGTGGGATTTTAGTAAATATTTCTATTTTTCTCTGATTGTTGTGTGTGTAAAATTATTGTCGAATACAAACCCTCTTTTGGTGAATTCAAGTTTTGTTTTAAAATCATTGAGAAAATTATTATGGAAAAATTATTCTCTCTGGTTTGATTTGTTCAGATAGTCCTTTAAATAAATCTTTGTGGTTTCTTCGAAATAAATTTAATTGTGAATTAAATTTATTGGATTATCTAAATAAAAAAATAAAAAAGGGGAATGTGTTTGAAATAAATTTTGTGAATGAGTGTTAAATTTTATGGAAATTTTGTAAAATGATTTTTATGTATTTGGAAATTAATTTTTTAAAAATAATATATATAAAAAATAAAATAAAAAATAAAAAATTAGTGGCAAACTACCTACGGTAGCAGCGCTACCGGATGGTAGTACTAGCTACCGACGGTAGCAGTGCTACCGGACGGTAGTACTAGCTACCGGCGGTAGCATAGGCTACCGTGCCAAGGGCCGAAAATTATAATGTTTTTAATTTTAATTATTTTCTTACCGTTGTGCGTACTGCGATATGGATGTTTCAGGTTTCGTACCCAGGGGTTGGTAAATACATTAAATTATGTGCTATTTTATATATATGTATATAAATAGATATATGTATATTTATATGAATATATATATATATTAGATGTGTTTTCTTTATGGTTATTATATTCTTTTAAATGTTATTTAATTACTAGTTATGAGTTGATATATATAATTATAAGTATATTATATATATATATAGGTATGCATAAAATTATATCATAGTCATAAAATCAGTTTATAGTTTTGAATGTTTCAGAAAAAACTTGTAATTTTTATATAATTGATAATTATGTTGAAAATACATTAGGAGAATTATTTATATTTTAAATCTTTTTGGACAAATGACAAGATGGATGTATTTGTATTAAGTAGTTGTATTTTCTTATTATTTGGAAAACCTTTATTGCAAATAATTTATGCTTTGGCTGTTTTAAGAAAAGATTGTCTGTATTAGGATCTTGTGTAAATGGTGTTTTCAGTCAAGCTTAAATTTCATTGGTATTCTGGTTGAATTGTCATTGTGTCCTATGTTATTATTTCTCCTTGACCAGGTGTTGTTGTATAACCTTTTTGATATGAGCCATTGTGTGTTTTTGTCCAAATGGTCAATCTTGGGTTAGTGATAGTGTATCCTTCACCTGTGCTTTGTCAGGATTGGTTATGGTTGACTGTTACGCCATAGAGTTCTCGTAGAGAGAGATTTCTTGTTAGTGTCCTATGAGAGAGAGTGGCTTTCGAGCGGGGGCCGTGCCCGAAGTGGATGACAGGATAACCCGTCGAAAGTTAGTTAAAAAGTGATAACATAATAATATATTGGGGGGGGAGTGAGATAAATATTAATTAAGATAAGTGTACCTCGTGCATAGGTGAGTGCTTGTACAGGGCTCATAATGTTACGAGAAGGCTTGGAATGGCAAACTTACCACCTCATCTTCACGAAAGGATTGGTAGGGTCCGCATGAGACTTAGATGGAACAGGAGGCTCGGGAGAGGTTACTAGGAGAAACCTAGGATGGGGGCCGGGACCTATGGATGTTGTACCATGGTATCCACCGTAAGACATGCGATGACACTCTCTCCTTAGAGTCACTTGTGTTTTGTGAGTTGAGTTACATGGATGTTTGCAGAGTCTTGTAGTCCTTTCGTACTTGTCTTACTTTGCCTGCTTAAGGGTTTTCTACTATCTCCTAGCACGGTGGGGTGGTTCCATTTCGGGATCACATGGTCGGGTGGTAGTGCCACTTCCCATCGGATGTTCTGGATTGTATCTTCAGGCGAGGAAAGGCTTCGTTGGTGTTTCTTGGTTCATGGTTCTTGTACCAGCTCTTGTTCGAGATCATTGTTCAGTTGAGACCTTGTGGTCATCGTATCAGACTTTTATGTAACCTTGATATTGTAACCTTATAATCTGTGGCATTTTTTTGGAAGCCATGTATTTGTGGATATTGTAATATTATGCCAGTGAAATGAATGTTATAGCTTTGATCTTATGTTTAAATGGTTTATGGAAATTGGATACATTGGAATACTTTTATTTCTTTATTATGAAATTTGGATGTATGTGTAGTTTTAAACTTAAGCATTCAATTTATCTGATTAAATGGATTAACTGTGGTGTTAATATAATCTACGAATTAATCTTCGTTGGTTACCCTTAGGAAAACATATGTTAGACTTCCGCTGTGTTATTAAACGTGCAATGGTTTTAGTTAGTGCACTTAGTCTTTAACAAAAACAAAATTATTTCACCCTTTAGTTGCCTAGTTGTGTTGTTTTCCTTTAGGGTTCCTGGCGGCGCATTACATTTGGTATCAGAGCCCAAGTTTCAACACTGGGTACTCTAGGTTTGTAGTGTGCCTTTCAGTTGACCATCTTGCTTATGTCATAATGTTTGTATCTCTCTTGTCTTATCCTTGCTATGGATCTGAACCGTTTTCTCTTTTATGGTACCAGGTAATGGCTAGGAAAGCTAGAGGAGGTGGCCGTACGGGTGGTCGCAAAGGAGGCAGAGGTGGAGGACGGGGTCGTGGTTCTGACCATCACAGTCCTTCACCACCACCCACTCATGTGAGTGTTGAGCCGGAACAGTCAGTTCATCAGGAGTAGGAACAATCTGTTCATCAGAACTCTCAGCATGCAAAAGAACATGTTCTCGAAAGGGAAGAGCTGAGACAGATGTTTCAGGAGGTTCTGGCTAGGTTAGGCCAAAGGCCTGAGTTTGAGTAGCCTATTCATACTCAGGTTGAGGAGCCGCTTCAACAGGTTCCAGAGGAGAGAGAGAGAGAGAGAGAGAGAGAGAGAGATCACCAAGGAGAGGGAGATTCCAGCTGTCCGAGATCCACCTTCCTTGGGTCACATAAAGGACTTGATGAGGTCCAATCCTCCTTACTTTGATGGTATGGGTACTGGTCTTAAGGCAGAGACCCGGCTTATCGGCTTGGACCGGTGTTTCGCTATGTTTCCATACAGCAGCAACACCAAGGCAAGATGTGCTATTATGCGTCTCAATAAATTTGCTTCAATCTGGTGGAGACTAGAGGAGGAGAAGATCAGTGTATGCATTAACACCATTACATGGGAACTAATTCTGGAGAGATTCAAGGCACGGTTTCTCTCACCCCAGTGGAGGCAGACTCGAGCAGATGAGTTTTATGCCTTGCGTCAGTATGGGATGACAGTAGACCAGTATGAGCACAGGTTCTATGAGCTCAAACAATACGCCGGAATCAGTAATGACGAAGCTATGCTTGTCCAACATTTCCTGAGAGGTTTGAACGACCGTATTAGTGGAGGTTTGAGGGTATTCGAGCCAGCTTCAATGGAGATAGTCGTGGCGAAGGCCAGATTAGTTGAGCTGAACCTTAGTCGTGCACTTGGTGGTCAGACAAGTGTGCAGATAGGAAGTGCACCTACCAATGGAAATAAAGCTCGGGGAAATCAGTCCCAGTCAGCTGCACCATTTAGAACTCCTCAAGCACCCGCTAAGAGTGGGCAACAACAGCAACAACAATCAAAACCAAAACAGTTCCAGGGCCAACAAGGTGGCAATTTTCAGAATAAGAAGAGCAGGAACTGGCAGAGGGGCAAACAAGGCCCTACAAGGCAGACCTCGCAGAGCCCCTAGCCAGGGAAGTTTCCAGCAATCTAGTGAACCAACAGGTAATAGAGGAGCTTGCTTCTCTTGTGGGCAGTTTGGTCACAGAGCTGCACAGTGCCCTCAAAATGTCCACAACACAGGTAGTCAGAGGCCAACAGCATCTGAACCTACAGTAGGAGATGCAGGGAGATCCCATAGAGTATTTGCAGCGGTAGATGACCGCCAAGCTGATCATCAGGGTACAGTCATTGAGGCAACAAGTATGTTGCATGGAACCCCTATCTCTATACTTTTCGATTTTGGAGCTTCTGATTCTTTTATTTCTTCATCCATTGTGGAGCGGTGCGGACTTACGTCTGCTAAGCAGGTAGATAGGTGGCAAGTAGAGTTGGCTACAAGTGTCCGTGTTTCTGTAGATGCCTTTATTCCCAGTTGTGAGTTGAAACTAGGAACCATAGTTACTTCAGTTGACCTTCGAGTTATTCCTTTGGGCTCTTATGGAGTTGTATTGGGGATGGATTGGCTATCATCTCACAGTGCTCATGTAGATTGTCGCAAGAAGACAGTGGAGTGTTTAGATGACCTGGGAAAAGAAGTGGAGATTGTTGGAGTACAAAGGCCGATATCCCTGCGTATGATCTCCGCTATGCAACTTAAGCGGTGTATGTGTAGAGGATGTCAACTTTTTGCAATTTCTCTTGACGAATTGGATGAGTCACAGAGTCAAGAAATCACTCTTGATAGTTATCCTATTCTTAGAGAGTATGTGGATGTGTTTCCATTGGATGTTCCTGGTATGCCTCCGAAGCGAGACATAGACTTTCGTGTCGATTTGGTTCCTGGTGCAAAACCTATTTCGAGAGCTCCATATCGGATGACTACTCAGGAGTTAAGTGAGTTGAAATTGCAAATAGAAGAATTATTGGCCAAGGGATTCATTTGTCCTAGTGTTTCCCCTTGGGGTGCGCCTGTTATCTTCGTTAAGAAGAAAGATGGTTCTCTTCGGCTATGCATTGATTATCGACGGCTGAATAAGGTAACCATCCGGAATAGATATCCATTGCCTCGTATAGATGACCTTTTGATCAGGTTAAGGGAGCCAAGGTGTTCTCTAAGATTGATTTGAAGTCTGGATACCATCAGTTACGCATTCAGGATGCAGACATTCATAAGACAGCATTTCGTACTCGTTATGGTCACTATGAGTTCACAGTGGTGCCATTCGGGTTGACGAATGAGCCTTCAGTTTTCATGAGCTTAATGAATGGGGTTTTTCGCACCTACCTTGATCGTTTCATCATTGTATTCTTGGATGACATTCTGATTTATTTAAGATCTATGGAGGAGCATGAGGGTCACTTGCGTCAGGTTTTGCAGTGCTTGAGGGAGAATCAACTTTATGCCAATTTGGCAAAGTGTGACTTCTTCCAAACTGAGGTGAACTATCTTGGTCATGTGGTTTCAGGAGAAGGTATATCCGTGGATCCTACAAAGATCCAAGCCATTGTTGATTGGCCAGTGCCGACCAATGTTTCAGAAGTTAGGAGTTTTATGGGTTTGGCCGGATATTACCGTCGCTTTGTTGAAGGCTTTTCCCGGATAGGACACCCGATTACTTCTCTTCAGAGAAAAGGGAAGAAGTTTGTTTGGTCAGAACAGTGTGAAGCAGCTTTTAAGACCTTGAAGGAACTCCTTGTCAGTGCTCCGATTTTGGCAGTTCCTGATCCATCTAGAGATTTTATGGTATGCACGGATGCCTCTTTGGAAGGTATAGGTGCAGTACTTATGCAGGATGGACATGTGGTTGCTTATGAGTCTCGCAAACTCAAGAACCACGAGTTGAACTATCCAGTTCACAATTTAGAGTTGGCAGTTGTTGTTCATGCTTTGGTTAGATGGCAGCATTTCCTGTTAGGGCGTCGGTTTGAGCTGCATAGTGATCACCGCAGTTTGTAGTATATATTCACACAACCAAATTTGAATGCTCAACAGCGGAGATGGATGGAATTCTTTTGCGAATATGATTTTGAGGTTCGTTATATTCAGGGGAAAGAGAACGTAGTGGCGGATGCTTTGAGTCGCAGGCGGCATGAAGTTTCAACAATGTCCCTTGGAGTAGACTTGAGAGAAAGAATTCTTGGAGGATGTGAGGAGTTTTTTGCTTGATGATGTTTGTCATGGTTGCTTTTGCAGGTGTCTTGTTGGAGCATGAGAGCATAGTGAAGATCCAGATAGTACATGAATGGCTAAGGAATGGCTTTCCCTTGTTTGTGATTCCTATGGATGGATTTACAATGTGCGATGTCAAGTGAGAGAATGTTAGGATTAAGGTGACATCTACCTTGTAAATCCTATGACATGGTTCCAGCATTGTTAGAAAGTTTCCCAAGGCACTTAGGATGTATTTGAAAACTAATTTATAATATTTAATTCTCACCATTGTTTGTAATACATTCATAAGGGATGTTGGATTACACTAGTAGAATTAAAAGTGGGTTGTGAACACAAATATTTAAATTGTTGTCCCACTTATGGATTGTTGAAACTTAGTAGCTTCGGTAAAATAAATGATTGAATGAGAGACTTCATTTATCTCTCATTCAATCATCTACCTTATTGATATAACTACAATTTAAGTATAGACCTCATGATTAAATAAATGAACATATTATAACCATCTCATATGCATAATCGATAATATTAATCATGTTGTGATCAAACTGGAATCATAACTACCATAGCTATCATATGATAGCATTGATTAAATGCTATCATATGATAACTATAATAGTTATCATTCTATATCACATATTTATACCGAATCATTTTATCATGTTTAACTTATCCCAATCACTTATCGGGTAACTATACATTGCCCCGATTATTAATAACTATCGGCATATGTTAATAGCGTGACCGATAGTGATCAGTATAATACACGTTAAAGAGGAAAGACGTGACCAATGATTAACAGCACAACACATAAGTAATGTGTTTATATTAACCGAAGGGGTGTCTATGCACTGATCAAGACATGTCTTGATCGGGCATGTCTAAAAGGCATGACCGATCAAGGCATGCCTTGATCGGTGAATCATAGGCTATAAGTACATGCAAATGAAGTGCTGGAGAAACATTGAAAATATTAATGTTATCTTCAGCAACCTGTGACATAAGAAATAGAAAATATCAATAAAGAAAATAATAATATACATAACTTCAGAATTGAACATAAATTTGAATATCATTTACATCGATGTCTAGAATAAGATATTAAATGACTTAAGAAAGTGGAAAAAGAGTGACCTATGGGCTTCTCCAAGTGGGAGTATTGAAGAGGCAACAAGTGTCTCTTGGTTTCCAGTCATTTATTACATTTAATGTAATGTTTACCTCGCAAGTATAGGTGTCCATGTTGGAGAGAAGGTATTGGAAGCTAAACCGATGTCTTTTCAAGTTCCGTGGAGGCATTCCAAGGGTTGTGGTCATGAGTAATGAAGAGTCTGCTTTAGGATCCTTTATTGGAGGTTTTGGAGCCCTTCCCATTCTATAAATTTAGTCTTTAGGTGTATATTTTATGTAACAGAATGTGGAACAGTTGAATGTACTTTTCTCTACAGGAATGAACGACGGATGGGAGACATAAGAAGGTTGTTCACATGTGAGTGCTACCTTAGACTTAGTTTTTTGGATATTTGTGGGCTGAAACCTCTTGAAGACTAATTCAATTTCCAAATTCATGTAATCAATATTTTCATTTTTAAAAATTTGTGCTAAAGCTTTCACTCTGGACGATGCTGTGAACTGGTATGTACGTCTAACTTGCTTGCAATCACTTCCTTGGGCTTCAAATGGAAATGTATACCACTTCCAAAACATCAAATACCACAACTCATAACAACTGGAAGCTAACTAGAATACTCCACAAACATTGTCGTGCCCCCAACCACGAATAGAAAAAATAACAAGAGAATAATGTGGCACAACCAGCAAACCTAAATCAGAAAACTCACAAATTCTCTTCCTGTGGCCAGCAATATTATTTTTATCAGTCAGTGTGTGGTCTCCATAGCAGTTCACATGAGGTCAAGGGTTAAAGAGTATGAATTGATTCTCTTTCTCTATCCTTTAGGGGCGATTCTCTCCTAAAACGCACAAGAGACTAATTAGAATTGGCCTTCCAGAATAGCAGTAATTAATTAATGACGTGACAATAACTAATTAAGTCAGGAAGGGATGCAATGGGTAACAAGGGACATACCCCACTCAAAAGGTCACAACTTCAAAAAGAAGTTGTAAACCTCCAAGTCTGATGAGGGGATATAAGGAGACGTTTTCCCAGTAGTCAAGGACTCATCAAAAAGAACTCAGATAAATATACCTTCAGTTTATAATATCAACTATCATCAGGCATCAGTAATAGATCGGAAGTTCCATCTACAGAAATCAAGGCTAAGGACAAAGATCAGAAATTAGACTCAGCACTGTGAGATCAGCAGAGATATTAATAGACCAGATTCTCCTCAGTTTGATTGAGTCCTATTATAAGCGGTATCTAACAATCTGAATCATTGTGCATTGTGTGTGTGTATATTTACCTTGCATTGATTGTCAATATCTATTTATTGTACATGTATATGTGTATGCTAACAATTGTATATGTCTTATTTAATAGATCCGCATGTAAACCCCTATTACGTATGGAAGGAAGGAGGTGTATGGAAGAGGGGATTGCCATCTAGGTAGGGACCCTGAGTGGATGTCCATGTTGCCTGCCACTGGGGCTAAAAGTGTTAATGCATTAGTAGCTTCTGCAAGATAAGACTCTCCTAACTCATTAATCTCCTCTATTCTGTTATTAGTTTACTCATTCATGCTTTATGTTTATCAGACTATAACATTGGTCATAATTATGATATTGATATTGGATAATGATGGATTAGATTGACGACCTGCTTAACCATGTTAAGTGTCAATCTAAATGCTATTGGGCTATTAACCCGATAGCATATTAATGTCGATTCATACCGGCATTAATATGCTATCGGGGTATTAACCCGATAGCATGTAATGCTAACAGCTATTGTTATTGTTTACGTTATATTGATCCATTATCATATGCTTTGATACCGATTCATTATCGGGTATGTTTTAGATCTGTTACCATTAAACAATGATACCGATTCATTATCAGGTATGTTTATAAGCACTGTGACCATTAACAATGATACCGATTCATTATCGGGTATGTTTATAGCATCAGTTAGTTATGAATCGGTTTATGGTTGTAAGAGTCACGACCAAGTGACATCTTGGTCGGACATGTCTAAAAAGACATGTCCGATCAAGGTGCCACTTGATTGTGGCCATCTTACTACTTATACTTCATTCAAATTAAAGGAAAAAGACATGTCCGATCAAGGTGCCACTTGATCGTGGCCATCTTACTACTTATACTTCATTCAAATTAAAGGAGATGACATTGAAATCGATACATGTTCATCCTCCTTACCTGCAATAAAAGACAAATAACAATATTAGTGTCATAGTCATAATATAAAATAAAAAGACACCATCCTGCATATAACTTGTCCATTAAATTGGAAATTACAATACTTTTACATGGTATCAGAGCCAAGTTGATCGAACTTGAGGCTATTTAATTTCGTGAAACAAATTTAAGAACAAGTTTATAATACATCACATTTCTTCAAATGGCCAGTGCTATCAGATTCGAAGACAGACTCGGAGGTGGCGATGATTTTTCAGCCTAGAAATTCAGAATTCAAATGATCCTAAAGGAGAACAAAGTGGATTCGTTCGTTCAAACTAAAAATGATCAACCCGAAAATGAACCTAACAAAACAGCATGGATTGAGGGAAATGTTAAGGCAATAAAAATAATAGTTGATGAGGTGAGAAACAACATAATGCCCATCATAAGAAAACATCAGACAGCCTATAAAATGTTCAAAGCTCTTGAAAGTACATTTTAGATATCAAATGCAAGTCGAACTCTAGCATTAAAACGAGAAATAAATCATATCACCATGAACAAAGGGGAGACAATCAACGCCTACTTTATGCGGATATCAGTTCTAAAAGATGAACTTGCAACTCTGGACTACCAGATCCAAAGCAAAGAGTTAACACTCATTGCTTTAGATGGGTTGCCTAGTGGATGGAGCACATTCGTCCAAGGCATCAATGCAAGGTCCAAATATCCCAAGTTTGAAAGATTAAGGGATGATTGTCTCCAAGAAGAGTCAAGATTGAACAAGATGGGAATGAAACACAAGAATATAGATGAAGACCTACAAGTTCTAAACACCAATTCCACCAAGCAAAACAAGAAAAGACAGTTTAGAAAGAGAAAAGGTCGTCAAGGCAAGAATACTTCAAAGAAGGACTTATCTCACATTCAATGTTACAAGTGTGATCAGTTCGGACACTTTGTTGCAAAATGCCCGGAAAGAACCAAGAAACATGCCACATTTGTCAAAGAAGGAAAGACTAAAGGGGAAGATGACTTCGGGAAATACGTATTCTACTCAACACTCACAAGTCAAGCTTCTAACAAAATCAACTCATGGGTGATTGACAGTGGTTCATCCAGGCACATCACTGGGTTTAGAGAAGTACTGGATTCCATGACAGAGGAGAGTGATGAGGACGTAACCATCGGAGATGACTCCACACATCCAGTCAGAGGAGTAGGAACCTGCACCATCAAATTGAAGACAGGCATAACCTTGCGGCTTGAAGGAGTACTATATGTCCCCGGCATCAAAAGAAATCTAGTCTCTATATCGGCACTGGAAGATAACAGATACAGAGTAACATTCATGAAAAACAGATTATTGGCTTGGCCAAGGAACTCCTCCATTAAGAAGGCAAAGACCATTGGACAGAGACGGGGCTATCTGTATGAGCTATGCACGGAACCCAATCTAGCCCTAATCCACGAAGCCACTAATGCAAATGAAGTTTGGCATAGAAGATTAGGCCATCTGAATTTTAGGGCTTTATCTTCAATGGGAAGCCTTGTCATAGGTATACCCAAGTTAAAGAAAGATCATTCAGGAGCATGCAAAGGATGTGCGCTAGGTAAAAATACCAAAGGTGCATCCCAAAATAGTACTAGGAAAACTAGTAAAATTCTAGAATTAGTTCAATCTAATGTATGCGGACCTATGTCTGTATCCTCTCTAGGGGGATTCTTGTATTATGTAATATTTGTTGATGACTACTCTAGGAAGACTTGGATCTACTTTCTGAAAAGTAAAGAATCAAAAGAGATCCTCTCTAAGTTTAAATAATTTAAAACACTAACTGAAAACCACTCAGGAAACAAAGTTAAAACCCTAAGAACCGACAATGGGGGAGAATACACATCAGATTCATTTAAAGAATTTTGTAGAGATAATGGGATTAAGAGGGAGCTCACTATACCTTATAACCCCCAACAAAATGGGGTAGCAGAAAGAAAAAATAGGACTATAGTTGAAGCTGCCAAGGCCATGATCCTAGATCAAAACCTTAACACAAATATCTGGGCTAAAGCATCCAGCACCGCTGTATATATACAGAATAGATGACCTCACTCCCATATTGAGGACAAAACTCCTAAAAAAGTATTCATTAAGACTAAGCCTCATATTAGCCACCTTAGGATATTTGGATGTCCTGTCTATATCCATATACCTAAAGAAAAGAGATTAAAACTAGAACCTTCTGGAAAAAGAGGATTGCTTGTAGGATATAGTGAAACCTCCAAAGCCTACAGAATCTATGTACCTGGTCAAAGAAATATTGAACTAAGTAGGGATGTAATCTTTGAAGAGGACCTAGCTTTCAAAAGAGCTCAAAACTTCATAGAACCTGAAATCTATGCACCTACCTTTAACTTAGATGAAAATCCCGCCCCTGAGTTTCAGAGGGAGAATCTAGATGAAACTAAAAATGAAAATGAACACTCAACTAGAAATCTCAAGAAAAGACCACTATGGGCCACCAAAACAGTAGAAGAAGCTCAGAGGTTTGTTGCTCCTTCTGGAACCTTCAGAGAAAGCAAAAGACCTAATAAATTTACTAGCTATGTTGCTCTTATGAATGATCTATCTAAAAACGAACCTAACAATGTAACAGATGCCCTTAAACATCAAGTATGGAAGGATGCTATGTCTGAAGAGTATCAATCCATAATGAAAAATGATGTATGGAAAATTGTTCCTAGGCCAACTAAGAAATCTGTTGTTTCTTCTAAATGGCTTTTCAAGACCAAACATGCAGCAGATGGCAGCATTGAAAAGTATAAGGCAAGATTTGTGGCCAGAGGATTTTCTCAAAAGGAAGGAATAGACTATGAAGAAACATTTGCTCCTGTAGCCAGATATACCTCAGTGAGGACTGTACTAGCCATTGTAGCAGCAAAGGGATGGAAGGTACATCAAATGGATGTAAAGACAACTTTTCTTAATGGAGAGATATCTGAAGAAGTATACCTAGAGAAACCTGAAGGGTTTGAGATCCATCATGCAGAATCTCATGTGTGCAAACTTAAGAAAGCTCTATATGGGCTCAAACAGGCTCCAAGGGGCTGGTATGAAAGAATTGACACATATCTATCAAAACTAGGCTTCTCTAAAAATGATGCAGATCCTAATCTCTACTACAAATAGAATAAAGGTGATATGCTAATAATGATTTTATATGTTGATGACTTATTAATCATAGGAGAAGATCACCTTATAGATCAATGCAAGAAAGAGCTATCCAAAGAATTTGATATGGAGGACTTGGGATTCCTTCATTATTTCCTAGGGTTGGAAGTATGGCAGAATTCTAATAACATTGTTCTAAACCAAGGCAAGTATACATTAGACATCCTGAAGAGATTTGGAATGCTAAACTGCAGACCTATGACCGCTCCAATGGAAACCAATCTTCATAAACTTAAAGAAGCAGCAGCTGAATCACCCTCTACTGACCCCACTCTATATAGGCAAACGATTGGTCTCTCATGTATCTGGTAAATACAAGACCAGATATCTACTATGCAGTAAATGCCTTGAGTCAGTTTATGTGTGAGCCAAAGGAGATACACCTGGTAGCAGTAAAACACATTATGAGATATTTACAAGGCACCTTAAATCTTGGTCTCAAGTATGAGAAAATTGATCTTAATCTACACGGATTCACAGATTCAGATTGGGCTGGAAGTGTGACTGACCGGAAAAGCACCTCTGGGTGTTGCTTCAGTTTAGGATCAGCCATGATATCCTGGATCAGCAAAAAGCAGTCTTCTGTAGCGCAAAGTTCCACCGAGGCCGAATACATTGCAGCCTCCATGGCTGCCCGAGAAGCAATATGGCTTAGAAAGTTGTTTGTGGGATTGTTTGGTAATCCGATGAAACCTACTATCACCCATTGCGACAATCAAAGTTGCATAAAGCTTTCAGTGAATCCAGTGTTCCATGATAGATCCAAACATATTGAGATCCCATACCATTATGTACGAGACATGGTAGACAAAAATGTGATCAAATTAGAATATGTTAGTACGGGAGATCAGACTGCAGATATTCTGACCAAACCACTTTCCAGAGTGAAGGTTGATCACTTCAGAAAGGGTTTAGGTATGATAGAAAGGTAATCTACTTTGTAAATAAGATGTTGAAAATGTAAACTTCTTTTGTCATGTTGAGACATTCTGGGTTTTTACCCCCTGTGTTCATATCTAAGAGGTGACGATCTCTCAGATTATGAACTCTTGTATGCAGACATCATAAGGTGACGATCTTATAATTCTCAAACCAGTTATCATGTTGGATCTCTGGTATGTCATGGATGTGCCATGATGGTGTTGTGATAAAACATTTGAATAAAATGTTTGTGCACATATCACAACCTGGATAAGATGAGAATTTAACCATCCTCATATGTTTATCTTCAGTATTGCGCGTTTAGGCAATACTGATATCACATGTTTAGGTGATATCTTGTCATAATAATATGATGAATCTTTTATATCACATGGTTGGGTGATACTCTATGTCACATACTTAGAGTAATGTTTTATATTTGTATCCTATGTTCTGATGGTACTTCATATCATATGTATAGATGATATATATTCTTGGAGACTGACATTTTTGGAAAAGAAATGTGATGCAGGTTACTTTATCTTCCAAAAGCTAAGAGGGAGTGTTAATGCATTAGTAGCTTCTGCAAGATAAGACTCTCCTAACTCATTAATCTCCTCTATTCTGTTATTAGTTTACTCATTCATGCTTTATGTTTATCAAACTATAACATTGGTCATAATTATGATATTGATATTGGATAATGATGGATTAGATTGATGACCTGCCTAATATGTTAAGCGTCAATCTAAATGCTATCGGGCTATTAACCCGATAGCATATTAATGTCGATTCATATCGGCATTAATATGCTATCGAGGTATTAACCCGAGAGCATATAATGCTAATAGCTATTGTTATTGTTTACGTTATATTGATCCATTATCATATGCTTTGATACCGATTCATTATCAGGTATGTTTTAGATCTGTTACCATTAAACAATGATACCGATTCATTATCAGGTATGTTTATAAGCACTGTGACCATTAACAATGATACTGATTCATTATCGGGTATGTTTATAGCATCAGTTAGTTATGAATCGGTTTATGGTTGTAAGAGTCACGACCAAGTGACATCTTGGTCGGACATGTCTAAAAAGACATGTCCGATCAAGGTGCCACTTGATCGTGGCCATCTTACTACTTATACTTCATTCAAATTAAAGGAGATGACATTGAAATCGATACATGTTCATCCTCCTTACCTATAGTAAAAGACAGATAACAATATTAGTGTCATAGTCATAATATAAAATAAAAAGACACCATCCTGCATATAACTTGTCCATTAAATTGGAAATTACAATACTTTTACAAAAAGGGCCAAAGTTTCGCTCTTGGGCTTTGATTGGACAATCAAGAAACCCCCATACGATCCCCCCTCTGACCTGCATTGATGGCTATTAACCTTAGGCAATGAAGTATGGATAGCGAAAGCAAGTACAAGCACCCCACTAGATGGGGACCCAATTGGATGTCCATGTTGCCTACCACCAGGGCCACCAGGGCCAAAAACCTGCTCTTGGGCTAACTGTGGGAAAGCTTCAAGCAGACCTATCATACTTCTTCTCCCACACCCTAATGTGTTTGAAACGTTGAAATGATGCTATTGTTATTATGAGTATCATGTGTTATGAGCTAATCCTAATAATGAATATATGTGTGTGTGTGTGTGTTTCTTGTGTTACTGTTGTAGGATTCTAATCCAGGATCACCCTATTCAAAGAGATATTTTACTTGGTAAGATGCAACCCTAACCCTAATTTGTTGCATTTGTGATTCTACGGAAAATTCTACAACAAATTAGGAAGGGGACATTACAGACATTCACATATTAGGCACTTAACTCTTGAACTAGATTCCTATCATCACCCTTCTTTGCCAGTGTAGTTAACACTAAACTCTTCTGGCTGAACTTGGCCAATAACAGTTTGTATAAACTGACTAAACTAAGAAGCATGTTTGGCTATGGAAGACTGCTCAGTATCTAGTTGTAGAGTTCTCTGTATGTTTTGCGAGTGTGTAAGTTCTGAATTTCTGAATGTTGCCTTCATCTAGGTACAAATGTTAGTGTGCAATAATGTACACATTATATCTTTGGTTTATCTTATAGTATAGTTTACTTGATGTAACCAAAAATTGGAGTATCTTATCTTATTATCAACATAAAGAGAAAACCACTTTCAAGTAACATGACATGAATATTCATGATTCACACCTGCCAAAATTGGTCCAATGATCACAAATGGACCCTAGTGATCCATTGACTCTATTCTAATAGGTTCTCACTGAAGAAAAACTCTAATGTTTTCAGTTTTCCTACAACGGGCATGAGGTGTAATGTCCCTACAAGTTAGGGATCACTGTCCTGCAAAATAGATTGTTAGAAGATTCTAGAAGGGGTTAATAAAACTTAATATGTGAAAATTACAATAAATATCAATCCACACACACACACAGGACTTCTTGATGCAAGCTATGGAGTAACGATGCGTTACTCAGCTTCCCAAGGAGGGTCCCATGGTTCTCTATCTCACAATGTCCCTCAAACCAATGTTTTGCTCTCAGATTACTGAGCAAAATGGCTTAGGGATGGCAAATATGAGAACGAGAGAGATTTTAACTGATCTTAGTATGAGATGTGTTATAAGCTAGATGAGATGCTAGAAATGCAACAAACTAAATGATAAGATGACGAGATTAGTATGAATACTATCCTAGCATACTATATTTAGTCTATAATTGAACTAAAATGATAAAGAAATTATTCTAAGCATGCATATTAGATCTAAAAGAGGCTAAATGAAGAGCATAAAGATGATGAAAAAGCTTGAAAGTATTTGAGCATAAGTATAATGCTTCAAATTTGAAAGATGATTGTTAAGAATGGAGGAATGAGAGCTCTATTTATAGCAAAAACAGGGCAATGGATGGTCAGGATTGAAAGGTTTAATCAAGGGCCAGGTTTGAAAGTTGGGGATCCATGTGCACAATTGGCACCAATGAAATGGTGACAAGTGTCCACACCAGATTGGGTTGAAAGAAGAGGTTGGAGGCATTAAAGGCCTGAGGAGACTTCATGGTTATCTAAAGGCTAAGGGTCAAGTCTAAATTAGGTTTACCCACTGAATTAGGATCTAATCCAAGGATAAACCTTTGTGCAAATGATTAAGAGATAATCATGGTCAAAGCATTAATAACCTGATGAGACCCTTGGGTTGGATAGAGGTTGAGTCAAAACAAATGTTTTAACCATGTGGGAGGGTTTGAAATAACCATTAATGGTTATTGGAGACTTTGTGGATTAAGTGGTTGAAGGTTGGAAGCCTTCAATGGTTTTCAAAGACTTTAGGGTTTTAGTGGTTGAAGGTTGAAAACCTTCAATGGTTATCCAAGACTTTGGGCCATTTGAGAAGTGACCTCCCTTTGCTTAGGGATGTGACAAAGTTTAGAGGGGGTTTAGGTTAATTAGAATTGGTTAGAAGATTCTAGAAGGGATTAGGAAGGGGTTTGGGATTTTGCAAGTGGATGGGGGATAATAGGATTTAATTGAATTATTTGATTTTCATTCAATTTGGTTGTAATTGAATAAATTTGATTTATTCAATTTAGGATAACTATTTAATTAAATTTGAATTTAATTAAAAGTGGCTAGGGGGATTTAATTGAATAAAATGATTTATTCATTAAATGATATAGTGAATTTAATCAAGTGATTTACTTAATTAAATAGAAGAATGTGGATAATTTAATTAAATTGGATTTAATTAAATAGGAAAATGAACATAAAATATTCATTTAGGAATGTGGTCATTTTTATACGTCTACATTTTGCCCCTCTTTGAAGTGACGTGTGTGCACATGTTAATTCAAAGAAAATGATGTATTTTTGTGTTTTTATGATCAAATGCAATTTTTGTGTCGCTCTTTTGATTTGCCAGTCGTGTCTCAGTTTTGATGCGATGCCCCAGATTCGATGTTTGATGTGATGCCCCCTCGGGAGATGAATCAATTTTTTTTGTTTGGAAAATTTTTGATTTAAATTGATGACGTTCGTATGATGTGTAGGATTTCATGTGTGTAGTTAGTGTGTAAATTGATTCATCTCCCGATAAATTACAAGTGTTTTGGTGTAGGGGAGACCGCGACCGTATTACAGGCCCAGTTAATTAACCCTAATTGTATTTTCCTCCTATAAAAGGGGAAAAGGGCTTGATTTGAATTCATTTGTGCTTGTTGACTTGGAAGAAAAGAAAATTTGCTCTGGAGAGAAAATGCCTATTCCGTATCACAGACACCGTTTCGAGCGCGTTCGGAGATATCGGAGACCTGCAGCGTATGGACCACCAGTAAGTCAACGTTTTTGACCCCCTTTTGATTTTTTATTTTGTCGTTTTTAGCTGTTTTTCGAATTTTAAAGTTCGGACTCATCGTTTTAGCACGTCTAAGGCGCATATTAGCGCATACGCAATGTGAAGTAGCGCATAGAATCCATTTTAATTGCTGCGTCCGAAATGATTGTGATAGCGCATAGCTCGTTTAGGTTAGCGCGTCTATGTAGAATAGCGCAGGTAATGTGTATAGTAGCGCGTTAGAAGAACAGGATAGCGCGTAGGTATAACCTAGCGCATAGGAAGCATAGAAGTTCGCATCAAACAGGAGGTTTAGCGCGTAGGCATAACCTAGCGCATAGGACTGGAAAGGTAGCGCTTAGGCAGAGGGATTTAGCGCGTAGAACTAGTCTAGCGCATAGGATGAAAAGGAGAGCGCTTAGAGAAGACAGGTTAGCGCGTAGAAATGGTCTAGCGCAAAGGGTAGTTTAGGTAGCGCATTGGAGGAAAACATTAGCGCGTGAACAGGTTCTAGCGCATAGGATAAATTGGATAGCGCATCAGTAGAAAAGGATAGCGCATGGATTGAATCTAGCGCATAAGAGAGATAGGTTAGCGCGTAGGACAAACAGCCTAGCGCGTGGGTCTTTTTTAGCGCAGTTCATGTCTGTTTTAGCGCATCCAGGAAAAATTTGTGTTGTGGTCGATCTAAAATGTGGTGTTTTTGCGTGTCTGTCGTGTTTTTGATGCATGTATCCAATATGAGCATTTGTATAACTTGTTTTGATGTGAATGTTTCCAAGTTATGTATAGATATCAAGCTATTTGTGGGGATCAGAACATGATTTATTTTGTGTTATCTGTTTTAAGTTCAAAATGCATATGAAAGCCTGAGTTGTTTTACAAGCCGGTATGGGTTGAAAACTTGAGTTGTTTTACAAGTTTTGATATGGGTGGGAAACTTGAGTTGTTTTACAAGTTTGTGATTGTGGTACTTGAGTTGTTTTACAAGTTTTGATATGGTTTTTGAGAACTTGAGTTGTTTTACAAGTTGATATGAAATGATAGGTTTTTGAACTTGATGTAGATGAGCAAATTTGTTTCATGTATTTGATGTGAGTTGTATTTTGATATCTTTTTATTGATGTGGAATCTGATATTGGATATGTTTTGTTTGTTGACAGGAGCGATTGGGGATCGTGCAGTCGAGGGAGAGATTCCCGAGACCATGGACACTGATACCACGTCTGTCACAGGCAGACTTAGATATTATTGAGAGGTGTGGATTGACCTCACTTTTGGATATGCCGCGGTTCACTGTGAACCGGGGACTCTTGACAGCACTGGCAGAGAGGTGGCATAGTGACACGAACACCTTCCATTTTGCTACTGGGGAGATGACCGTGACACCAGAGGACTGCTATCGTATCCTGCGTATTCCTGTGGTAGGGGCTATATTGCCCTATGAGCAGACAGAGGAGGGCGGCACAGAGGCACTGCGTCGGATTTTTCAGGATGAGAGCGTCTGTGGGTATGAGATCCCGTGGCAGGAGTTCCTGGATCTGGATTATGCACCGCTGCCATCTGTATTGGCAGGATTTATTGGAGGTTTCCTTTGTCCTGATCGCAGGTCAAAGGGATTTTCAGTGGGATGGGGGCTGGTTCTGGAGCAGATGGTTACACAGGGCCGGAGATTTGCATGGGGGTCAGCGATGTTGGCCCACCTTTACAGGAGCCTGCACGAGGTAGTATACCTCGGATATGGGAGTTTATCAGCAGGGGTGACACTCTTACAGGTATGGTGCTGGGAGCACATTCCAGCAGCGAGGCCACTGGCAGACAGGGATAGGCCCGTGGGGGCAGCGTATGCATATGGTTATAGAGGCCTAGTTGTCCAGCGTAAGCTGGGCAAACTAGAGCACTGGAGGAGAGTTTTTGATGACATAGATACGGTCATCTGGAGACCGTACACAGGCTGCGAGGTATGGGCCGAGGATGGTATAGAGATGCCTTTTGTGTTTATGACGAGGCATTTGATTGGGAGGACCCCGTTCGTTATTGAGCGGTTTTTGGTTACCCGAGTTTTGAGGCAGTTCGGGAGGCAGCAGGGTGTTCCACAGGGGACGTGCTTATATGCACGGCGGCAGCAGGATGTGGCCGATTGGGGGCCGACTATTGACAGTGCCGTTGTGATTGAGGAGTTTACTGGTTTGGCTGGGCAGATCTGGGACTATGCCCCAGAGATACAGGATGCTGGTATGACTGACGAGTTCGCTCGTTTATTTGCTGCTCGGGCTGTGGCTAGGATCTCAGATCCAGAGGAGATGAGACCGGTTTTTGATTCAGATGGAGAGGAGGGAGACGGGGGAGATGAGGGGGATGATGGGGATGATGGGGGTGATGGAGGGAGGAGGAGAGGGAGAGGTGTGCAGAGGGCGGTGCGACAGGGTCGGATTGAGAGAGGGAGGGGAGGATTGGCTATTGGAGTCGGGAGAGAGGGCAGAGTCACAGAGGTACTAGCGGCAGTAGGAGGAGAGGAGGAGGTGGGGAGGCCAGTACAGAGGAGGATAGATATTCTTCCACCTCCCGTACCCAGGACAGGCCGAGTGGGGGGAGTGGCGCCAGCACAGGTACCGTTACGGGTTCGAGTGCCGGGACACATAGAGGACGCCCAGATCCGGACGCTTCAGATCACTGTGCAGCAGCTGCAGGCACAGATTTTGACGTATCAGAGACAGATCTCTCAGTTGATCACTGAGAGAGATACCGAGATGGAGCGGCGGGGGCGAGCAGAGGAGGCCTTGGCGACCGTTCAGAGAGCTGCGGCGGGTGGTCCCTTGAGAGACACCCTGAGAGACCTGACACGGAGTGTGCAGGAGGCTGCATATTACAGGCAGCACTATGAGGAGGCGGTTCCCAGAGAGCAGCGTGTAGAGAGCTTTGCGCAGTCGAGATCGAGTCGATCTCGAACTGCCGGGACACGATCGGAGAGCCGTGGAGTGACAGGGCCAGCGGGACAGGACCCTCCTGCCGATCCGGGAGCAGGTGCCTCAGGGGCTAGACCATCTCCATCAGGGGATAGTCATACTTGAGAGACATGGTCTCTATTGTATTTTGAGCAGTGTATTCGTTGTACTGGACACAGTTGTGACACATTTTATAGTTTTTGATCATTTTGAGAGATATATATATAGAGCACCATTTTTGACCGATGTGATGTGTTTATGGATGGATGTTGTATGTGTGCGTCTTCCTTTTTACATGATGATGTAATGCTTATATATGATGTAATGTATGATGTAGAATGTGTGTTTTTATATGTTATGAGACGTATCTTAAAAATGAGATGGATGATGTTAACATGCTGCTTTATGTAAGATGATGTGTAATGATGTAATAATGATAGATGGGATAATAATGAGATGCAACTTTTTATAAAATGAGATGCAACTAATTGTGAAATGATATGCAACTTAATGTAAAATGATATGCAACTAATTGTGTTTGGATCATCTCTCATTCTGTATTTGCCATCCGATATAACCATTTATTTGCTTTCTTTGTAAATATCATCATTGAGCATTGATTTGTTTAGGATATGTTGAAAATTTATACAAGCATAATGGTATAATTGAACCATAATGACCTGAGTAAAATTTACATGATTTTTAATTTTGCAAGATAGCACAAGCGCCAAGGTATAATTGAACCAGGACGACCTGAGTGCGTATTGCGTAAACATACAAGAGTAGATCATTTATAATGCGTGAAATGGGATCAAGCCTTCAGTGATATGAATCACATCTCGAGGCAAATATTCATACAATACAAGTGATCGCCTCCCAAACAGAAGACTAAGAAAATGTTGGAAGTTTTCCATGATCTCTGGCTGTGAAGCTTTTGATGAGATAAGGAAAAGATTCCAATTTATTAAAAAGTTCAAAATGCAAAATAATCAAGACCTTAATACGATAATGCAACATTGAGTACTTCAGAAAATCATCCATCCTTAAGTTTCTGGTGTATTGTTCGTGTTAGGTTGTTTGTGATGTAGTGTAGTTGTGTTTGTTGGATGTCATATGTCTGAGTGTGGCAATAGTTGGTATGTCTTGAATGTTTGCAAGTTTTTGAACAGTCTAATGTCCCTAGATGAGCGTTTCTGCTGGATATGAGTATGTACAGTGATTTCCAAGCCATGGTAAAATATGGTAGATGAATAACCCAGGATAGTGACTACGCTAAGTATGTCCTGGAGAGATATATGCTAAGTGTCGGGCGATGGCCGAGAGTGTTTTGATGGATAAAATGGCATGGATATAGAGAAAGGAACCGGCCTTTCACAAAGGCGCCTGTTTACCAGGTTTTCACCATTTGTTTTTATTGTACTTTGTACTTTGTTTGTTTTGGCGTTTTCCGTGCACTAGGCTACTTTAAGTATAGTACCTTTTTAGATGAATGCTATTAGTTGGATCATCAAGCACATCTCCTTCAGAATTTGTTAGCTGATAAGCACCTGATCCATAGACTGAAATGATGACATAGGGACCCAACCAGTTAGGTTCAAATTTCCCTTTCTTTTCTCTATCTTGCTGGTTTCTTGGATTTTCTTTTAAGACTAGATCACCAACTTTGAAGTTACGAGGAATAACCTTATGATTGTAGCTCCGGCACATGCGTTGTTGATATGCTTTGAGATGAGTATAAGCATGTTGGCGTCTTTCATCTAATAGTTCCAATTCTTGCAGTCGATTTACCCGATACTCTTCATCTGGAATCAAGCCTTTCAAAGAGACTCTAAGAGATGGAATTTCTACCTCCAAGGGTAAAATAGCTTCTGATCCATATACCAAGGAATATGGTGTTGCCCCTGTAGGTGTGCGGATGCTAGTCCTGTAGGCCCAAAGAGCTGGATTGAGTTGTATATGCCAATCTTTGCCTGCATCATTCACTGTTTTCTTAAGGATTTTTAGGATCGTTTTGTTAGATGCTTCTGCCTGACCATTTCCTTGTGGATAGTATGGTGTAGAAAATCGATGCTGGATTTTGAATTTTTCACATAGTTCCTGCACATCTTGGTTTTTGAAAGGTCGTCCATTATCTGTGACAATTGAACTTGGAATACCATATCTGCAGATTAGATAATTTAAGATAAAAGAAGCAATTTGTTTCCCAGTTACTGTGGTCATGGGAACTGCTTCAATCCATTTGGTAAAGTATTCTGTGGCAGTTATAATGAACTTGTGTCCATTTGAAGATGAAGGATGTATTTTGCCTACCAGATCTAATCCCCACTGACAAAAGGGCCAAGATGTGGTAAATGGTTGCAGTTCCTGTGCTGGTGCATGTATCAGATTGCCATGGATTTGGCATTTAGGACATTTCTTGGCGAAATGATATGAGTCTTTTTCCATGGTAGGCCAGTAGTATCCCATTCGTAGAAGCTTTTTAGCAAGAGTAGTGCCACTCGAATGTGTACCACAAATACCTTCGTGAAGCTCGTGTAAAGCCGAATCAGAATCATTACGATCAAGACAACGAAGAAGAGTACCATCTAGACCTCGACGATATAAGGTATCAGTGGTAAGGGTGTAACGGGCAGCTTGTCGGATAAAGTTACGTTTTTGGTTGCGGGATTGGTCAATGGGTAATATATTATGCTTGAGGTAGTCATATATTGGTCCATATAACGGAGAATCTGAACCGGTTAAGGCATATATAACATGAGATTCAGAATGGTCATAGGCGGGAGAGAACAGTTGCTCTACCAGGAACTCATAACGACTCTGTTGTTCTAGAATTTGTAGTAATGAAGCGATCGTAGCCATTGCATCGGCTGCTTTGTTATTTAACCTTGGTATTTGCTCAAAAGTGATGTGCATAAAATACTGTTTGAAATCATCCACCATCCGTTTGTAGGGTAGCAGCTTATCATCCTTTGTCTGATAGTTGTTGTTGATTTGATTGATGACCAATTGTGAGTCTCCATAGACTTTTAATTCTGTGATCTTCCATTCGACGGCCATTTTGATGCCTATGATCAATGCTTCATATTCAGCCATATTATTTGTACATGGAAACATAAGCCTGTATGATCTTGGCATAGTGTGTCTTTCAGGGGTGATGAATAGAATGCCGGCCCCTGAACCATGTTGGGTATAGGACCCATCAAAGTATAGGATCCATTGGTTGGAGGAAAGAGCAAAAACGTCCCTGTCTGGAAATTCAATGTCCATGGTTTGTTTTCCGGGTAGCGGCGCTTCAGCCAACTGATCTGCAATTGCTTGTCCTTTGATGGCTCGTCTTTCTGTGTAGTGGATGTCAAACTCACTGAGAATCATAACCCATTTAGCCAATCGGCCTGTGAGAGCTGCCTTGCTGAGTAAATACTTGAGAGGATCAATTTTGGCTACTAGCTTGATAGTGTGTGCTAGCATATAATGTCGGAACTTTTGAGATGCAAAAACAACTGTTAGGCAAGCCTTTTCAATGAATGTATAATTGAGCTCATATCCATTCAATGTTCTACTGATATAATATATGGCGTGTTCTTTTCCTTGTTGATCTTCTTGTGCCAATAATGCCCCCAGTGAAACATCTGTCGTTGATATATACAATATAAGAGGCTTTCCTGCAATTGGTGGTACTAGAACTGGTGGATTCATCAGGTACTGTTTGATTTGGTAAAAGGATTCTGCACATTTAGTCTCCCATTTGAATGGCACATTTTTGTGTAACAAGTGGTTAAATGGCAGACTTTTATCTGCTAATTGAGCGATGAATCGTCTGATTGATTGAAGTCGTCCTTGGAGAGATCGAAGTTGACTGATATTCTTTGGTGGTGGCATATCCATGATGGCTTGTACCTTTGCTGGATCCACTTCAATACCTTTAGCTGAGACGATGTAACCTAGTAACTTGCCTGATGTAACCCCGAAGACACATTTCTTAGGGTTGAGTCGGACTTTGAATTTCTGCAATCGATCAAAGATCTTTGTTAGGATGCCAAGATGTTCAGTTCTGGTGAAGGATTTGGCTAGCAAATCATCCACATAGTCTTCCATAAATGTGTGCATCATATCATGGAATATGGTTGTCATTGCTCTTTGGTAAGTGGCTCCGGCATTCTTTAAGCCAAAAGGCATTACATTCCAACAGTATGTTCCCCAAGGACAGGTGAATGTTGTTTTGTCTTGATCTTCAGGAGCTATTTTGATTTGATTATAGCCTGAGAAACCGTCCATTAATGAGAGCATTGCATGGCCTGCTGTGAGATCTACAATTATATCAATACTTGGTAGAGGAAAGTCATCCTTTGGGCAAGCTTTATTGACATCTCTGAAGTCGGTGCATATTCTGATACTACCATCTGGTTTTGAGACTGGAACAATGTTAGAAATCCATTCTGCATAGTCAATAGGTCGGATGAATCCGACATCTAATAATTTCTTTAATTCTGTTTTGACCATGAGTGCTATCTGTGGATTCATCTTTCGTAGTTTCTGCTTGACTGGCTTGACCCCTGCAGAGATGGACAAGTGATGCATGATTAAGTGTGGATCCACCCCAGGCATATCAGCATATGACCAGGCAAAGTTAATTTGCTGTCCTTTAAAGAAGATGATGAATGCCAATCTTTCCTCTTCGGTCAGAGATTCTGCAAGGTGAATGTTTCTAACGGCTTCAGGGGTACCAATGTTGATTGATTGAGTGGGCTCAATCAATATGGGTGATCGTTCATGAAAATGTTCAGGAAGAGTGTCAAGTTTCCCATCATTAGGTGCCTTAAAAAGGTTTTCACCCTCAGATGCGTCCTTTATTTTTACTTTTTTGGGATCCATTGCTGCCATTGACTGGTTTTCAGCATTAGATTCATTATGTGATTCATTTTTGCAACTGAGAGACTTGGCACTCCCTGAAGAACAGACGTCGGTATGCGGTTCACTGGTAGAGCCTGTTCCAGGATTTACGGTGCATAGGTAGTGGATAATAGATTCATCATCTGGAAAAATTGGGATATCATGAGTCTCAGGTTCAGTCCAGTCGATGAGATCAGGGAAGACAAGTGGTAAGGAATCATGGGGTGGGTCAAGTTCAGCTACTGTAAGTGTTAGAATAGAGTTATCATCGTGATGGGTCCTGTTTTTAAAGAAATTTAGGGTTTCATCGAGGTCTTCGATGGTATCATCTTCTACATAGACTTGTTCGTAATATTGCTGTTCGCTTTCCTGAACGTCATAGATATGTTGTGGTCCAAATTCAAGAGGTCTATCTTCTGCGTTATGTTCTTCTTGAGAAATGGATATGAAATCAATATCATCTGGGATATTTGTAGTAGTATCTGAACAGGTACCCCATTCATATTCATTTGAATCGGTCTCATAGGCATCATCCCAAATTCTATCTGTGTTGTAGACAGGTATGTTGTATGGCGAAAATAAATCTTCGATGATAGATACTATTTTGACATTTTGTGTGGATTCTGTATCTGATCCATCTTCTACATTCTGGATTTGTTCATATATTGTGCTTCCTCGGGGAGGAATGATGGGTGCTTGTGATGATAGGATTGGTTCTTGAGCCACTGGTGTGTGAATATGAACCACTGCTGCAGATATGGCCTTCTTATGATTCAGAAGCTTTTCCTGATGTATCTTCTGATCTTGGCGTTCTCTTGCCTTACGGATTGTTTCTGCTGATTCAAAGAGAGCTTCCTGCCATGATTCTTCCTTGTATTTCTTCTTTTCTTTCCATTGAGGTTTTGTATTTGTATGTGGCGGCCTTTTTAATAGGAAAGTGAATTTAGAACCTAATCCTGCCTTATTTCTACTAGGTTGTGAAGGAAGATCTATAGGTTCAGTGACTCCTTCTTGGCGTTTCCCAATAGGTCCTTTACCGCCATATCCCATTTGTTTCATGATCAGGTAGCCTTTTCCATACAAGTGTGTTGGTAGAACAATGTCTAGAGCGGCCGCTCTATTAGCTTCTTCTTCATCTTTGTATAACCAGTTAAGAACATCTTTATCTTCTGATTCATGTGCTAGAGTCCCTAATTGGATGAAGGTACCATTAAATTTAGTTATGGGCTGAGTTGCCTGATGTATTGATAGAGTAGGTAAACCATGTGATCTAGGTGATGTTGGCAATTTGGTTAAACACAAAGGCTCCATAGAGTATTCGCCCATGCCTTGGTCTTTGATTTGCATTTTCTGTTTGAAATCTCCCCATAAGGAGTTGGATTTTGCTATTGGTGGATCAGGTGTCGAAGACTGTTGCTTTTCTCTGTTATAAGGAACCAAACTGTCTTGGGCTGCCCCCATGGTATTGCAATGTTGAAATGGATTGTGATCAGCTGATATGGAGATTTCCTGTCCATCATAAGGAAATTTGACACACTGGTGGTATGTAGAAGGTACTGCTTGCATTTCATGTATCCAGGGTCGGCCTAGTAAGATATTATAAGTGAGATCAATATCTAAAACTTGACATATAGTATCCTTTTGCACGGGGCCTACCTGAATAGGTAATATCACTGTTCCTTTAGAGGACCGTTCCTCATCATCATATGCCTTTATGGTAATCCTTTTACAAGGATCAATAGATTCTTCTGAGAAACCTAGTGCACGGATAAGCTTTAAAGTACATATATTAAGTCCGGCTCCTCCATCTATTAAGACTCTTTTGACACGGTGTTTGCAAACAATGACTTCAATATGTAAAGGAGTATTATGCGGATGACTCAATGAAGTATTATCATGCTCTGAAAAAGTGAGGTTATGAGACTCTGTCATGTGGGCCACCATAGCTTGGAATTTGTCTATATCCAGATTTTGAGGTACATTTGTTTCTAAGAGCGCTTGCTCTAATATGTCTTTGTGTCTTGGAGATAGTTTTAACAATTCCAGGATAGATATCTGAGCCGGAGTTTTTCGCAGTTGAGTAACTAAGTCGTATTGGATTTTGGGTGTGGTGGTTGGAGGTGCAGTATGTCCCTTTAAGACATATTTCTGGGTCCGGGTTGTTACATTGATAGATTCATGATCACGTTTATCTCGAATGGTTATAACATTGACTTGATGGTCTTCAGCTGATATGTGATTGATTGTGTTGTTGTAGATGTGATTGATACGAGCTCCGCGGGTATCGTTTGAAGTCGATGCTCCATCTTTATAATTTGGTAAAGGATCTTTGAAGGCTTCGTGATCATTATTTGTTTTGAGACCATCCACTGTTAAGTCCCCTCGATCAATCATGTCTTGGATTATGTGTTTCAATCTCATGCACTCGTTTGTTCTATGACCTTTGTTTCGATGAAAATCACAATAATGGGAATCATTCCACCAAGGTGGTTTGATCGGGGGTTCATAATTGTTGATTGGAGGTAAAGAAAGAACCTTGTTTGCTAACAGCTCTCTAAATGCGGACTCTAATGATTGGCCCAATGGTGTGAAAATACGCTTATGGAAATTGTTGGTGTTGTTGCGTGAATTGTTGTTAGGCCCTGGATTCAGATTTTTGTTTTGATTATCGTTGGCATTGTTGGTGTTGAGTTGTCCTTGAGTATTGTTGGGTGTATTGGGAGTAGCATTTTTAGGATTTTTCGTATTCTGAGTATTTCCTGATAAAGCAAGCACTGGCTGTTTAGATTTAGGATCATAGGATTCATTGTTGCCGTCGTTTTTATTTCGAGTCCAAAATCGGGCTTTGTCTAGGTTGGTATTGTTTTGGTTATTGTAGTTTGATGAGTTCGTTCCTTCTTTGTAGAATTTGAGTGTTCCCTTTTTGACACAAGCTTCCTCTACTTGGATGCCATTTTCAATTAACTTGTCAAAAGATGGGATGCATTGAAGTTTGAGTCTGTAACTCATTTCCCCATTCAAGTTATCAATGAAGATTTCCATTTTCTCTCTTTCAGGAATATCGCGAGGATATCTTGATACCATGCGTCGACAACGTTGAAGGAATAACATGAATGTTTCATTGTTCTTTTGTTTGGTGTTGCAGATATCTAACATGGTTATGGCATGTTGGATGTTGTAAGAATAATGGGTGATGAATTTGTTGACTAATTCGTCAAATGATCTAACAGGTGGTGTAATCTTGGATAACCATTCCATTGTTTGTCCTCCCAGGCTTCTTGGGAATAACCTCATCAGATACGTGTCATTATGAGCAAATTCAAGACTCATAGTACAAAATTCTCGAACATGATCTCGAGGATCACCTTTCCCATCATATTTATCAAATTTAGGAATGTCTGAGTTTGGAGGAAAAGGTATCATGTTTAAGCTTCTGTCAAATGGATAAGGACAGATTTCGTTTATAGAATACCGTACGGTTGTCCCTTGTTGCATATCATGCATTTGTCTTTGCAACATTTGCATTTGTTGAGTAAGAGCAACCAAAGGCACATTATCTTGCCGAGGGAAGAGTTCCTCCCTTGGATTTGTTCTCATTTGAAAAGGTGTAGCAAATGGTATGTGTTGTTCGGGGGTTTCGAACATAGGTACTCGCATTTCTGGTATATGTTGTTCTGGAATACGTTGTTCAGGTATGCGAGTCTCTTCTTCCCTTTGTTGTTCTTGATATGTGTATTGTTGAGATCCTGTTTGAAAGACATTTGCGTCGAAATCTTCAGGAATTTTGACACCTTTGCTTGTAAGCATAAGCAGATATTTTTCTTTGTCATTTTCCATGAGTTTTTCAATGAGTTTTTGGAATGAAGGATTTTCTTGGCATTCCTGAAGAATTGCATCAGTAATTTCAGGATCTTCTGAAGATGGAACTTCAAAAGGATTTGATAACCTGCGATTCATACTTGATTCCGCGGGTGTCTCGCTTTGTTTGTTTCGTTGAGAGCGAGTGACAGGCATTTCAATGGAAACTTTCAGTGATGAAAGGAACAAAGTCCTCGTTGATGTTTTGCTCTGGCGTTGGTGGTTCTGGTCTAGGTGTGTTATATGTGATGCACTCGTCGGGCAGGAATGCTGGATTGATTTTTCCTCCGCAGTTTATCTTTTGATTAAAAGCAGACTTTTGACAGTATGCTCTTGTTTTCAGGGGTTCTTTGTCAAATTCGCTGGATTTGTTTTGGATATAACGTTTGACGTGATAAAGAAATACCCGATGGGATTTGAAGAGTTGACGATTGATGTATAAAAATTTATTTCTCTTGATGAATTTGGAAAAGCTTGGTTGCTGTTTCTTTAACGTGATGTTGCGATAGAGGTTCTTCTTTCTCAGAATAAGGCGATTAGTCATGCATGAGTGATCAATGATTTCCTTTGATTGATTTGGACTCAGTTGATTCTTGTTTTGGAAATTTCAAATTTTACTTTATCAGAATGAAGGTTTAGCTATCCCTTCACGATAAAGCGCGTCAAATGATATGGATAAGAGTTTCCCGATCTGGAAACTGAATTTGACAATTTGGAAAATTTCTAGACAAGTGTTTTAGAGATGAGATCCGTAAGATATTTAAAGGATTGAATTGACACTGATGATGACAAGTTTCCGGATTATGATAGAAAAGACGTCCTCTAATGCTTGATTCGTTTTCAGATTCAGACAACCTTGTTTGACGCAAATTTGACTTGAAAAATAGTTTTATGGCTTTGTTTCTGTCACTCTGATTTGATGAAAAACGTGTTTTGATGGAAAACTGTGTTTGAAATATTTTTGAGATTTTCAAAAATTTTGGTTTTTCCAACTCTCTGTTTTTCTCCTTTTTCTCACGCGCTAAAACAGTTGTTCTATGCGCTAGCAAATTACTTCAATGCGCTAAGAATAAGTACCTACGCGCTACTCTGCCCCTGGCTACGCGCTAAACAATTGATTCTGGAAAATTTTGTGTGGTTGACTGTGAAATATGTACGCGCTAAACTGTATTTTCTAAGCGCTACCTGGTTTGGTGGATGCGCTAAAACAGAGTTTCAACGCGCTAAAAGGTTTGTTAGACGCGCTAAAACAGATTTTGTTGCGAAATTTTCTCGAAATTGACGCGCTATACTGTGATTTTAACGCGCTAACTGGTTTAGTTGATGCGCTAAAACAGAGTTTCAACGCGCTAAAAGGTTTGTTTAGACGCGCTAAAACAGATTTTGTTGCGAAATTTTCTCGAAATTGACGCGCTATACTGTGATTTTAACGCGCTAACTGGTTTAGTTGATGCGCTAAAACAGAGTTTCAACGCGCTAAAAGGTTTGTTAGACGCGCTAAAACAGATTTTTTTGAATTTTGTTGCGAAATTTTCTTGAAATTGACACGCTATACTGTGATTTTAACGCGCTAACTGGTTTAGGTGATGCGCTAAAACAGAGTTTCAACGCGCTAAAAGGTTTGTTAGACGCGCTAAAACAGATTTTTTTGAATTTTGTTGCGAAATTTTCTTGAAATTGACGCGCTATACTGTGATTTTAACGCGCTAACTGGTTTAGTTGATGCGCTAAAACAGAGTTTCAACGCGCTAAAAGGTTTGTTAGACGCGCTAAAACAGATTTTTTTGAATTTTGTTGCGAAATTTTCTTGAAATTGACGCGCTATACTGTGATTTTAACGCGCTAACTGGTTTAGGTGATGCGCTAAAACAGAGTTTCAACGCGCTAAAAGGTTTGTTAGACGCGCTAAAACAGATTTTTTTGAATTTTGTTGCGAAATTTTCTTGAAATTGACGCGCTATACTGTGATTTTGAAGCGCTAGTTTGTTCTTCAGATGCGCTAAAATAACTGTTTGACGCGCTAATATGTTGTTCTCACGCGCTAGACTGCCTTGATTTTTCCTCTTGGTGTTTTTATGATGTTTTTGATTTTGTTGAGAGATTTATCAAGTAGGATGGATGATTTTCTAAAATACAAAATGTAAACACGGCATACAAAGTATAATCATTTTACTTAATCTAACATAAAGTGTATGTTCTGTCGAGGATGTTTTCGAATCCCCAATGTTTTAACAGGTTGGATACAAGATAAACACTTCAGAAAGACTCTTTATTCAAGGGTCATAAGCAACATCATAGCTCACTAGTCTCGATACTCCGTCAGCTCAAACAGCCGTGTCACCCCCTAGAGGGCGCCCGTTTTTTTGCCTTTTGCCAGAAGTTAACCCAAAGTGAATTGCTTCACAGTTGAGTAGTTATCTTGGGAGATATATGGTGAGTAATCTTGTGGGCGGATTCTTCCCCACCCTTGCACTATGATGTTACAAATGTTTGGATACTGACTCAGCTCAAAGTTTCTAATGCTAAGGTTCTTAATCAGGCTTCCTGTTCGGCCGTCAGTGATAAACTCCCTCAGGAGGCTTCCCAACCTTTAGAACAAAGGCTTTACGTATCTCGAGGATACTGGGGGAAGGCTAATCGCTGCGCGCAACCGTTGAAAAGGACTTTCGTCACTTTCCACATTTGATTATAGTGGGTTGGAATTCTTGGCGTCAAAGCTGTTCCCCACTTAGGTCGTTCCCTTCACACCGGCCATAAACGGCTTTAAGAGTTGAGTGCAACTCCTCGGGAAGGCAGGCCTGCTAAAGGATTTATTGCTTGAATAAAAGAAAGCATAAGAGTGGTTTGGCTTTTTGGTCACCCAATTAAGGGGAGAGCATATACCTTCCACTTTCGATACACGGCAGATAAGTTGTTCTTTTTAGCCTTCAAGACAATGGTTTGCTAACCTCTATTTGGAGATGTTGCTCCAATCAGCATGGTGTTCTTTTTAACCTTTTATAGCAATGATTGTTTAATCTATGGAAAATAGATCGTCAACAAAGCAAATTTCGATATTCGAGGTCAACGAAAAGAAAAACGTTTTGCTTGTAAAACAAAATCTCCTCGCTTTTCCTGCAAGAAATTTGTTAAAAATCCTGCAAAAGAAATTGGTTAGTTTGTTTCGGGGGACTTCCACAAGTCTAAAATTATTTGTTCGGTTACACAATCCTTTTGTGGGTTTTGTTGTTGATGCGCTACAGAACAAACTGTACGCGCTACAATATTCGGTGGATGCGCTACTGTCCCGCTTGTATGCGCTATCCTGTTCCTCCGCAGCGCTACTTTGTGGCTTTGATGCGCTAATTTATGGTCTGGTATTTCAATGACCTGTTTTTGGGATTTTTGGAATTTAATGCGCTAACTGTCCGTTCGGATGCGCTGGAAGATTTAGTCTAAGCGCTTGTATATTGGGCCGATGCGCTAATCTGTAAGGTAGAAGCGCTGATCTGTGTTTCGGGTTTCTCGGAAAATGGTGGATTTCTATGCGCTAACTGTTTGCTGAGACGCGCTAGTATAGGAAGGTAAAGCGCTATAGCTGTGGGTATATGCGCTAATCTGTCATGTAGAAGCGCTAATCTGTGTTTCGCCGGCGTCGACACCTACAGGAAAATATGTTAAATAGTGTCATGCGCTAAAGAACAGGTTTAACGCGCTAAGACAGAGAGCCCACGCGCTAAACAGTAGGCTAGAAGCGCTAAACTGTTCGGCGGATGCGCTAACTTATGTCTTTGACGCGCTAATTCTAGTTTCCCGCGTACCTGCAAAAGTCTGCAAATTCAAAAAACGATAGGTTATTGGGGTGCAGGCCCCACGGTGGGCGCCAGAAATGTATGTGGGAAAAATGGGTTAATAAAACTTAATATGTGAAAATTACAATAAATATCAATCCACACACACACACAGGACTTCTTGATGCAAGCTATGGAGTAACGATGCGTTACTCAGCTTCCCAAGGAGGGTCCCATGGTTCTCTATCTCACAATGTCCCTCAAACCAATGTTTTGCTCTCAGATTACTGAGCAAAATGGCTTAGGGATGGCAAATATGAGAACGAGAGAGATTTTAACTGATCTTAGTATGAGATGTGTTATAAGCTAGATGAGATGCTAGAAATGCAACAAACTAAATGATAAGATGACGAGATTAGTATGAATACTATCCTAGCATACTATATTTAGTCTATAATTGAACTAAAATGATAAAGAAATTATTCTAAGCATGCATATTAGATCTAAAAGAGGCTAAATGAAGAGCATAAAGATGATGAAAAAGCTTGAAAGTATTTGAGCATAAGTATAATGCTTCAAATTTGAAAGATGATTGTTAAGAATGGAGGAATGAGAGCTCTATTTATAGCAAAAACAGGGCAATGGATGGTCAGGATTGAAAGGTTTAATCAAGGGCCAGGTTTGAAAGTTGGGGATCCATGTGCACAATTGGCACCAATGAAATGGTGACAAGTGTCCACACCAGATTGGGTTGAAAGAAGAGGTTGGAGGCAATAAAGGCCTGAGGAGACTTCATGGTTATCTAAAGGCTAAGGGTCAAGTCTAAATTAGGTTTACCCACTGAATTAGGATCTAATCCAAGGATAAACCTTTGTGCAAATGATTAAGAGATAATCATGGTCAAAGCATTAATAACCTGATGAGACCCTTGGGTTGGATAGAGGTTGAGTCAAAACAAATGTTTTAACCATGTGGGAGGGTTTGAAATAACCATTAATGGTTATTGGAGACTTTGTGGATTAAGTGGTTGAAGGTTGGAAGCCTTCAATGGTTTTCAAAGACTTTAGGGTTTTAGTGGTTGAAGGTTGAAAACCTTCAATGGTTATCCAAGACTTTGGGCCATTTGAGAAGTGACCTCCCTTTGCTTAGGGATGTGACAAAGTTTAGAGGGGGTTTAGGTTAATTAGAATTGGTTAGAAGATTCTAGAAGGGATTAGGAAGGGGTTTGGGATTTTGCAAGTGGATGGGGGATAGTAGGATTTAATTGAATTATTTGATTTTCATTCAATTTGGTTGTAATTGAATAAATTTGATTTATTCAATTTAGGATAACTATTTAATTAAATTTGAATTTAATTAAAAGTGGCTAGGGGGATTTAATTGAATAAAATGATTTATTCATTAAATGATATAGTGAATTTAATCAAGTGATTTACTTAATTAAATAGAAGAATGTGGATAATTTAATTAAATTGGATTTAATTAAATAGGAAAATGAACATAAAATATTCATTTAGGAATGTGGTCATTTTTATACGTCTACAATAACTAATTTAACTTGCAATTTAACCTTAAAATACTTAATTAACACTAATCACAATTCTTATCTAATACTTAATCAACATATTCATAATTTTAATCTAATAAAAAAGGATACGAATGCCATACAAAGTATGTCCTTAGGCGGTCGTGAAGCTCGCCTTCTTGGAACCCATCTTGGTTCCAAGCCCTCCAGGAAGTCGAAGGTGAATTCGACTCTTGTCTTGAATGTAATTTCTTACATCCAAGCCCTCCAGGAAATCGAAGGTTATTTTGATTCCTGTCTTGGGTGTAACCTCTTACGCCCAAGCCCTCCAAGGAAGACCATGTATCATTCCTTGCCTTGGGTGATGCATCCCATCACCCAAGTCCTCGGAGTGGACCGGCCAGATCCATCTCCTCTTGGTTGAACTTAATCAACCAAGCCCTACATATGCATATCAATAATCAGTATATATACTGCCCTAGGGATTTTCATAATCCCTCCCTTAGACTAAGGGAGTTTCCTCCCTATAGCCTCCAACATGTGTTTACATTTGCATTTATAATATACTTTGATGATTTAGTACTATTTTATTTCCTAATCCACATTTTATGTTAACATGTATTCCTAATGTATTCTTTAACATATATACATATCAAATGTACCCTATCATTGTTAACATATGCATTACACCTTCCTTGATAACATCTATATTCCTTAATCATTCCCTATGTGTAGATTAGTATATTAATTAATTGTATTCATTAATGTACACATTTTTAGCCTTAATATACTCTTACCAACGCTCAATGAAATATACATTAATTAATATTAATATATTAATTATCATACTTAGTATATGGTAATTTTAATGCATATTACTACTGCCTTAACACATTCCTTATCTATGTTCAATAAACACTATAAGTTTAATCAACATTAATATATTAGTTGTTTATAATATATTATACCTTACCTCTTACCTGCTGGTCACGAAAGTCTGCTCCCGAATGCTCTCCCATGCCCCCTCCTCTCTTGCCTCTGCCTACGCAGCTATCCTTTCTAATCGATGGTGATCTCACTAGATGTTTTTGATTCCTTACCTTTATATCTCTCAATATGAGGGAGAGGTCACACCTCTTTATCATGTATGCCCTTTGGCAAGAGACATACCCTTTCACCATTAGCACCCTTTGAAAGAGTGCAACTCTTCATTATTTCTACCCTTTGAAACGGACACAACCTTTCGTAATCAGATCTGCACTTATTATTTAAATCAGATCTGCACTTCTCATTTCCAATTTATCCTCCCTCTCAAATGAGGTTCTCTTATCTTTTTTATATCTCATTGTTGAGGGAGTCACAACTTTTCCTTTCATGTCTTTTGACTTTTCATTAACTTAATTAATTTTTAATTAGTCATATTTAATTATATTATTTTATATTTTAATTTAATTTTTAATGTTTTAATTTTATTATTATCATTTATTATTAAATTCTATTTCGAAGTGGGGACATTACATGAGGCCAAATATTAGTACAAACTACAAACAACACACATCCATGGGTATGCCAGAATTTTGTTAAGAGAGAGTTACATAGAGGTTACTCTATGAATCTGTTTCAAGATCCTAATCTATGGCGATTCTCTGTTATGATTTAAGCATATTGTGCCATTCATAGCATATTTCTCTCTTTCTATGTGAGGATATCACGTAAGAAGTATTTATGTGTGAAGCTGAAAAGTTTGAAAATTCCATATGTCAAAATAGACATTTACTCAAACAATTCTAACTTAAGCAATTTAAATTCCTGGAACCTTAGGCATAAATTATCCATGCAAATGACTAATCTGTTGTACTTGGGAGATACTAGAATTCAACCATTCTATCAAATCTCTCTCTTTCACCCCCCCCCCACAAACAATGAAAGACACAATTGAAACATATAGATTTCAAAAAATAACTAATTGCAATACATGCTACAAACTAATCTTCTGCATGGACCAAATAAAAATGTTGACGTAATTCTTGTCCTAACATACTACTCTCTAAGTCATTCAAATCATCTCGAATAACCCAAAAATCTTATGATACATCATTCAAACTCTTACAGAAATTCCCCAAATTTATTCTAAAATCAATTCAATATAAAAAATAATCAATACAAATGCTGATAACTAAAAGACCAAGATGTGTATATTGCATTCCACTTTGAAAATAAATTACTAGGCTAAAATAAAATAGCACAAAAAACATCACAGGTGTACCTGAAACAAAATCAACAATCTTTGACCTTTCAATTTGATCTTTGAAAGTACATTGTCTAATAGTTGTAGCTTTCCACTTGCATTTATACCAACATCATAGCATTCCCTCTCAGGAAATTTTTTTGTAAGTGAGATCTCCAATGATGGGTCAACAAGATAAGGGTGATTGCAACACTGAAAAAAAAAAAACCTTTGACTTTGAGAGTGATCATGGAAGTCAGAATATAAGACTGAAAATGCAAAATATTTATCGACCCCTTCCCAACTAAAAGAACAAATGACGACTTTCAGTAACCCCACAGCAAATCTGCTATACAAAGTGCATGAATAATCTTTTCAGACATACAAGTGCATGAAAAATTTAGACTATTATAAACAGATGCATATGTGTGTGTATGCAAATTATGAACATGCACACACATATACATATGCATGTAGATATAAATATGAACATATGTGTGTGTTCATAATTATGAAATTTATGATTACGTGTTTGTATTCATAGATTATGATTTATGTGTTTGAAATACATCATACTAATATAGTCAAGAACTAGTCAAAGAAATCATCATATTGCACTATATAAGAGATTTCTCAAGAAACAACTTCAAACTCACAGGTTACGGCACTCTACTTGCTGAAATGGAACACTGCAATGAATGAGCAATTGTGAGGAATTTACGGCAGAAGTAGAGACTAGAGAGCATTCAGGTAATTGCAACAGTTGTAGCAAGCATTGAGGTAATTGCATCAGGAGTAGTGAGGTAGGAAGTAGGAATGAACTAAGAGTGTTCTATTTATATGTTATTTTATTGTTATAGTGTTTAGACTTTAGACTCTTCACTATTGAGGTTTGGGCTAGATTAGAATTTTTATTCTTTGATTTCGTTATGAAGTTTGATCTACATGATCTCCCAACTATCCCAAACTGATAGGGATGGGTTAGGATTTGTTTTATTTGGTTTCCTTTTAAAATTTGACCTACATGGTCTGCCAATCTGTCCCAAACTGATAGGGCAGGGTTATGATTTGCTTTATTTAGTTTCTTTTTACAGTTTGACCTACTTGGTCTGCCTATCTGTCCAAAAATCAGTTTGGAAACACCAACTTGTCCTAAGAAATGCAAGTGACATTTATAGACCATTTTTGGGAACAACCCAATGTTTTGGGGGTTCCCAAAAATGGTGGTTACCTTGAGGATTAGGACTAGGATTCAATGCATTTAAATGCAAAAATTGGAGGGATACCAGGCAGTTCCTTAAACATACAAACAATATAATTATACCATTTAATAAGAACATCAAATTTTAAGAAAATTCGGTTGTCTTCATACTATAGTAAATCTGTCAGTACATTTACAATTTGTATTTATGAGTAAACAAACACAATCATTATATTATATCAAGGAAAAATCCTTCTTAATAACCGTGCAAGAAATAATATCAAGTTTGCATTGACTACTGAGATTTAACTATCGTTGCCCAAGCTCTTACTCATTAAAGAATGAGTTTTTACTCGAAAGTCATCATGAGTGCCTTCAAAAAAATCTGAAGGCTTGGGTAGCCTACAAAAGACAGGTTCGATAAGAGATCCCCCATAGGAAAGGAGTTTTAGAACGATTGTAACTTGAGAATAATTTCCTATGTGTATGTAGAATATTATTAACCATATATGCCATGTATCTCTATCAGTATTAGTTAAGATGGGTGGGTGAATCTCTGGTGTTTGTTGTCAAGCACCTATGTGAAGACTATCAATATATATATGATCATTTTCTCTATCAGTATTAGTTGAAAGAGGCAGGTGAGTGCACTAGTGTTTCTTGTAGACCACCCACTGGCCTCTTTACATCAAGTAATACCTGAGGTCATATCATATCAAAATATGTTCATTATTTGTGACCCTACACAGTCCTAATTTCTTAGCAATGTCATAAGGATGATCCTCATACACATGGTATTCCATCATAATAATAACACAAAATTATCCATTCTCAATTAACTTAATTTCTTTTAATGATGCATAGTACATAGAAATGTGTCTATAAATTTTCTTCCTTCATATTTTTGTCTCCGTGTTGATATATTATTTCACTCTCATTTACCTTGAGTTCTTTGTATGGTAGATAGAAATATATCTAGTTTTTATCTTTCCTTTCTATTTTTCTCCCCATATTACTCTAATTTTGCATTTTGGGATGAATATTCCACTATAATATTTACTGGTGTTGTTCATTCAAAAGTTGACACAGGAAAATTCAAGTCATATTCAGAATCGCCATGATGAAAGTTTAACAGGATGGAACAAGTTTTGCACATAATTTCCTAGTTGCATATTGTTGGTGTATGCAACCTTAACAATTGCATGCAACATTTGGAAACTGCAATTGTGTCATAACATTAATTATTGAGTGCAAATGTTATGAAAGTGCAATTGTGTCACAACATTAATTATTGAGTGCAATTGTGTTATGAAAGTGCAATTGTGTTTGTAACATTAACTGTTTAGTGCAATTGTCATGGAAATATTGTTGTGTTGGTAAACAAGGGGAATTTTAGCACAGCTGGCCGAAGGATCAACTCTTGCCTCCTTGGCCCCTAGGTTTCATAGCTTCCCCACCAAAAGTCAGCTAACTATCCAAAAAAATAACTATCACACCTACTCAATAAAGTATTTATTAAATGCTTGCTGGCCCACAAGAACAAAAATCCTATCCAAATGAATACAAAGAGACTCATTAGGAGAAGATGAATTGTAAGAAACAAAAGAAAGAAGAGAATGCAAACCCTTTTCCTAATGATCTTCCAATAATGGAAATGATACAACCTAAATGCCTTTGATTCCTAATCCTACTCAACAAAGATGCATGTGTGACTTTGGTTCAAATAATTTCCTTTTCTTACCTAAAACATCAACAAAGATCCCAAAAAGACTAATTGCAGGCTCACTTTCTCCAAGACTCTCCAAGAGTCATGTCCCTCACAAGACTAGTAACATTGCATTGGAAATATAGCATGTATAATTAACTACATTTTTCCAAAACTTGTATGTCTTCCTCTCAGCCTACCATATTGTTAATGTGCATAAGGAATACATCCTTTACTATTATTTTTCATGATAGTTTAGGGCATACCTATTGTAGAAATTAATAGAACACAATATTATTATATTTTATTAAATAACAAGATACAATCACAAATAGGTCCATCTCCTTATATAAAGAATGGACGATGAAACCATGCAACAAGATTAACATGACATGACTCACCCAACACTAAAAGAAGTGAACTAAGGAAATAGAAAAAACACTTGCCACTAAGGTGACTTTACTACAATTGTAAGCCTTTTCTTCTAATAATTATTTAATATTATTCTAATAATACCACTTTGCATCTTAGTAAAGAGTTTTTGAATTTGGGTTCATCCCACAATGCGATGGTTAAGTGGCAGCATTGTTGTTGTGGCCACCAGGGTTCAAATCCCACTAGGTTGTTGTGATTGCAGGCTTGTGCCTTCGCTGATCCAACCTACTTGTGGGTTTGAATCACAGCATTGATGTTGTTGTTGATATTAATGCCAAGTCTCTTGGTAGGCTGTTGACGTGTATTTTGTACACTATCAAACACAGAATAAAATACCCAAGGGTACCTTATCCTCTCTTGAATAAAGCCTCTGATTGCTGAAGATGTCGCGAAAAAGGATCAATCAGGATGACTCCAAGGTTCTTCGATGTAGGATCTCTACATGTGGATAAGCTCTTTGTGGTATGATGTGATTTGCTGGAATCACAAGGGGACTTACACTTGATGCCTAAACTTCTGATTTGCTTTGAATATTGCTGGAACACAGGCTCTTACTAGCTTTGACTTGAAAAAAGGAAAAAAGATGAGGGTGAGGAAAAGATCTAATCCTAACACTAAGAATGTAAGAGCAATGAATGATCTTTGATGAAATTCTAACTAAGTCTTGTTTTGACATCCCAGGACCATCTCCACAAGGTTAGTGCGATCTTCGAAGGAAAGCTTTATGATGTTCAAATCATCACTGCAGGCATAGACACCATCAGGTTGATGCATATCAATGAAGAAGCGACAATTGAAGTTAAGCTTAAGCTGAATGATTCCAGTTGACTACGCAAGGCAAGTCTGCAATCAACAAACTGCTAGTAGTATGGATATACGAATTTCACCATCAATCAAGCACATTTCTTCCACTCATCTAATAACATGAAATCAAATATGAGAAGTATAAAGACCATGCAAATTGTCGAATCGACCCATAAATTTCACCATTTCTTCAATGAAGTTACAAGTCTTTTACAACGACATCTTGGCAACAATCTTTGCCTTCTCTCTCTACTCTACTTTAATTGCTATTCTATCAACTAGCTAATCACCTTCTAACTACTCTCTATCTATCTTCTAACTGCTTCCAACTATATCTCTTATCTATCTTTACAAAATGAAATGCCAGGGCTTATATAGTGCCCTCAATACAATTCGATGGCTTAGATCAATTCGAGATCAATGGCCAAGATTCAACAATGAAAACCCTAATTAGGGTTTGTTACAACCATTACATAACATTTAATGCTTGACCAATGATAAAATTGTATTGCTTGGACACATGTCCTCTCTAGAAAATTCCACCAATGGATAGCTGGGGTACGTACATCGGAGTTTGTGCCACCTTCCATGAGTTAGGTACATTGAATCTGGAAATGCTGAGGTGGACCACACTGACTGGAGAAGTGATGACTAGGATGCCACCTCGTCTGACACTTGTAACTTGGTAAATATTCAACTTGATGTTGTTGAGAAGCTAGCTTTAATTAATTCATCTGGAACTATCTGCTTCTTCAACGAACCCTTGTTCTAACTTCTTGTGTCCTTGATGTGCAGGATGATTGATGTACCTCGCCTTGGAATACTGGATTGGAGAAGTCGCCCTTGCTGACGTTAGTCCAAAAAAAGCCATCCTTGTCGATGCTAGGCTGGAGGAGGTCGCCCTTGTCCTTGCTTGATCGTCCTTGATGAGAACCTGCCGACTTGTAGATCCTCCGGGCTTTGGAGTCGCCATCTTGGTACCTACACAACATTTCAAAATTAGTAATATATCTTGAAATCTAAAAAATTAAACTTTAAAAGGAAGATTCAAGATTTTAATTAGGAAACTTCATGATAAATCTTGAGTTATCATTTCCTAATTAACTACGCAATTTTCAAAACTTGAAGTTCAAAATTCAAAATTTCAACATTGGGACTAGGATGATCTCGCCATACCTGCACTTGAGAATTAATTCTAAAAAAAAGATGCAAAAATAAGGTGAATTTGCTAGGCAAAATGTAGATCAAGACTCCCTTTAGCAAAATGCGCCTCCTTTAGTCTTCACAAGCATCAACTCCACCACCTTAAGTCTTCAACACTTGAGGAAAATTTGCTCCAAATAGGCCAGCTTTCGCACTTCTTCTTTGCCCTCCAAATCGCACTTGAAATAATGAGTGAATGATTTGAATAATGAACAAACACACCCAAATATATAGAGCGCTCACCATTTTACCTCCCCATAGGCCGACTTGATAAAATAGGCTCCGAAATAAATAAAATTGAAAAAAAGAAGAGGCCGACTTGATAAAATAAAAAAAAATGATACCTCAAGCGCTCTATCTTTTAATTTTAATTTTCAAATGCCTCAATTAATAAGAAAAATCGATTTTCTAAGGCTCAAATTAATTATTAAATACCCATGCACCTTTATTAAATGCCAATTTAATTAAAATTTTTAAAATATTTCGAAGTTTTTAGCGAACTTGGCATTTAATGCGATTTGGGGGATATTAACGCCCAAGCATGGTAAAAAATAACGAATGTCAATAACCTCGCTCTGGTCCCTTGGAGAGGGACAGGAGCGCTCTTGCATTTTAAGCCTTGCATTCCTTGCTTTCACGTTCAAAATCTCCTCCTTGGCGTCCAAAATGGCATTTTTATTTGGAACTTTGAGTTTAATTCACTTGATCTTTAGAAGGAGCGTGCCTTAGAACATTTTCGCCCTAGTCCCTTGGTGAGGGACAGGAGCGATTATTGTCTTTTGGGTTGATTCCCTCCTTTGTGGTCCACTCAAGTTATATTCAACGAACAAAACACGCCTCCCTTGACCTCTTCAAATCGTAAAATCACTTTAATCTTGCAAGGATAATGCAAATTTTGAAATTCAAGCTCCGGTCCTTCAACGAGGGACAGGAGCGAAATTTGACTTTTAGGCCAAATCTTTTCACTTTTCATCTCGAAATTCCTTTGCTAGGGAAGATATCATCCTGTTACAAGCTATGAACAAGAGTTCAAGTCCGAGAAAGGTCTTAAAAGGTGTGTATAAAGAAAATCGCTCTGGTCCTTCAAGGAGGGACAAGGGCGAATTTATCTTTTTTAGACAAAAGCTTCATCATTTCATTGTTTTTAATCAAATCTGGATGCTCTATCACGTTCATTTCGTCCTCCACCATGCCTTTGATGTTCCAATTTGACCAAACAAGGTCAGGAATGACTCAAATAAGCCTTTTCGCCCTGGACCCTTGGTGAGGGACAGGAGCGCTTTGCCTTGGTCCTCCTGAGAGGGACAGGAAATTCGCTCTGGATCCTCAGTGAAGGACAGGAGCGAAATTTGACTTTTCGAACTCTCCAACAGGATAATTTTTATGGAATATAACATTTAAGTATAAGAACTTATACTTTAAGTTATATTCCATATATACTTTCAGGATGTTTGAGAGTGGTTTCAGACCTCCAGGAGTTATATTGCAAAATCTAGTTTTTTGAGGTTTTTCAGTTTCCAGACTTAGTCAAATTTCAGGATCAGGACATTCCAGACTTAGCCAAATTTCAGGATCAGGACTTCACTCCAGCAGGACCTGCTATCCTATTGATCTCCCCGACAGCACTCAAAAATGCAAAAGCCAACTGACAAAACCCTAAAAGACCTAAAAAAAACAAAACCCTAAAAAGCAAAAAACAGGGGTCCCCATTTGCAATGGGGCGATGTGTGAAAACATCAGAACATAGGCTTTCATGCCTATGTTCCATGCCCTTGCTATGTTGGTGTGCTTGCGAGCTCTCTGCCCTGCTGGACTACCATCGTCACAGGTTTGGACTATTGCGTTTATGTCAAGGATGAGGTCCCTCAATTGTGGGCTCACTAGTTCATAGCTTCAGGTCAAAAATGTTCACTGATCAAAAAACAATTCTTTGAACTTGAATTTCTCAAGTCTTAGTCTTTATGCTTGAAGAAACAAACCAAGGTATGTCATAGAAATTATCAAAACAAGTCAAAAATTGCACCACGCCCACAAAACCAAAGCTCACTACATGCTATCTCTACTTGTGACTTTTCTCTCCTAGCCTTACTTCTCTCCAAATTTCTCATTGATTTTTTCCAAAAAGAAATTCTTGACAAACACTATGCTTAAAAAAAAAGGTTGACAATTGCCATATTCAGTTTACTCAACAACATAAACTCTCATAGTTCAAGCAATCCAATCATTCATAGCAAAGTTAGCTCACTTCATCAACATGTGCAAAATTGGCATGAAAAGAAAAGCAATGGTAGACTTAACTTCTCAAAATTGGTAATGTTTAATTTCCTCATCTGCATAACAGCATAACCATTAAGTTGTCAGTAATGTCGTCATATGTGATCTACCAGACACCAAAAATATTTGTATTGATGCTAAACACATGATAGATACTATTGAGTTCGTCATTTTCAACAACTAACATATAGTAGATGCATCTAAGCTCATCATTTTTAACAAGTACCAAAAATTTAAACACAATCGACTTCACCATTTTCAACAAGTAACCAAAAATGAACTATCAGCCTCAATGAGAACTTTCTCATCTTTATTATTATTTTGGAGTGATTGATCATGTTTGGGATCAATGAATGAATAATGGACTATGGTTAGGACCACAAGTGTGGTTTAGAGTTATTTGAAGTGTGTTTGTCATCAAGGTTTGTTTGTTTTCTCAGTTTTGGCCAATGTGCCCTTGTAAGCCAAAAATGGCATTATTTTACAAAATAGTGTAAAACTCGTTGTAAGGCCTTATTAGGCATTTGGTCATGTTAGTTTGATGTTAGGGAACCATTCTAGGAGGTTTAGAATGACGAGAAATGCCTAAGTTGCAAAAATGCAAAATGGAGCAAAAGTTGTCATTGTTGCTTGACAACTTTTTGCAACTTTTTCAGCAACTTTGCAAAATTGATCAAATCGGTGGTTAGGAAACCGATGAGGGGTTGGTTATGAGAAAAGAGGCCTATAAAATGCTTTTGCAATGATTGTAAAAGGGTTTGAAAGATCCAAGAGCAAGTTTGAATAATATTTGAAGACTATATCCAGATTTTTGCTTAAGATTGTCATTTTGGTAGTAGCAGTCCATACCAGATGGTTTGATATTGGTATTGTCCTTTCATGGTGATTTAGTATATGTTGTTGAGTTGCTCAGGAGGTGATTTCATTCTTTCTTGGTGCAGTTTTAGTGTTTGAATGCAAATTGTCTAATACTGCACTGCTCTCGGTCTGAGCAAGGGTTTAAGACCCAAGACATGGTTCCAACTTGAAATCCCATTGTGTTTGTTCAATGGCCCTTGGGATTCAAGTCATGGAACCTATGTATAGTGTACATATTCATTGTAAAGTCCTGGAGATTGCTTGCAAGCCATCTGCCATCATATCCTAGGCAAGCTCTACCATAGCCCGGCTAGGGATATGACTGTCCTTTTTGTTTTGCTTGCAGGAATGAACAAATGTGGATGTGCCAAGTGTTTGGCATGGAAGAATGAAGCCTAGTAGTGTCTCAGTGAAATGATGGAGGTGTGACAGGGTGTAGAAACCAATAAACCCTATTGGAGAAGACTGTTAACTCTAAAACCCTGTAAAGTGCCATTTTTGGGATCCGTACCTGTACGGACGTACCAGACAGCCTACCATAGTGAATCTAAAATTTTGTCCAAAAGGGTATTCGGATCATCAAATGTTTTGGGAGGTCCTTTGGAGGTTTTCTAAGTAATTGAACAAAAACCAGTAAGGAAGGGCTAATAGGGGCTCTAGGGCTACTAGGCCTAGAAAATAGGAAAAAGAGGAAGCGATGGGAAATGGAGAGAAACCAATCAAGGAACCACATGAGTGGAATTGAAACACCTTCTCTACACCCCCTGAGACCCATGCAAGTGTATGTTGGAGGTTTGGATAACTTGATGGTTGGATTTACTCTAGTGAATCCCAGCCATGCTTGTGAGTAATAGGAGCAAACAAGTTGATAGGGAGCACTCCAAAGGAGTTTAGTTGTATGACCTGTTAATGGACAAGAGTAGGGTGTGAACAAGGATGGAAACCCACTAAAACATCTTTACCTACCTATTGAACAAGGTGTAACTCTTTTGTGAGACGCTCCCCATCAGGGTGGGGACGGAGTCCTGAAACCTTGAGGGAGCCCCCTTGTAGATTCGTGTTAGCGCCCTATGACAGTAGATCCCCATCCCTATTAGGGAAAAAGTTAAAATGGGTATAATATAATAAATGTTGAATGTATTGTGAATAATAATTCATTCATTAGTTTAGAAATATCAATTAAAACATAACAATGCATAGTAATGTATGTTAAATATTGGGAAATTGGCAGCCTCCTAGTAGGTGACATTACAACATATCACCTTATGCACACCAACCTTATGAACAATGAGCATTAAGTAATTGAAGTTAAACTTTTGATCAAGTTCACTTTAACTACACACTGCAATTTGCAATCAACAAACTCCAAGTGATATGAACATAGGTTTCACCATTCATCAACAATAAGATATTCCATTAATCTAATTAAGATCTATGCTATGAGAAGTAGAGACCATGCAATGAGTTGAAATAGCACACCAAAATCCACCATATCTTCAATGAAAAAAGTATGTTTATTACAACAAGTCTTGGCAAAAATCTCCTTTCCTCCTACTCTACTCTAACTACTTGTCTTCTATTATCTAATTACTAATTATTAACCTTTACAAATGAGAGATTTGAACCTTGTATAGAGGTCTCATTACATTTCAAAGGTTCAGATTGATTCAAGATCAATGGCCAAGATCTAACAATAAAACCCTAATTAGGGTTAGTTACAACTAACCCCTCCTTGACTAATGAGATCATTACAACATTTAGGGGACATGCCCATCTTGAATTCTAACCAATGAAAGGTGTGGTTAGGTACATAAAATAATATTTGATGAAGCGCTAATAAGTAATAACTCTAATAAGTAACAACTATAGAATAAATTGTCGGTGGTGTCATGATTCACCCATGTTCCTTCTATTTTGGGAGTCTATGGCTATGTTGGTATACATTTAGGGAGCTCTAATCTCTTTTTGACCACCTTAATTGCTTTTTTTTTCTAGTGGTAGTCACTCTACTAGTCTTGTATAGGGGGTTTAGCGTTTTCTATAGAGATCATAATCATTGCTATAGATAATTTACCATATGTAATGTTCATGTTACACTTTGTTATTGGTTGGGGAACCCAATAGAATCCCCCACTAATTAATAAAAAACAATATATAGAAAACTAATCGCCCACCTCACTACCAAGATAGGAAAGAGGATTTGTTGGACAAAGGAAGAGAAGCATTTATGTTCTTGTTCCAAGAAAATGAAAGAGGGTCAAGCAAGAAAGGGACTTTGGTGAGCTATGTATGGTAGTGAACCACTCGCTTTGGACTAAAAATAAGACCTGGTTTCCTTACACTATCCTTCTTTGTGCACTTTCTATACCTACACATCCTACTAACTCTATTATCATAAGGGCAAAAATGCATTTTCTTTCTTCCTTGATAGAAAATCTTCCAAAAATCCTCAGAAATGATACATAGATTAAAAATCTCACCTAGTACTCGTGCTCTCATGAGAAAATATGCCATTGCAGAGTTTTACTGAGTTAAATAATTTAAGTATTTTTTTTAATTTGCTAAGTCATTAAGTCTGAATCAACATTGTGTCTACCGAGTTTCGGCTAGTTGCAAGTTTTAAAACAATGATATGATATATGATATTGGAAGATTAAGATGTCAAATTATAAGTCTCGGGTAGCACAATATGGTAACGTGAACTAACTTCAACAAGAAAATGCACATGAAGTCAGCTAGATAGTGACATGTAAATTTTAAAAATTGTTGGACAAATATAATCATTCAAATCAGGTGATACAGAATAAACACAACCAAGCACATAAAAAATGGTTTTACATTCCAAGTGATCATGGCATGTGAATAACTTGTTTTAATGAATAAAATAGCATAAGTTAGGATGCCTCGTGTGGACCAGAATTGCATTTTGTTAGAAAGCAGTATAAACATAAATAGCTACAAGATAGCAGAAAACATACAAATCATGAGTTGAAAGAGAGTATCTACCAAAAATTATACATTAAAAATATGTTTTTATTTATATATTTACAAAACAGTATAGGAAAGATGTGGAATGTGGATAAGATGAAAAAGGTTATGAGTATCAATTTTTGTTCAGATCTCAAGTGACAAAATACATGAACAAGTGTAGGGGCAGAGCAACCCTTGGTACATAACAATGATAATTTAGTATATAACATAAGCAAAAAAATAGCACAATTGTTCAAGACAATTAAAAGCAATACATACATTTTTTCCCATTAAAGGGTTGCGGTGTTGTGGTAAAAAGATGCATTCAAAAAAAGAATGACTTTAGTTCAAATGACCACAATGTAACAAGGTAGCCAGTACTTGGATTTTATTTGTACATGTAATAACAAAACTAGGACTAGGGCACACTCCCCTTAAAACCAGTTTGGGCCCAGTGCTGTTCCCAATTACCCTTAACAAAAAATTGTTGCAAAATACAAAATTGAGCTTTATTAAAAAAAATTGCACCAACTAATACATAGTTGCACATACCTTCTTTAACGATAGAAGGAGATCCCTAAGGCGCTCAACAGAATCATTTTTTCTTGACAGCAAACATAACAAATCAGAACTCCTAATGAGTGTGTTACAATACTGCTCCATTTGGAAATTGGTCAACTCTATAGGAACCCAATGCTCCATCAATTTAACACCTGAGAGATTATCTGATCTATGTTCATATATTATATACTTCTCCAGACTCTTTTTCACTTTAGTCACCCCTCCTTTCACCTCTTGATCTTCACCTTGCCTAAGCGTATCCATAATTTGACCTTTTTTCTCCATCTTTAGGAAGGACAAAAGATAGGACATTTCAGAGGAATTCTCCTACACATGCAAAGAAAAAAATTCAAGGATTAGCATTAAATAACCTCCCACCATAGTAGGAGAAAATCACAAAATGAAAAGTGATATTATCAAAATAACCAATTCTAAAGAAAGTCAGTGAAAAGAAAAACACCTTCAGTGCCTCACTGAAAAGCACCAATCGAAAATCAACAAGAATTTGCTCCAAATGACACAATGATTTAGGTAAATTAATACGTTGGAATTCATCTACTATTAGTGCTTCCCACTCTAAATGTTTTAGATGCTCAAGATCCTGCACAAAAGGCAATGAGATGCAAAGTTTTAACAACTACAGAATAAATGTATCATCAATTATTTATAAATTTGACGTTAAATTTGTCTTTAATGATAACTATCGATTGTAATGCTATCATTTCCAACATACCATCTGTCTCAAATACATGTGCTTATATGACATCACAGATTACAAATAATGAACTGAGATTTTCATGGTACAAGAGATTGATTAACAAAGATTCTACAAAAAACTCTCTATATTTAATTTTTATCAATGTTTCAGATTACAGTCTGTGTTCCATCATCAAGATGGTGGGATAAAATGATAAGAGGACTGCATGTTAGCTCTTTACAAAACCAATTACAAATAAATTATAGGAACCAAATACAAGGTCTTATAGAACAATGAGTTATGAATCCAAAAGTTTTGAACCATAACCTAATCTATAATTCTCTCAACAGTTTTCCAAAATAGATCCAAACCCAATATATATAAAGGTTCTAAGAAAAATTATATACTCATAGTGCCTAGTCATTAATCAATCTATTTCTCTAGGGCCTTCAATAAATAATTAAATCTTTATAAATGCCCAAATGATTTTTAAAGGTACAACTCACTAAGCATTTCTCTTAAATCAAATCCAAATAAAGAAACTGTCTACAGTAACAAAGAATACCCATCAATAATTACTTGTACTTGAGTAGAAAGAGTTTAAATTTTCAAGGGGAAGAAAATACTGCAATTGCGATATCACAGGTTGTGAGAACTATCTGAGCCATCACACATCCACTTTCCTCATAGAACTCTTGCTTGCGAATAACTTCTCTTGAATTTCGATTTCCATTATAAACTACAAAATTTACACATGAGTCGAACCGCAGAAATTCATCTTCCCAACTGGATATTGTAGTAGATGGTAGAACAACAAGAATAGGCCGTGCCACTTCAAATTCTTTGATCAATAACAATAGGAACATTATTGTTGTTAAAATTCGATCCTGCATAATGGCATATTCCATAAGATGTTTTTTCAATAATTCAATTATATAGTCCATAGAATGTTTTACAAAATTTCTCATAACTATTATAAAACAAGTCATCAGAGTCTAACAATTTCTAAGTTGGTAATGACATGATTCATAAAATAACCAAAGATCAGTCAAATATTTTGTCGTTTTAACTTGTACTGAAATTTTTATTACATATTAAAAATGTAAAAGAAAAATATGGGAAAACTTAAGTTTCCTATTAAAAAAACCATGGTCAAGTGGATATTAAAAAATAGAAGGAAAACAACAAATTATAATTGTTATTCAATGGGAAAAAACAACAAAATGTTAATTGCAGGGCACACAGCTACAAGCCTAATACAAATTACCCTCTCTCAAGAATTTCTCTAGATCTTGAAATACTTAAACTCAATACTCTAAAGATACTATGTTTTAAATCATCACTAATCTTTTTTGATTTTACTTGTACTGAAATTTTTATTAGATATTAAAATTGTAAAAGAAAAATATGGGAAAAGTTAAGTTTCTATTAAAATAAGCCATGCTCAAGTGGATATTAAAAAATAGAAGAAAACAACAAATCATAATAGCTATTCAACGGGAATAATAATTGCGAGACAAATAGCTACAAGCCTAATATGAATTGCCCTCTCTCAAAATTGCTCTAGCTCTTGAAAAACTTAAACTCAACACTCTAAAGATACTTACGTTTAAATTAATCGGCCAAATACGAAAGACTAACCATGGACATTTTCTTAAAGACTTAATATGAAAGTTGCATGGGCACAGTTATGCATATGGTATGATATGGATACAACAATTTTTCAAGACCCCTAAAGTGCAACATAAGTTTGGAAATGCTACAAGTGTGACTAGAGGTACACAAATTCATGCAATCAAGTGAAATCCCATTTGTTTTTCATTCGTAGCATAAGAATCAAACCATATTTAGGTGAAAATAGTATGCCTATTACACCTTGTCAAATTGTAAAACATATTAGAAAGTAGAAGGAAGCAAACACAAGAATTCTCCTTAGGAAGGGGCATCCTTAGAGTAAAGTAAAGGTGTCATAGAGGCCCCTTGCTTCTGCATCTCCTAGTGCTGTCCCTAATGTCGTAGAAGGCACCAATTTTGGGGCAAGAATGAAAAAGAGCACACTAATGTGAAGAGAACAAGGGGACCATTAGAGAAGACATTTTAAAATGACATTAGAGAGATTGCCAATCAAACAATTGCAAGATGCATCTATGCAAATGGTTTGTCCTTCAATGTTGTTTATTCACCATATTTTCAAGATATGTTGAGAGAAAATGAGGCTCCAAAAGGGTACACAAGCCATTGTCAAAAGTGGGGAAAATATTTAGAAACTTCATTGTCTCCCAATAGAAATTCGTGCAAATAAACAAGGTTGTCTACTGTTTTTGATGGATAGAATAATGTTGGAAATTGGTTGTTGATTAATGTGATTGCAATGTGCCCTAAAGGAGCAATTTTTCTTAAAGTTGTGGATTGTGAGGGGCAGGTGAAGAATTCACAATTTATTGCTTACATCCTCATACAGTGAAGTGTCATGTCCCCTCCTTGATTGTTATATGTCATGTCCCCTTTGTCATACCCCATCCTTGTTTATCATGATTTTTTTCTAATCAAGGGATATAACCTAAATATAGCAATTAAAAATGTTTATTTATTAATTTAATATTTAATTTATTCATTATGTACAAATGAAATAAATGTAGCGACTACTACTAATTAATTAATATTTTATTATTACTAATTAAATAATATTTAGTAAAGTTTGCGATGTCCCCATATTATCAAATAATAGTGATTTATATCTAAATATGCTTATACATCAATTATTTATTTATGAGCTTATTGTTCATTCAAATTAAAGATATGAATGAACCTCCTTAGTATTAAATAATCAAATCCATCAATAAATAGATTACTAATATACCTTAATATTAGTATTATGTATCACATATTAATCATCTTATTAATATCAAATATTCATTAATATTTTTATTAAATAATTACATGAAGCAATAATGATTAAGACAACAATTTTACTGTTATTAACAGCAGGCATGAAGTTAATATATTAAATAGTGATTACGACAATATCAAGAACAACAGAGATCCTTATAGATTGCAGCAAAACAAAGATCCTAAAGATCTTGATCGCGGCTTTCACTCATCAGTTAGATAGCAAATAGTAATGAAGGAACTTATTGGTAATACGGGCTAATCAATAGTTAATATGGTGGCAACAAGTTAATCGGCAAAACATTGTTTTACTAATAAACCACCTTGCAAATGACACGATACCCCCTAACTAGTGTGATTCCTCATATATGAATAGAAACGATAATTATTAAGGTTCTTATGAATTATTATACTAGTGGAATCGATCCTTTGTGAAAAAATAAAGGAAATAATTAGTAAATGGGATATGTCTCTTCAAATGAGACATCCGCTCAAAGGGTATGACTCTTGAAAAGTGAAGATATAAATAAGAAATAAAAATGAATGTAAGGGTGGGATGGGGGACTCACACGTAGAGCAAGGGAATACAAAAAGATAAAGTCAGCAGTCAAACTGACTGTTAGAAACAGCACAGTATAGTCATTGGGACAGTGATAAGTATATAGGGCACTGCATTATTAATTTAGTATAAGTATTAATAACACAACTAACAATAATAATAAAGACGGATTTATTAATATTTAATAATGTTATGATAATTAAATATGGTTAGTAAGATAAATATAATATGGTACTGTTAAAAATGCAATACGATAAATGTAATAAGATGTCGTTAATAATAAAAATAATATAATATAATACTATTAATAGAATATAAATGTAATATGATATAGTATAATGTTGTTAATATAATGACCTTAATATAATATAATGCTGACAATACAAGGCTGCACCAGCAGACTACGGAAAGGTAAGAGGTGTTACGGGTCATAGGGTATATATGTGTGTGGACGTGTGTGCCACACACACACATATATATTAATGCATAATTTACGAATATATATATTACTGAATGTTTACTATATAGGTATCCATGCATAATATTTATGTATATCTAGGATCAATAAAGAGGATTAAAAAGTATGTAAATGTAGACGTAAATTATGAAATGGAAAATGATAATGAATTATACAATGTAATATGAATAATGTGACTTTATGATGGAAGCTATAGGGAGGAAACTCTCTTAGTCTAATGGAGGGATTATGATAATCCCTAGTAGGCAGTATATACTGAATATCTATATGCATATATGTATGGCTTGGTTGACAAAGTTCATCCAAGAAGAGACGGATCTGGCCGGTCCTCTCTAGTAAACTTGGATGACGAGAACGCAAGGATTTGATCATATATGATGGTCTTCCTTGGTATGGCTTGGGTGTAAGAAATTACATCCAAGACAGGAATCGAATTAACCTTCGATTTCCTGGATGGCTTGGGTGTAAGAAATTACACCCAAGACAGGAATCGAATTAACCTTCAATTTCCTAGATGGCTTGGGTGTAAGAAATCACATCCAAGATAGGAATCGAATTAACCTTCGATTTCCTGATATGGCTTGGAACCAAGATGGGTTCCAAGAAGGCGAGCTTCACAGCCGCCTAAGGACATGTCCCAGTGCTGCACTCGTATCCTTTTTAAGAGTTGAGATTAGTGTTAATTAAGTAATTGAACTTTAATTGCAAATTAGATTAGTTATGTATATATTTTTTGTTATGTTCTAACAATCTGTTTTGCAGGACAATGATCTCTAACTAATAGGGACATTACAGAAGTTAGTAAATGAATCCTCAAAATATTGTCCAAGCCATAATAAACAATGAATTGCAAAGTATCTAGTATGCTGATTGAGGAACAATTTTAACATTTATTTTGGACACCTTGTGCTATCCACTCCCTCAACCTCATGGACTAAAAGTTGGGCAAGAAAATAGATTGGATCAAACAAGTCTATGCCAATACCAATCACAAACCACCACATGTCAAAGGCCATTTTTTGAACATTCTTGTAATTGGAGCTACTGAAAGTAATTGAAATAATACAATTTTAAAATTTTATGTTTCATTTTAATAATTTATTTTTTAGCATTTATCTATGCTTTCTTCTTTGTTTCTAATTTTTTACTTTCGAATAGGTTGTTGAGACTCAATTTACATCCAACACAATCATCTTGATACAACTATTAGAATTCCAATCACAATGATTAATTACCAAACGCTCTAAAAAACATTAAATTAACAACACAAATCACTGAAATTCAAAGTGTGGAAAAAAAATGGAAGCATATATAGATAATTACACCATATAACCTATTTTTCTTTCATTCGAAAAAGGTAAAAGGAAACCTCCACAACTGATATAACTCACAGCTGCATGAAAACCAGCTAGTGTCTTACATTCAATTTTCCAATCCTTTGGAAAAATTAGTTTGTTAGTCCTTCGAAAGACAATCTGAATAAAATGATTACAATCTTCTACCTCGTTCCTATCTTTATACTAGTTTAGCTAAAAATCTAATCTTTCAAAATCCAAAATTAATTACAAAAGCATCCTTATCACTTATTATAAGGATGAGATAGAAGATAGTCTAAATCGGTAATGCATTTCTACACTCTATAAGACTGACTTAACTAAATAAAAGACTTTCACTTTGAACACTAAAGTGAAATACAATATAGATTAACTCGAACCACTTGAACTTTTCCCACACTTTCACACTGAACCTATGCAAAAAATCCTATCCAAGCTAAAAAACACTTAACACTCCCTCTTAGCAAAGAAGGAATTATGCACCAATCCATGTTTGTCTTTGAAAGCCTCAAACTTCCCTTTTGCTAAGGGCTTGGTCAAAATATCTGCTGATTGCTGATATGTGGAAAGTACTAGAGCTTAACTGCTCCCTTTTGAACCTTGTCTTTGATGAACTGATATATGATCTCTATCTACTTCGACCTATCATGAAACATTGGATTCTTCGAGAGTTTATCACAACTCTGGTCATACAATAAACCATCATGGAATCCAACTCTTGATCAAACAACCTTGCAAGTAACTTGTGAAGTCAAATGGCTTCACAACTAAGTTGCTGAATCATAGGATTTTATGGGCAATTCCGGGTACGAAACATACCGGAATCAGATTCTCAAAACGAATCTCCTGTGGGTGTGTCTGGGGTTTGTGTTTTTAGATGTCAAAATGTTTCCGAAATGTTTAGTGACTCTAGTTTGATCTTTTTGATATTCTTAAGAACTACAGTGCTGATTACTGAACTTTGAACTTATCCATCATGAGATTCTAGTTTGGTCTTTTTGATATTGAAAACTGAATTTAAATTAGTATGTTATGTTTCAAGATTTCAAATTTGTAATGGTTTTGTTTAGCATATGTATTGGTGTATGACATTCTAAATTTAATTCTTTTTTTAGCTATATGTATGTATGTATGTATGTATGTATATACACATATTTTTTTAATTTTTGTATGAACATACAGAATGTACCAAACCCCTAAAAACATTTCTGCTATACTGGCATTTTGTACCCACATACCCGTTCCTGTTCCCATACCCGATTCAACAACTTAGCTTCACAACTAGTAGTACTAGGTGCCATATACTTTGCCTCTGCTATGTTTAGTGTCATTGAAGTCTACTTCCTACTAAACTTGGCTACCATTCCTAAACCCATACTAAAGCAACACCTTGAAGTGCTCTTCCTATCTATTGAACTACCTACCCAATCAAAGTCTATATGTTGTAATGTCCCCTCAAATGAAATTTTCTCCCTTTTTTATATCTCATGTTTGAGGGCGTCGCAACTTTTCATTTCATGCATTTTGACGGTTCATTTAACTTAACTAAATTTTAAATATTTTAATTTTATTCTTTTATATTTTAATTTTAATTTTAATCTTTTATATTTTAATTTTATTATTAGTATTTATTATTAAATCCTATTTTAAAATGGGGACATTACAGTCCACCCCGCCCAAGATTGCTTGTCCTCAAGCAATGTTGGTTTTAATCTTATCAACTGAATATTTTTTGCCAATATGAGAAATCTTAAATCAACCTTTGGAGACTTGTAATCCTTAGTTCCTCCTCCTAATTAGGTTCTGCTACGTTACATTGATATCACTTGTGAATTGAAGATTCTGCACTAATGATGTTTCTTTCAATATCTTGGTTATATTCAACTCTATACTACCATGACTTCCTTGAAGAGTTGTTAAAGTATTTGCCACAGTCAATATAGTCTTAATATCATAAGTTTGACACCATCATCTAAAGTGGGAGTACAATTTATTGTCTACTATTATTTGGGTTTGTGAACGTGTACTGTCATTATAGGCTGCTCCTTACATGATTTTATGACTATTGTAATGTTCAACAATCCCTATGTTGTTTTTAATAGTGTCTTACCAGTATTATGTAGGGGACTGTGAGACTCATGTTTGTAGAAAGTAGGGTCTTGATAACATGCACCCAATTTTGATTTGGATGCAAAAATATAGTTCTTGAACAATTATAAGTACTCATAAAACACTCATGGAGTAAACTTGTTGAAAACACATCAAACATGATGTGAAACATATTTAAGACATAAGGCATACATTAGGAAGGCATATAAACAAATGAAGTAATCATGCTGAAAACACATTAGGCATGAAGCAAACACTTACAGTATATACACATAGGCATGAATCATACAGATGAATACACGTAAGGCGTAAATCATGAAGTGTACACATGAATACACATAAGATATGAATCATACACATGAATACATGTATGGCATGAAGCATACACATAATTGCAGATAAGTATGAAGCATAAGGCATGAAGCAATACACGCAAGGCAGGAAGCATACATGTAAGGCAGGAAGCAATACACATAAATACACACAAGGCATGAAGTATACAAGTAAGACATGCAAGGCATAAAGCAATACATAAATATATGTAAGGTACAAAGCATATATGAGAAAGGCACTCATGGAGTGGACATGTTGAAGACACATCAGTCATGAGGCAATACATAAACGTACATAAGACACAAGGCATACATGCTGAAAACATATCAGACATGAAGCAAACACAAGGCATACATGAGAAAAGCACCTATACAAAATATACATGGAGTAAGCATGCTCAACACACATTAGACAAGAATTAGTTAAAGGCATACATATATAAAATTGCAATGGTGGCCTACTTGAATTTATTTTTGACTTATTTAAGAAGAGGGCTAAATAGTTAACCCTAATTGAATGGCAGCTAAAGTACTTTTGTCCGGCAAACTGGTAGGATTAAAGCTTTGATACCAATTGTAATGGTCCCTCAAATGAAGTTCTCTTCTCCCTTTTTATATCTCATGTTTAAGAGAGTCACAAATTTCATTTCATGCCTTTTGACCATTCATTTAACTTAACTAAATTTTAATTATTTTAGTTTTATTTTTTTATGTTTTAATTTTGATTTTAATTTTATTCTTTTATATTTTAGTTTTGATTTTAATTTTATTCTTTTATATTTTAGTTTTGATTTTAATTTTATTCTTTTATATGTTAGTTTTATTATTAAAACTTATTTTAAAATGGGGACATTACATATACCTCTCAACTTCACCATCTGCAAGATATGTCAAACCATACTCCATTGTGCCCTTCAAATATCTGAGGACATGTTTTACAACTACCCAATATTGTTGTCTGGGCTCCCCCATGAACTTACTCAAGGTATTTCACTACAAAACATAAATCCAGAATAGTGTTGACCGAATACATCAAGGAACCTATCAGCTGCCTATCTAAAGTGGGATCAATCACCTCCAAATCTGAAGATGTACACACTTTAGATTAGTGATCTAGGTATGGCCATAGGTCTCCAATCCTCAATCTACAAAGTGCTTCAGGATCTCAACTGCATACTTACCCTGGCTAAGGAAAATCTCTCCTAGTCTCTACCAACCTCTAAACCAAAAAAGTAATGCATCAAGCTAATGTCCATCCAAAAGAAATGCATCAAGCTAATATATATATTTTTCTAATAGTTTTCTGTGTGGGCACATATCCTGTAAGTGGCATGAACCACTACAAGGAACCCTTTTTTCTTTTTAATTTGAACTTTCAACAAGGTGACTTGAATGTTTTTGGTGCCACACAATCTTCACTTTTTAAGGAGTCAAATAGCATACATACTTTTACTAGGAGTGGCAACGGGGTTGCAAGTGGTTCTTCTAATCTTCCCACACCATCTAATATTAATGATGATATTGATGTTGGTCTTCATGATAACCCATATGGCACTAATTACTAATTGTATTATTTTAATATTGAATAATGAATATCTATTATGACATTCAAGATTGACAAATTGATATTAGATATCGAATTAGTATATACTATCTTGTATTTTGAATTTGTAATATTTATGGAAGTTTTGTTTAGCATATGCACAACATGTGGTACTCTTAATTCTTGTTTTTAGGCTGCAAATAAGTATATAGTGATGATTTATATGTCTTTGTATGCACATACACAGAATGTACCCGGCCCCCCAAAAAAACCCCATACCAACCTAATGTACCTATAACATACCCAATTCTGATTCAGCAACTTAGATAAACACCAATTGTAAAGGCACAGACCTATTTGAAATAATTTCAATTAAGATCATCTTCCTTTGGTTGAACATTATCTATTTCTTATTGCCAATCTACACCCCGGTATATGTGAAAGAAAAGGCACAAAAAAATATTTTGAAAGATGAAAGAAAAACAAATAGAGAATTGTATGTTAGACATGGAGGTTTCTTAGCAAGTTTATCATGGGTAATAAATGCTTAAAGGTTCTTTCAGTTATATTCAACTTTAAAATATATGCTAACCAATGTGATCAACAGCTCTCTCTAAAGTAAAATGATACCTGATTGACTTCATCAATAATTACAGCATTCTTGTGACTTTGCCAAAATTTGTGAAGTTTATTTATGTACTTCATATGGTGAGAAGGCTTATTTGCTCCTTTTACCCATTCGGGTATCTCTTTCAACTTTGCACATACAGTATCCTGCATGTTCTTTGCCTGAACATTAAACAAATGCCAAAATTTATGAGATATCTCAGTTTACTGAATGTATTCATGCACAGTATAAGAAGAAAAATGAATTTATATTTACATTGCTGATATGACCAATCCATTCAATAATGGAGTTAAATTAAGATTTTGTTCTTGAAGTTCGTATTTTGCAGAAACAGTGAGAGATGAAATAAAAAAATTAAGCAGGAATAACGGGAGAGCATAAAACACTTTTTTTTCAAACATAACCATTAGCTTGTAAAGCAAGCAAGGTAAAGTAACCATATATTTATTGCCATTGTAAAAATGTTAACTGCTCAAAAAATCACTCAAATTCCAAATAATATTTCTTATCTTTGTTGTATAAAACCCTGAAAATATTAAAGTCTTAAAAGCATTCCCAAAATAAACTTCATTCTGTAACTCCATGTTGTATAAAGTTCTGAAACATAAGATATGATGAAACATGAAACACTACTGATGCGAGTAAAGAATGTAAATAGATAAAATAAGGCAGCCATTACCCTCTAATGCAACCATCAAAAAATTAAATGTAATTAGTTCAACAAAAAATTGTCTAATAGGATGGGCACAAGTGGGAAATCGTCAGGGCTCTCATGGTCAAGAACCATGTTAAAATCTCTAGGAGATGTGTGACATGCTTACACATATAAAAGCATTGAATGTTGAATCAAGTAAACTAACATATGTGATTCTGCCAGGTGCAAGTGCTAGGTGAATTTGACAGAAGAGATACCCCACTTGTGGCATCTAAGCCAAAGCACAACCCAGAAGGGGAATTTACTGATCCTAAATCCAGTTCTTTCATTTGGTCTTAATTACAAATTACAATCATGACACTCTTCCTGTGGCTCAAAATTCTTAAGTTTTGACATCTTAGCAAACAAGATTTTCCCCAGTATTTTTTAAATTGATGTCCATCTTTAAAGTTATTATGTTTTTATACTTGTTCTTTATGTGATTGCAAGCAAGAAATGCTAGCATCACATGGACATTATCTTCTGTATCCCCAATATGACAAAGGAGACAAGTTATTTTCCCTGAAGGCAAATTACAGTATATCCACCTTCTTAGATTCACTCGTTTGATCATGCAAGCCCTGGAAGAACTTTGGGGTGTAAAATCTTGTTGGCAGGTTCTCTCTTGAATTTGGAGGTTCTAGATGTATTTGGCACTTACTTTTTAATAGTTTCTAAAACACTTATAATTTTTGCATCTAAACTCTTAACTTTTCCAAACGCTTGTATTCTTAAAGAATTGTTATACTACACAATACATGTTATCCTAAGACTTCCATTTACCTTCGATATTACATCCAGCTTCTGTCAAAGCACAACCATATGCAGTCCTTAATGGTGAGGAACAAAACATTTATTTGCCTTCCTTTTTTTCAATTTAATAATAAAAAAATCATGTAAAATTTTACATTCATATAACACATTCAATCCAAATAGTCAACTATTTTTACTGTTACAATTTACACCCAAACTCAGGCTAAAATTGCAGCTACAGTTTAAGATTTATAAATATATTATATTTCTATCAAAGGACTTTATACAATTCAACATCTGATAGCCCCCAATCTAAATTACCGGTTCAGGTTAGGGCTCGAGTTCGGTGACGCGAACCTAGTCGTGGGTTCAAGCATAAAAAATTTAGCCCTTTTGTTGAGACATGGACCAGATAGGACTCGAACCTAGGACCTTCCTTACGCTGCTGGAGTGCTCTACCACTGAGCTACTGGCCCCTCTTGGACCAGTCCATCGTCGGTCTGGGTGTGGCTTATTTCCAACACCAACACCCCCCCTTAAGCCACACCTCTCGTGTGCTTGGGGATCCTAGCTTGGACCTAGCTCTGATACCATGTTGAGACATGGACCAGCTAGGACTCGAAGCTAAGACCTTCCATACACAATTGGAGTGCTCTACCACTGAGCTACTGGCCCCTCTTGGACTAGTCCATCATCGGTACAGATGTGGCTTATTTCCAACACCAACACCTTTGGGTTCATGGGCTGGGTTCATCCATACATGTGTATATATAAATATATATATTACATGCAAAAACCAAATACATTTAATAGTATACATACATTATTAACAAAAAATTTAAAATTATATATATTACAATATAATTGTATATTAATATTAGCCCGGACGGATAGCAAAGCTGGCTTGGACAGTGGGTTTGCTCCCCATTGGTCTCGAGTTCGACTCTGAGGCCTAGAATCACCCGATGCACTTGGCTAACGGGTGGCTTGGTAAATCCCCTCACCTCAAGTTCACTCCTTCCTGAACCCCAACATGGCATTAGCCCAAGGTAAGGTACGTCAGGCACTGGGCTTGGGACATGGGGATACCCTAAGTTACCAAAAAAAATATTGTATATTAATATACAATATTATTATATAATATAATATAATACAACATGAATATCTATTATATTATATTATATAATAATATTATATATTAATATACAATATTATTATGGGGATGACCCCACAACGCAGTTGTTAGCTGTGAGCCTCCTACATGGGAGGTCTTGGGTTCGAGTCTACTTGACGCACATGTGTCCCACACACAGGTAATGGAGAGATAAGGTGATGCCTGGGCGTGGAAGACAGCATGGCACAAGAAGATACAAGGGTGTTATTGTCGAACAAACATGAGGATGAGGCCCCTCAAAAATGTGGTCTCACTGGTTCATACCTCCAATCAAAAGCGAATACCGCTTCGACTGTGATTGATAAAAAAAAAACATACATTATTATTATATAATATAATATCTATTATTATATTATATTATGTAAAAATAATATATAATAATCAATGAATTAATTAAAAACTTTAGCCAATCTATATATAGTTTTTTATTCATTATATTATCAAATGAAAGAAAAGCATAATTCGGACGCAGGTTTTTTGGAGTAGTCGGTGGTGGAAATGCAGGTTGAGTTGGGTAGGCAGTTCGCAGGCATTCGATGGTGTGAGTCCAATAAAAAGAATAGGGCTTTGCTAAAGAAAAGGAATGAAGACCTAGGTACTCAGAAAGTGATAGGTGCCAAAGTAAGTGCTTGGATTTGCAGCTGTGAGCACATCGTGTTGGAAGGGATTTGCTGTGTTTGTTGACCGGGAACTCAGCCAACGACGTGAGGCACACGCATTTTTGCTTGCAAAATTATTTCAGCAGCGAAGGGCGAGCCCAACCCAGACTTGGGTACGAACCCAAACCCAAGTGGACCCAGTCTGGGCATGGGGCACAAAAGTGTCAAACCCGGTAACTCAGCCCCCAATCCATGAGATAGTGTTTCTTGTCAGCCCTTGTCTATATTTCTCTATAAACAGTTTACCTATCAATATTGTACCAAAAGTATTCCATATCAATAAAAAAAATTAAAACAAATGAATTTGTGTCCTATTAAAAGGAAACATACAAATTTCAACACATATGTCACCTTGATTTCCCTTTTGGAAGAAGCTCGCTGTTGTGCCTCTTTGGATCTCTTTTCATATGCTTTCATGAGTTTACTTGCTGAAGTTGAACAAAGAACATCTAAATCTTCCAGTTCCCATGTACACTGATCATACTCTAATCCCTTCCACTTAACAAGCCATTCAACTTTGCATTTCAACAAATCAGTGTGTCCATTGATTGAGTGCTTGGAAGGCAACAAAACCCTCTTTCGGAGAAGACGATGTGGCTCAGTCCATTGTGCATTCCATTGTAGGGCCTACACATATTTCACAAGAATTTCTTATTTGAGAACCAAAATTATAAATGAATGTATAAAGTTTAAACCCTTTACTAAGTACCCATCCAGAGCAAAAGTAGAATTTTCCAAATCTCACCCTCCCAGAGTAACACTGATCTTACATACTTGCAGAAAAGGAAATTTTATGATCATTATATTTTCAGACTTTATACAACAAATAAGAAAATAAATAAAACTTTCAAAATTGCTTACTTACAGTTCCTTGCTGAATCTTTCTTTTAAAAGCAGATAACTGTTTGGGGGCTTCCTTCATAATCTGGCTTTCAGTGATCCAACGATTATGAACATGGGAAAGTCCTCTATACTTGACATAGTATAACTTCTCTTTTTCAAATTCTTTTTCTGAGATTTTCCTCAGCCCATCAGAGTCTACAGTTTGTAAAGCACATGACGATGCTTCTGCTAGAATCTTCTTTTGTATCTCAGTTGCCTCTGGCACACCATTGTTTCTTGCAGTTGGCATAGAAAAATCATGCTCTGCTTCAGTAATGTTTTTGCGTCGCAAATATTCCTCTTCCTTCCTTTGCTTTTGAATGGAGGCAACCCTAGTACTTATAAAATCACATGGAGTATCTATTATGATGCCAGATTCCTTCATGTCCCAAATAGATTCAACAACAGGAGATGCACATAATAAATCACTATGAGTTCTTTTATCTACACAAGCTGGGCAGAACCAATTCCCAGATGGAACTTGATCCAGAGGAGGATCAAGGCAAAATAAATGGTAAGTGAACAGACAATCCTTACCATCACAACACCTGCAAAATAGCAATAAAGTTATCCAAAACATCCAATAACCCATAAGAATTGCAAATTCTTGAACAATTTTCAATTCTTCATATACAAGCTGGAAAATCCTTGTTAGTGCCATGCTTTATTACAGCTTACTTTTGTAATTTCCCCATTTTTTAAGAAGAGTTAATTAATTAATTTAATTAATTAAGTTGTCCAAATTATTGATATATTTTATGGATAGCTTGATTAATTATTTTAATTAATAATATTAAGTTAATTATTTATAAAGTTATCAAATAAATTAAAATTAAAAGATGACTTTATAATTAATTAATTAATTGAAGTGACTAATTAAATATTATTTCCATAAAGTCACTTCTAGAAGCGTCTGGATGTTGGGATTAAAAAAGAATTGAAGGAGATCAAGATGAAGCTTCAAGGCAGATTTGGAATTATGAATTTGAGGAACTATCTAATGCTTTGCATTAGTTGAATCTCTGAGGACGCAAACCTTCAGCAGATTGATTGAAGGGCTGGACGAAACCCTAGTTCTTCTTCTTGGGAGTGGATTCGTGAGGGAATCTACATCAGCACCTAATTTGTGAAGTCTTCTTTCAAAGACAATTTGCAGCTGAGAGAGAAAGATATTTCAGTCTTTCCAATTGTGCTTATATTGTAGCCAAAGGCTAACTTCTTAAAGTAAGATTTGGTGGAATCAAGAGGGGAAATTTTGGTGTGGTAGTCTCCAAGGGGGTGTTCTACATTGATGCTGTCTATACCTTCAGTTCACTGAGTTAATATCAGTCATCTTCAGATCTGCCATGGCTAGGGTATGAATTACGATTTGCTTATAGAAGATCATATTGTCACCAATTTATCATCAAGGACTCAAGGCAATTCATTTGGGAGCATTTTGGAGTAGATTGAAGGCACATTCTGAGGTCATTTCCAGGTCTGCCATGGAGGTCGATCAGACCTATTGATCCTCACATTTTTCCTCATTACTCATTGCTGGATGATCAGAATTTTATGGGCATTGGTGCATTGACTTCGTGAGTCCGAGACAATCAATTCTATAACAAATTTGGAGCTGAAGTTGGTCAACTTTATTTTATTTTACATCTGCAACTTCTAGGGCAGGGCGGCCAGCTACTTGGGGGCAATTTCCACCATAGAGGTCTCCAAAAATCCTAAATTAAATCGGCAATCATTGTTGAAGGAGCTTCATTCATTTGGCATCAGCAAAATCAGGTTCTTGATCATTCTTGGTCTATGTTCAGTCAATTTTCTGAGTAGATTATGTTCAGATATTAGTGGCAGCCATTAGAATACTTCATGAGTCAATTAGGTCTGAGTAATAAGTGCTATTGTGCCAATTGTAAAAGTCTGAAATAGTAATCAGAACTTATAACAGCAGTATTGGTTAATTAGTTTTGTTATTCTGAAGCATGTATGGCAAGTGTTTGATAAAATGTCCATTCTTAATTTAGAGTGCATTTAAGGTGTATTCTTCATTGTTGATTGTTTATACATCTTCCTACATCCATTGTAATCAGTATATGATAGATTTCAGCATGTATGAAAACTGTTTGACAATATTCCTTAGCCATAAACGGCAAATTTTACATCAGACTGGACAAGGGAAATTACAACTTATCCTACGGATGTGCAATTAATAAAGTAAAGTAAACAGAATTAAACATGTAGGATTAAGTTATGTATGTACATAATAGAATAACATACTAAAAAAGAAAGTATAACAATTGTCTTCTATTTATCAGTGCTCTTCATACAAAATTGGGATCAGGAACTCTTTTCCACAATGCGGTCCCTTGTCCCAACTACAAGAGGAGTATTTAAACTTGCTGATAGTTGCTAAGGAATTCCAACCATCGGAAACTACCTAAAACTAATTTAATCAACCAACGAGTCATAACTGCACTTGCCGGTTATACAATATAACTGAAGTAAACTAATTTTTTTTTTAGCTAATTACAATTACTATGTTCAAGCTGTAGCAATAGAAAGCATATCACTGGAAAAACACCAAACATATCTATGTGTCCTTGAGTGCCTGCATCCAAGGCATTTACTATTCACAAAAATGATATGAGCATGTGTATGAGAGAAAGTAGCCAGCAATTCATATATCAGAATCCTCAAAGCACATAAAGTGACCTGAAGACCAGTCTGAAACTTACAGTAGTTCACCACCAACTTTGCAGATTTCACAAAAGCTATTGTGATTATCTAGTGGAGTCTTTTCCTGAAAAAGACTTGTCTGAGAAGAAAATGCTACATCAATGTCAGCATCATCCTGAGTTTTAGCTGCTATTTTGACAGAGTTGCACTCAAGTCCCATTTTGCCCTGTTATCATATAAACAGGAAAAACTATGGCTCATAAAATATTAAATTTAGCTTAGATAGGCAGCTGTAAGGATGCCTGATATACCAGACAAATAATTGCATTTATAAACTAAAATTTCCATTATTCATAACATTATCACGAGGAAAGAAAAGCAGCAGCCTACCTTCTGTTCGTGATCGGTGGTGAAAGCTTGAGGATGAAAACCACTTTGAACCTCTTTGATTAGCTCTTGGTCAGACCTGAATCAAAGAACAATTAATGATCAAAGGAAAAAGACAATCAAAAAGTAATGTCGGTATGACTATCACCTCCACACAAGGAAAATAATTATCTATGTACCTATATATCCTAAATGATAAAATATACACACTTAAATATATGTTTGAATTTTTTATATCCTAAAATTTAAACCCATGAATATTTCAATATCAAAAAGGTATGCAAACATTCAATGTTCTATGAAATAATTTGATGTAAAAACAGCTTATTACAACGGAGAAATAACTTAATTTCTGATTACATATCTGAGAGTGCTATGTTTTAAACAGTATTTTACAATTTACAAAACAGCAAGGCATACACTCCTAATAAAGGGTTATTAATAATGTGCCAAAAGGAGAAGTTAATGAATGGTCTCCCCTCCCACTTTCAAGCTGGACAAAGCCTAATTTTGATGGAACTTTTCAAGGAAACCAAGGCCCATCAAGTGCTAAAGGGCTCATTAGAAATGACAAGGGCTCCCTTTTTAGAGGCCTTTTCAATCAATCTTAGGGTTGCAACCAATAATCTAGAAGGGAGTGTGACTATGATTAAAGGTCTTAAATTTTCCAAAAAAAGGAAATACAAAACAATTTCCTACATTAACCCTATAAGAAGTGATGTCACAATTGTATCATTGATTTGAATTCCACCAACATTATGATATAACAATGAAAAAAAATGTAACAACCACACAAGTAAGAGGCAATAATATACCTTTGGCAACTTTTTTAGGGAAAACTCAGATTCTAAAGCACTGTAGACGGCAATTATGTCGTCACTAAATAAAACTTAGTTTGTTATCCTAATTTGGCATGTAATGGGTAATTTCCCAAAGGCAGTTGGTAGTTTCGGCAGTTGGTATCCCCGCCAACCGACCGAGTGGTATATATTCTGGCATTGTATCGGGAAAAGAGTAGTGATTATTGAACATATATTTTGACATGATTGTACTGTCCATTACAAGCAATAAAGTTAGATCATTCTGCCTATGTTTCTATAATTGTTATTTATGTTCTGTGCATACTTGAATTCTCTGTTTATTCTGTGAAGTCAAAACATATTCACCATAGGGAGTAAACAAGCACCAAAACCAAAGTTTACAGCAAAAAAAAAGTTACAATACAATATCAAACTCCAAGCCTTTACATGGTGATCAAAACTCTTAACTAAAAAGAAAACCATGCAAAATAAACAAGCTCATTGCAAGGAGAAAACACCTCCATAACCATCCTACATCAACTGAATTTCTTTGTGCTCACAAACTTCACCAAAGCAACTACACATTCATGTGCTTCACTTGCACAGTAAAAGTTGGTTCTCTACCATGGTGTTGACACTCGAAATATCACATTGAATCCTATACAACCCAATATTTAAACACACTCCCAAAGTCAAATATCCTGCTTAAAGGCTTGAATAGCTACCATATATTTTGCGTGTGTCAAAAGTGTAGTCTAAAAAGCAACCATACCCTATCTCACACTCATACAACTAACCTCACAACAAAATAGAGTAGACAAATACCATTGGTAGCTTCTTCTTCTATCCACATCTATTGCCCTATCAAAAATCCACAAATCCCTGTGCATCCATTGTTTTGGTCAAAATTCTATTCTCCCTATTAGCAAAACAAATACTCAAAGTGCGTCTCAAAGATACCCAAAATCCCTCTCAATAGAACACTCCTTGCCCAAAATGGGCATATTCTTAGGACTCCCTCTACTTGGGCAATCTCTAGCCTAATGCAAAGTAAATCATAGCAAACAACTAACTACACTTCTATGAAGAACATAGTTCATGTCCTCCATCGATTTTCTGCAAAAAAAAAAAATTATTCAATTGAAAGCTTCAATCCCATAGAAATGAGAACACACACCAATTCACAAACCCGCATCCATAGAGAGATATTTTGCAAACAACGTTCTTCTTACAACATCTCAAAATGCTCTAGCTATGTAACATAGATCCCCTCCAAATTCCTATCCAAATATAGTTGTCTACGCATCTAACTATTCAACCACAAAGTTAAATGCAATGGCAATAAATCAAAGAATCTAAAAGATGTACGCTTGTCAACAAGACAGGTCTCACTAACATGCAAAGAATTAGCCCCTATCCATTAATTAACCATCCCTTGTGTTGAGGTTACTAGAGTCGCATCACTGCAACTCTATCCGACCAACGCAAAATAGAATGATCTCGTCGAGTATCCTATCCTCCCTTGTGTAAGGAAGCCCTAATGCTGTTTTTTTATTGATCAAAGGGGACAACCTCAAGGTTCTAAATGTCAGTTCTTGACTGCAGGATAACTCAGTGACTGATGTGTTTTGCTAGGAGCACAAGGGGACTTACATTTTGCAACAAGCTGGTCTGCTGTGATTCTCACACTAGGAAATAAAAGCAAAAGAGAAGGGTTTAGGAAACCTAAGATTAGCCAGGCTGCTATGTAGTTAGATGGATTAGACATAACCAATCCCTGCTTGGCCAGAATGGCTCACAACCTCGCAAGAACGGTGCAATCTTCAAAGGGACTTGGAAGATTTTCAAACTACAAATGCATGGCTAAGAACCCAATTCTAGCGCAGCTGAGACGGACACCTGCAATTAAAGGCTCAGACTACCATACACAAGAACATACAATCAGTATATCCTCAATGGTATGAGCCTGAATCCATCAAATACCTGCACACCTAGAAGAAAGATCTATCTAAATTGCTGAAGGAAACCATGCAAACAGAAGAAAACAAAGACAATAAAGTTATGAACACCATATTTCAATTTTCATATATTTTCTTTAGCTGCCATTACAACAATTTCTACAACATCTCTATGCTACTGCTAACATTTAACCTCTACAAAACTCTAACCTATTCTAACTGAAATCTAACAACCTAACTGCCTAAAAATCTAACTAGAGTCTAACTATCTAACAATCTAACCCTTTACAAAAGAAAGGCCTCTGCCTTTTATAGAGTTTACAAATTTAAATCGAAGGGCAGGATTGACTGCATCCAGGGGTTGCAATTTGCCTTCAAGAAGCTGGGAGCTTTAACCCATGCCCACTCAATTCTCAGTTATCCTCCCAACCACTATCTCAATTACCTACAACTGTTTGGCTTCAATTTCGGTCTATCCGGTAGTTGAACATAACTGACAACAACTGACCTGTGTTCCACTTTGTTTCAAAATATCTTAAGCGGGACCCACGGGCAGTTTTATATTAAACAATTTCAGTTTTTAAAACTGAATTTCTGGAATTAAATCCAGCAATGCATCCTTCGAGAATGCAGACTTGTTGCATTCTAAATGTTCTTAGGTCTTTGGTCTCGGTGGTGGTCTTCAACTTGTCGTCCAGCGGCACGTTTCCCAATGCTTGGTTCTAATCTCGCGCTCTACATCTTCTTCTCCATCCTCCAGCGCTTAGCTTTGATCTTGTGTTAAGTCATCACTTTAGCTCCCCCCGATGTCGTCGATCTGCAAACAATCAATTTCACCTTTAATCAATCAATTTGAAAAATTAATTAAATTAACTTGACAAATGTTAAATTTTAAACGACATCGAGCTTTGTCCTGTGGAGTTCGGACTTGAGAAGCTCTTTGTGAGATGTATCTTTTAAATGTTTCTCTTCAAACTTGAGCCCTGATCCTTCACCTTGATTTGTTCTCCAACTTAGATGAAATTCAAGCCTGAGAGGTGAACTGCGAGATATTTGTTAAGACATGGACCAGCTAGGACTCGAACCTAGGACCTTCCATACGCTGCTGGAGTGCTCTACCACTGAGCTACTGGCCCTTCTTGGACCAGTCCATCGTTGGTCCGGGTGTGGCTTATTTCCAACACCAACACCCCCCCTTAAGCCACACCTCTCGTGTGCTTGGGGCTCCTAGCCTGGACCTGGGACTTGTGATTAACAAATCATCAACATATAGAATCAATATCAACATATCACCTTTGTTTTGTTATAGTAAAGATTTGCATCTGCATCATTCTTTGAGAAAACTAGCCCTGTGAGATAAGTATCAATTCTTTCATACCAGGCCCTGGGAGCCTGTTTGAGCCCATAAAGAGCTTTCTTGAGTCTACACACATGAGACTCTGCATTATGAATCTCAAATCCTTCAGGTTGCTCTAGATATCTTCTGCAATCTTTCCATTAAGAAATGTTGTCTTTACATCCATCTGATGTACTTTCCATCCTTTTGCTGCAGCAATGGCTAAGACTGCTCTTACTGAGGTTTATCTGGCCACAGGTGCAAAGGTTTCTTCGTAATCAATTCCTTCCTTTTGTGAGAACCCTCTGGCTACAAATTTGGCCTTGTGTTTCTCAATGCTGCCATCTACAACATGTTTGATCTTGAAGAGCCATTTGGAAGATACAACAGATTTTCCAACTGGTCTGGGAACAATCTCCCAAACATCATTTTTTACAATGGACTGGTATTCATCAGACATGGCATCCTTCCATACTTGATGTTTAAGTGATTCTGATACATTGGTAGGTTCAACTTTTGAAAGGTCATTCATGAGGGCAACATAGCTGGTGAATTTGTTAGGCCTTTTGCTTTCTCTGAAGGTTCCTGAAGGGGCAGCATACTTATGAGCTTCTTCTACAGTTTTGGTGGCCCATAGTGGTCTTTTCTTGAGATTTTCTCTAGGTGGGTTTTGAATTTCACCTTCTTTTTCCTCAAGATTCTCCCTCTGAAACTCAAGAGCAGGATCTTCATCTATGCTAGGAGCAGGAACATGGACTTCAGGTTCTATAGAACTTTGGGCTTTTATGAAGGCTAAGTCTTCTTCAAAAATTACATCCCTACTAAGTTCAATATGCCTCTGACCAAGTATGTAGATTTTGTAGGCCTTGGAGGTTTCACTATACCCAACAAATATTCCCCTTTTTCCTGAAGGCTCTAGTTTTAACCTTTTCTCTTTAGGTACATGGATATAAACAGGGCATCCAAATATTCTAAGATGGCTAATATCTGGCTTTGTTTTAGTAAAAACTTCCTCAGGGGTTTTATCTTCAATATGGGAGTGAGGACATCTATTTTGGATATACACGGCAGTGCAGGAGGCTTCTGCCCAAAGATGGGTATCTAGGTTATGATCAAGACACATAGATTTGGCAGCTTCTACAATTGTCCTATTTTTCCTCTCAGCTACCCCATTTTGTTGAGGATTATAAGGTACAGTAAACTCCCTCTTAATCCCAGCATTTTTACAAAAATCTTTAAATAGATCTGAGGTGTATTCCCCCCCATTGTCAGTTCTTAGGGTTTTAACTTTATTACCTGAGAAGTTTTCTGTTAGGGTTTTAAATTCTTTAAACTTATTAAGGATGTCTTCTGATTCTTTACATTTCAGAAAGTAGATCCAAGTTTTTCTAGAGTAGTCATCCACAAATATTACATAATCCAAAAATCCCCCTAAAGAGGGTACTGACATAGGTCCACATACATCAGAGTGGACTAATTCTAAAACATTACTTGTTTTCCTAGTACTATTTTGAAAAGAGCCCTTAGTATTTTTACCTAGGGCACATCCCTTGCATGCCCCTGAATGATATTGTTTTAACTTGGGTAAACCTGTGACAAGGTTTTCCATTGATGATAAAGCTCTGAAATTCAGGTGACCTAGTCTTCTATGCCAAACTTCATTAGCATCAGCAACTTCATGGATTAAGGCCAGGTTGGGCTTTGTGCATAGCTCATATAAGTAACCTTGTCTTTGACCAATGGTTTTGGCTTTCTTGATGGGCGAATTCTTTGGCCAAGCCAACACTTTGTTGTCCATGAAGGTCACCCTATACCCATTATCCTCTAGTGCTAAGATGGAGACTAGGTTCCTCTTGATGCCTGGGACATATAGTACTCCTGTAAGCTGTAATGATAAGCCTGACTTCAGTCTAATGATGCAAGTTCCAATTCCTCTGACTGGATATGCAGAGTCATCTCCGATTGTTACTTCCTCATCAGTCTCCTCTATCATGGAGTCTAACACTTCTCTGAACCCTATAATATGTTTGGATGAGCCACTGTCAATCACCCATGAGTTAGCCTTGTTTGATACTTGGGTTGAAAGTGCTGAGTAGAACACATATTTCTCGGAATCATCTTCGTCCTTTGACTTTCCAACTTTGACAAATGTAGCTTGTTTAGATCTTTCAGGACATTTAGCAACATAGTGCCCAAACTTGTCACACCTGAAGCATTGAATATGAGAGAGATCCTTCTTGGAGGTATTTTTGCCTTGTTGTCCTTTCCTCTTCTTGAATTGTTTCTTCTTTCTTTTCTTATTGGAGTTGGTGTTTAGAACTTGAAGATCTTCATCTATATTCTTATGCTTGATCCCTTTTCTTATTCAACCTTGATTCTTCTTGAAGACAATCCGCTCTTAGCCTCTCAAAATTTGGATATTTAGCCCTTGCACTGATGCCTTGAACGAACATTTCCCAGACACTAGGTAACCCATCTAGAGCAATGCGTGTGAACTCTTTGCTTTGGATTTCGTATCCAAGTGTTGCTAGTTCATCCCTTAGGGTAGATATCCGCATGAAGTAGGCATTGATTGACTCCTCTTTTATCATACTTCTATGATTTATCTCTCTTTTTAGAGCCAAGGTTCTGCTTGCATTGGTTATCTCAAATGCATTTTCGAGTGCCTTGAACATATGATAGGCAGTCTCATGTTTCTTTATGATTGGCATAATATTGTTTCTCACTCCGTCAACTATGATCTTGATGGCCTTTTCATTACCATCGATCCATGTTGTTTTGTCAGGTTCATTCTCAGGTTCTTTAGATTCGACTCTTACAAATGATTCAACTTTATTCTCCTTTAGAATCATCTTAATTCTGAATTTCCATGCTGAGAAATTGTCGCCTCCTTCGAGTCTATCTTCAAATATAATAGTGTTGGCCATTTGAAGAAATGTGATGTTAGATATCTTCGAGACTTTGAATTTTTCACAAATTTGAATGCCTCAGGTTCGATCTACCAAGGCTCTAATACCATGTAGAGACATGGACCAGCTAGGACTCGAACCTAGGACCTTCCATACGCTGCTGGAGTGCTCTACCACTGAGCTGCTGGCCCTTCTTGGACCAGTCCATCGTTGGTCCGGGTGTAGCTTATTTCCAACACCAACAATATTAAGTTCAAGCCTTCCAATTTTGAACGCTCTACCTAAACTGTGAAATTTCTTCTTATTTTACTTGCCTTTGTTTATGATTTCAGGCCATTCACCTAAAATGAGAGATCTTTGGTTATGTTGAAAAAGCTTCCTTTTGAATTTTCAGGCACTTGAGGTGTTTTGAGAGATGTTGAATTTAAAGTTAAAGCCACTCCTTTTGAATTTCGGGCCTTGGGTAGAAAATGTGCGATTTTGTAAACTCTTTGAAGCTTTTCCATTATCATCTCATGATCTTCCCCTCTATGAATTTCGGCTTACTTGGTGAAGTAACGCAATTTTATATTTTTGAAAGATCCCTGACTAGAAATCTGATCCAATCTGTTGTTTGTTTACAAATTCAAATTCTTTGACCAGCAAATTGTTTACTTTGGAATTTGGTGAGGTTTTGAAATTTTGAAGTTTTGATGTTTTATGCGAGAATGATAGACAATGCTTATAGGAAAATAGATGCCAAACATAAAGAATATCAACTGAACTAAATTCAAGATTCTGATTTTTATTGCAGCTTTTAAAGAAATCAGAATAATTTACCAAATTAGAGATATTAAACCCAATTGTCTTACCAGGAGTCCAACACCTGCCTGGATGAGCTTCGTTTATTGACCCAAAATGCATTAACTATTGAAACGGAAGCTTTCAAAGCACTACAACAGCTCCAATGAGCTTTATGACTAATATTGAATTACCAAAACAAAATATGAGAAGAAATAGCAAGTCAGCTAAGAATTCCAAAATGTTGCTAGGCAAGATTGCCAAATTGTGACCTTTTTCCCCAATGATTTGCTGCTTCTGCTCAGGTCTGCTATTTTCTTCCCTCCAAACCTATTGTGATCTCTTATTTAGGCCCCAACAATGAAATCACAAGCAATTCTAATTCTCTAAACCCTCCAATTATTTTATTTGTGTTCCACAAGCAAGAGAGGTGGTACGGCACAGCTGGAGTAGTACGGCCTGCATTTAATGGTATCAAAACTGATGGAAATAACTTGCAACCTGCCCAGATTTACTGTCTTGGGTCTGCCGATGCCAATGGATGAAAGTTTTCACTGATTCTAACCCCTGTTGGTCAGATTCGAACCTTGTGTGCTACGTGGGAATGTTGGGGATGAGGGGTATCATCCACACCTTCAGCCAATGGAGGATTTTCGCCCTCTTCAGGCTCCCAAACCTGTATTCTCTGCTGCAAACCGTGCAAACCAAGAAGATGTCATAAAAAATGAAATAGAATCAAAAAGTATTTCCAAAAACCCACGACTTCCTCCTTTATTCACCTTTACCCTAAACATATCACATAGACATCTCCCAAAGATTCCATTGGAATCTCTCTCTCTCAAACTTGGCACCTAGCTAGGAGGGTGAATTCATCATGATAAAAGTTACCACCTTTTAAGTTATATTATTTGCCTAGGGAATCGAACCAAGGGGTGAAATTAAGTTGCGACTTAAATAAGTTACTTTTATTAATATTTTCTATTTATAGAAAAGGTAATTTATAATCTTTTATAAGCTTTTATTAGCTTAGAATATAAATTTTGTTAAATAATTCTTCACCAGGCTACAGTAATTGACTAAGTATAGCTCCTCCTGGTGAATCCAACATCTCCTCACCCCATCATTTGTCTACAGAGATAACTAATAGGCAAATCTAGATTCTTGAGATATCACTAGAAAAATGGGGACATTACAATTTTGTCCATTTTCGGCCTTGAAAGCCAAATCACCAAGCTTGGGAGAAACTTGGCCTTTTGGCGGTTTTTTGCGAGATTTTAGTGATTTTCGACTTATGAGCCAATTTGGCACGATTTAGCCATTTTACCTTCTCGGCTCATTAGAGGGTTCTGCGAGTAAAATATGAGAGTTCACTTTGCTTTCCAACTTAAAAAAAATCTTACTCTCCTTTTGGAATTTTCGGCATGATAGGCTTGATATGTGCGAACTTTGTCTCCTTATTTTTGTAATTTTCGGCCTAAGGTTGGAATGTAAATTTTTGGCCTTTGAAGACCTTTTGGGCAACTTTAATCTCTCTCAATCATTCGGCCCATAGACCTCTTTTGATAGAGTTCAGTGATTAAATTGCACGATTCTGGTCTTTTCTTATTTTCGGCTCTGGGCTATTTCGTGCGACTTTGGGAGAGCTTTGTTTTCGGAATAAATGAAGTGTTTGTGTGATTTTGGTTGGTGTCATTTTCAACCATTTTGGATAAAATTCGCGATTGAGACTTTTGAAGATTATCGGGCAAACGAAGTGTTTTGGACGATTTCTTAAGGTTTGGAGTTTTCAGCCTATGAGGGGAAATCACGCGATCTTCACCTTCTACTTCATTCTCGTCTCATTAAGCTTGATGGCATGATTTTCACCTTTCTGCAATTTTTGGCTTATAAGCCGATTTTGGGAGTTAAGTTTTATTTTCAGCTATTCTCCCTCTACTGCGCGGTTTAGTTTTGTCAAGATTTCGCTCCTTAACTTCGCGATTTTCCATTCTATGAAATCATGCGACTTGATTTCTTTGCCACTTTCAGCCATATAGGATTTTTCGTGAGTTTTGCCAATTTTTGGCCTATACAGCCTTTTTGCAAACTATGACGGGATTTTCATATTTGATCATGTAGACGAAATTCGAGAATTTTGGATGCATTTGTGTGAGCTATGTTCTCATTTCGGGTTGATTGGGGTATGTGGTTTCATTGCTTTTCCTCTCTGTCCACCAAACTCGGGGCTCCTCTTCTATCTCCTACGCGTAGTGTAGGGCTATACACCTAGACTACGAAAAAGCAAACAAAACTAAAGCAGAAAAACAGGGAAACCTAAGCTAAAACAGAAAACAAACTACTCTAAAACAGAAAACAAAAAACCTAAACTAACTATGTACAAGGAGAAACTGATTGTACAAAATGTGGACTATGCGCACACATTCCCGACCCAGGATGATTTCTCAATACGTGCAGCAGTAACAGAGCAGTGGGAACAGTTCGAAGTCTACCTTGTTTGTCTTTGTACTCTGAAAAGAAAATTTTCAGCTGGCCACTCTCAGATTTAACCAGGACATCGGGCAGTATTAACAATTGGGGAAGTTTGTTAGGTATGTGGTTAATCCATTTATAGGTTGCTTTCCCAGAATATTTAAAATCAAATTGAAAATTTTCAGAATTAACAACAAGAGGGAAAGAAACAACCTGGTGTGTTCTTGAGTCATGCAAGGTGTCATGCGGCTGAAAATCTTCAACACTGTATCAGGAGGTCGCCACTGGTGGTGCAACATCCTGCTCACGTCCGATTCGCACAAATCAGCATCAAATTCTTCATCGAGTTGCGTGGGCTGAGAATTGATCTCAAAACCAAACTCGAACTCAGGAAAGTGGAATGCATCATCTGCTGGTGCATCTTCAGATTGCATGAACCATTCAGTCTTATGCGTTTATGTCAGCATATCTTCAAATAACAGAGACTCTTCGATAGCTTGGTCCTCAAAAATGTCTTCAACGAGCTCTTGGACTGTATTCTCCATTGGCAAGGCTGCTGCAAATTGCTCTTCAGCTTTTGGTTGATCCACGGGGACCACTTGATTATCATCTTCCGCCCTGGCTTCATCAAGTGTAGGGACAACACAACCATCCTCTGTCACATCTTCCTTTGGTGCAAGGACAGCGAAATCATTTGCTGCAATAGTCTGACTGACTGGTTCATCTTGCTCAGCACTGGGCAATTCCATGTTTTCATCATCGGGGAGTGTGGGGTGCGGTGAATCTTGCACCACCAAGGTAGGCACTCCACACTCAGATTGTGAATTCTAAGTGTGGGGTGCGGTGAATCCTGCACCACGAAGGTGACAGCACGTTGTCCAAGCACAACTCCTCCTCGACACCAAATTGGTTCTCAATCTAGTCCTTAAATCATGTAAACTCCTCAATGCTTGACGGAGGACTGGGGATATCTGGTTGTACGAGCTCCTCCGGTTTGGAGATATCCCAAAAGAATATCTGCCCCTACAATGCGAGCTCAACTCTTGACAAAAACATCAAACAATTCAATTCATTGTGCTCCACTGTACCTTGAATTCTGCAGTGACCTGCATATGTGAACTCGGATAACCGCCTTGGATACAACTGCAGACTCAGCCTTTGCTGGATTCGGGAAATGTCGGACTGTGGGCAGCCTTCATGAAGCGACAAATTATACATTTTGGCTCAAAGTTGTTTTTTGGTATTTTCAGAGTTTCTGATTTTTTGGTTTTTCTGGTTTACCAGGGATCTTGCAAAATCCCAAATATAGCATTTAAATTGGCTCAATGGACTCAACTTGTTGCAAGGAACCTGAAAGGGGTCCCTCCCTTTGGTGCCAATTCTATTGAGCGCGGAGGAGGGTAAAAAAAGCTATAAGGTTACTCCTCACAAATATAGACTGATATCATCTGGATTTAGCTGTTTAGACATTAATCATACCAGCCCTCCTAGCGCCAATTCTGTTGACGTTACTAAAGTTGCATCATTGCAACTCTATCCGGCCAACGCAGAATAGAATGATCTCGTCGAGTATCCTATCCTCTCTTATGTAAGGAAGCCCTAATGTTGTTTTTTAATTGATCAAAGGGGACAACCTCAAGGTTCTAAATAACAGATCTTGATTGTAGGATAACTCAGTGACTGATGTGTTTTGCTCGAAGCACAAGGGGACTTACGTTTTGCAACAAGTCGGTCTGTTGCGATTCTCAGACTGGGAAACAAAACCAAAAGAGAAGGGTTTAGGAAACCTAAAATTAGCTAGGCTGCTATGCGGGTAGACGGATTCAACATAGCCAATCCCTGCTTGGCCAGAACGAGCTCACAACCTCGCAGAAATGGTGCAATCTTCAAAGGGACTTGGAAGATTTTCAAACTACAAATGCATGGCTAAGCACCCAATTCTGGCGCAGCTCAGACGGACACCTACAATTGAACTAAACGCAATTAAAGGCTCAGACTACCCATACACAAGAACATACAATCAATATATCCTCAATGGTATGAGCCTGAATCCATCAAATACATGCACACCTAAAAGAAAGATCTATCTAAATTGTTGAAGGAAACCATATAAACAGAAGAAAACAAAGACAAAAAACACCATATTTCAATGTTCATATATTTGCTTCGGCTGCCATTACAACAATTTCTGCAACATCTCTATGCTACTGCTAACATTTAACCTCTACAAAACTCTAACCTATTCTAACTGAAATCTAACAACCTGACTGCCTAAAAATCTAACTAGAGTCTAACTATCTAACAATCTAACCCTTTACAAAAGAAAGGCCTCTGCCATTTAGAGAATTTACAAATTTGAATCGAAAGGTAGGATTGACTGCATCCTGGGGTTGCAATTTGCCTTCCAGAAGCTGGGAGCTTTAACCCATGCCCACTCAATTCTCAGTTATCCTCCCAAACACTATCTCAACTACCTACAACTGTTTGGCTTCAATTTCGGTCTATCCGGTAGTTAAACATAACTGACCTGTGTTCCACTTTGTTTCAAAATATCTTGAACGGGACCCACAGGCAGTTTTACATTAAACAATTTCAGTTTTTAAAACGGAATTTTTGGAATTAAATCCAGCAGTGCATCCTTCGAGAATGCAAACTTGTTGCATTCTGAATGTTCTTAGGTCTTTGGTCTCAATGGTGGTCTTCAACTTGTCGTCCAGCAGCATGCTTCCCAATGCTTGGTTCTGATCACGCGCTTTGCATCTTCTTCTCCATCCTCTAGCGCCTGGCTTTGATCTTGTGTTAAGTCGCCACTTTAGCTCCTCCCAATGTCGTCGATCTGCAAACAATCAATTTCACCTTTAATCAATCAATTTGAAAAATTAATTAAATTAACTTGACAAATGTTAAATTTTAAACGACGTCAAGCATTGTCCTTTGGAGTTCGGGCTTGAGAAGCTCTTTGTGAGTTGTATCTGTTAAATGTCTCTCTTCAAACATGAATCCCGATCCTTTGTCTTGATTTGTTCTCCAACTTAGACGAAATGCAGGCCTGAGAGGTGAACTGTGAGATATTAAGTTCAAGCCTTCCAATTTTGAACACTCTACCTAAAATGTGAGATTTCTTCTTATTTTACTTGCCTTTGTTTATGATTTCGGGCCATTCAACTAAAATGAGAGATCTTTGGTTATGTTGAAAAAGCTTCCTTTTGAATTTCTGGGCGCTTGAGGTGTTTTGAGAGATGTTGAATTTAAAGTTAAAGCCACTCCGTTAGAATTTCGGGCCTTTGGTAGAAAATGTGCGAGTTTGTCAACTCTCTGAAGCTTTTCCATTATCAGCTCATGATCTTCCCCTCTTTATGAGTTTCAGCTTACCTTGTGAAGTAATGCGATTTTATATTTTGTCCATTTTTGGCCTTGAAAGCAAAATTGTCAGTCTTGGGAGAAACTCAACCTTTTGGCGATTTTTTGCGAGATTTTAGTGATTTTCGGCTTATGAGCCGATTTGGCACGATTTAGCCATTTTACCTTCTTGGCTCATTAGAGGGTTCTACAAGTAAAATACGAGACTTCACTTTGCTTTCCAACTTTAAAAAAAATCTTACTCTCCTTTTGGAATTTTCGGCATGATAGGCTTGATATGTGCGAACTTTGTCTCCTTATTTTTGTAATTTTCGGCCTGAGGTTGGAATGTAAATTTTCAGCCTTTGAAGACCTTTTGAGCGACTTTAATCTCTCTCAATCATTTAGTCCATAGACCTCTTTTGATAGAGTCCGGGCATAATGATTAAATTGCGCAATTCTGGTCTTTTCTTATTTTCGGCTCTCTGAGCTATTTCGCACGACTTTGGGATAGCTTTGTTTTCAGCATAAATGAAGTGTTTGTGCGATTTTGATCGATGCCATTTTCGGCCATTTTGGATAAAAATCGTGATTTAGACTTTTGAAGATTATCGGGCAAACGGAGTGTTTTGGACGATTTCTTGAGGTTTGGAGTTTTCGGCCTATGAGGGGAAATCACGCGATCTTCACCTTCTACTTCATTTTCGGCTATTTAAGCTTGATGGTGCGATTTTCACCTTTCTGCAATTTTCGGCTTATAAGTCGATTTTGAGAGAAGTTTTATTTTCAGCTATTGTCCCTCTACTTCGCAGTTTAGTTTTGTCGAGATTTCACTCCTTAACTTCGCGATTTTCCATTGTATGAAATCGTGCAACTTGATTTCTTTGCCACTTTCGGCCATAAAGGATTTTTCGCGAGTTCTGCCCATTTTCGGTCTATAGGGCCTTTTTGCAAACTATGGCGCGATTTTCATATTTGATCATGTAGACGAAATTCAGGAATTTTGGATGCATTTGTGCGAGCTAGGTTCTCATTTCGGGTTGATTGGGGTTTGTGGCTTCATTGCTTTTCCTCTGTGTCCACCTAACTCGAGGCTCCTTCTCTTCTGTCTCCTACGCAAGGTTATAGGAAAGGGGGTCCCCTATCAAAGACAAGGAGGGTGTGCGATCCGCACAACACCTTGTACTTCTCAAACCCATCCTCTAAACCAACTCTATAGCCCTAGACCTATACTTTAGATGACAAAGCAAAACTAGAATGCATCTAAAGTATAGTTAAAATATACCTATCAAGTTGCATTCTCTCCCAACTGAATCTCCTCAACAATGGGGTATGAGTTTCTTCCTCTTCCTATAGTGCTCCAAGTAACTCTGACTCTCTCTCTAAACAACCTCCTCATCAAGTTCATGCTAAGCTCATTTCTCGCCCTAGGTGTGGACTCCTTGATCTTCCAACCATAATAAATCGAGTGGCTTCTCTTGCTCTAAGGATCTATCTTCAAAAAGAAATTTCTAACCTCACCTTAATCTAACTAGTAAAGTACACATCAAATTCTCAATATATTGTCTTGGTTTCCCTCTAGCCATTGAAAAGTGAGAGACTTGTGATGTTTTCACACATCGCTCCATTGCAAATGGGGACCCCCTACTTTTTAGGCCCTCTCGGTCTTTTTGTTTTTGTTTGTTGTGTCTCTTTGCGGCAGTCTCATCAGTCTCCTCAGTTTGCAAGTGATTGGGGGTCGATTTGATCCAGTATGCAAGTCGTTTGAGCAAATTTGGCCAAGTCTAGAGCCTGTTTTGTGCATTTTAGGTTTCCATCCTTCAGACTTTGATTTGAGGCCATTCCTTTAGGGTTTTGGAGAAACTGAACATTGCATTGGAATTAGGACCCTTTAAGGAACCTACTCGTGAAATTTGAGAGGATTTTGATTTTTAGAAAGTTCCTATTTTTTAGGGATTTCAGTGCCTCTTGGATTGGTTTAATTTTGCCAAAAATCAATCTTGTTGTTTTTAGTAATTTCTATTTGTAGTAAGTTTCTATTTATAGTATCTTTGTGTCCTGTTTTGCCCTAACTCTTACATTTTGAAACACTTTCTATTTTTGGAAAGTCTATTTGTGGCAGGTTCCTCGAAGGTAGATACTGAAGACTGAGCATTCCTAAACACTCCTAAATCTAGAAGGTCAAAAAGCAGGCTAAATGGATCAAAAAATGGCTAAGTATGGACATCCATTCCAGAAAGGGAAAGCATGGAAAATCTTCTAAGTCTGGCCCATGGTAATCACTTCAATTCCTACAATGACTAAGTCATGGAAAGTTCCAAAAATGCCAAATTCCTTGACCAAGTGAAAATAGTGCCCAAGTTAGGAATAGAGTGCCAAAATGACAAGTCATGGTAAGTTTCAAAAATGCCAAATTCCTTGACCAAGTGAAAATAGGGCCCAAGTCAGGGATAGAGCACCAAAATCAAGAAGGTCAAGGAAAAGCTTGAAAAGTTGAAATTTCCTCCATGACGAGGATTCCACGCCCAAGACTTTCAAAATTTTCCAAGACAAAGAAGAAATTGGATGTCAAGGATAGATTGAAAAATAAAATTCCCCTCAACCAAAAATTTGAAAAATCCTCTTCTAGGCATCAAAATTCGTCTGAATTTCAAATAATTCTTCAAAATCGGCTAAGTGAGAGAATTTTCTCTCTCCTAGACCCTAGAACTCAAATTTGGAAATAATTTCTAAAAATAGGAGATGTAAAAAATTGGTCAGAAAGCTCCCTACAGACATGATGAATTCAAAGAGCACAAAAATTCCTTCCTCAAGGAACAAATTTCCCGAATTTCTTCTCCTGTTCCAAAATGTGCCCAAGGTTGGAAGCAAGACGTAAAAATCAAGGTTCAGGAACAAAGGTTCAAAATTCCAAACAAATTCCTTCCTCGGGGAAAAATTGCACCCAAGAAGAAGAAATTTCAGGAAAGTGAAAATATTGACTAAGTGTTGCAAATTCCTTCATTCACGACAGAATTCTTGAAAAAGGTGAAAAATTGACTAAGTGTTGGAAATTCCTTCCTTCAAGACAAAATTCCAGGAAAGGTGAAAAATTGACTAAGCGTTGGAAATTCCTTCCTTCAAGACATAATTCCAAGAAAGGTAAAAAATTGACTAAGTGTTGGAAATTCCTTCCTTCAAAATGGAATTCCAAGCAAGGAAGAAATCACACCCAAGGATGAATTGAAGATAAAATTTCTAAGGCAAGGAAGAACTGAACAAGAAAATTTCCCTCGAGAAAAATTTAGAAAAATCCATTTTCGGGCATCAAAAATCATCCGAATTTCAAAATAATAATAGATTTAGATTCATAAGAGAATTTTCTCTCTCCTAGACCCTGGAACCCTAATTTTGAAAAATCCCTAAAAAATAGGGGATATGCAAAATTGATGGAAAAGCCTCCCCGGAACAAGGAAAATTCAAAAATTCAAGAAAATTCTTCCCGGGTAAAGTGTTCTCTCTCTAGGGGTTTCTCACCAAGTGGTAGGCAGGTAAACGCATGATGAATTAATGGAGCATCTTTTGCATGCAGTCATCACAAGTGGAGGTGATGGTGCATTTATGGCATGATGGGACAGTTTTGCATGGAGGAATCTTTATTCCACAATGGGCGATCTTTTGCATGAGGGTGCTTTCATTGCATAGTGGGCACTTTTTGAATGTAACTGTTAATTAATGCTTTATGGGTGCCATTTTTGGCAAGATTGTAATTAATTATATATGGTCATAATGGGCATTTATTGTTGATTCCCACCTTGTTGCATCATGTGTGGGGAATCTTTAAGGGAAAACCCTAATTAGGGTTTTGCATTTAGCCAAGGCATGAAGCCTATATGAAGGGTTGACCCCCTCATTTGTAAAGTAGAGGGAGATTTGTATTAAATTGTTGCGATAAGTTTTTGAGATAATAACAGTGAAACATTGTTCTTTGATGGTGTCCACTTAAGTTATTTTTCAAAACTTGCATGGTTTTATCTTCCTTGCTTAGATAATTATTTTATTTTCTCAGTTGTTAGATAAAGTGCTTTGATTTCAATGAAGAATGTAATGGTGTTTGATGAATTTCCATGGTTCATACTTTTTGCATCTTGTTGATTATAAGATGCAGTGCAAAGTTAGCCTGAACCCCCAAATTTATGCTAAGTTTGATTGTGAATAGTCATTTGGATTGCGCCGTGTTGGGTATTCAAATGCACTTTCTCAATGTGAAAATCCTTCAACATCCTCAAAAGATTGCACCAGTTCTCACGAAGTTGTAGTTAATCTGGGCGAAGCAAAGCTTGGTTTATTTGGAGTTCATCCACTATCTATTGATATCACTGCCCTTAGGAGTAGATTTAGATCCTCTAACCCTTTCCCCTTTAATTTCAGTTCAATCTGTTCGAAGCAGAAGCATCGCAAAATTGCTACATCCGATGATGAAGTTCCAACCATAGCAAATAAGTGAAAGAAAGATCCAAACGTAAGGCCCATTGGATTACCAGCATATCACATCAGCCAACTGAGTCACATCCATCGCATATAGGAACCTTGGAGTCGATTGTCTGATCTTCCTGCAATCTTAGCACACAATTGCACTTTGATCAAGAGAGAGTAAGGTGACCGTTGGGCAACTTTATTCTGTGTAAGGCGTTGTCATAAAAAACACATCAACGGGACTCACTTTTCAAATTACCGCTAGTGTATAATGTAGGTGCATACAAGGGTGTAAGTGCAATTTTGCATCACCCAAAAGCATTTTCTTTTACTTTATGTGTTTGCAAGTATTCAATAGCATCCCTATTGGCAACAATTTTGCCGATAAGAATAAATAATGTTTTGTTTAATAGATGGACATGTAATGGTTTGTAGTTCTCGAGTAGTTGTTAGTTGCTGACAGTTGGGACTCTTAACCAACCGCCAAGTGCTATATAGTTTTGGCTTGTATCGGGAACAAGGACACTCTATTATTGTACACATTACATGTTGATAATAAAGTTATATCTTCCCGATCGCCTCAAGCTCGCCCCTTCCTGAACCCCAACTTGACATTAGCCCAAGGTAAGGCAAGTCAAGGCGCTAAGCTTGAGACACGAGGATACCCTAAGTTACCAAAAAAAAGAAAAGTTATATCTTCCTACCATATTGATGTGTTGTTTTTGAATTATTGTATTGAATATGCTCATTGTTATATTTATGTTTACTTTATAAGTTAAAGCATTCATCGAAGGGAGTAAACATTTTGGCACCATTACAGATTCAAACCTAGAGATCTGAGAGTACACGAGAGTTGCGACAAGCATGGCGAAGTAATGGGCCAATCGTTTGAACTGCAAGTACTAGTAATTGAAAGTGACAACAAGGAAAAAACACCGGAAGATTGGTTGACGCAATACTTGGTAAACCTGTGGGAAGTTTTGATCGATCAATATGTGCAAAGGGAAGCTTAGGAGAGAGCAGTCCTTGAGAGAACAACACACGACGAACTTTCAGTAAACCACGTGGTCTTCGATCTTTTCAGTAGAATTCCAAGCCTATTGGCAAGAAATTTGATTGAACTACAAGACCAGAGAAAGGAAAGGAACCGAGAGCAGCGTCGGTAGCAAATACTGCAATGATATGAAGAAAAGACCCATAGGGAGAAAGAAGAGCAGTGTGATGAACCCTTGCTGGTTCAACTCTTCAACTATTGTAATTTGTAGATCTTCTTTGTAATTTTTCATTATTAAGATGGTCTTTCAGAAATAGACAGAAGTTGCAGAAGAGGGTTTCTTTAATTTGCAGCACATATTGAAATAATATATGAATTTAATCAACTAAAACAATGAATTGGAGAATTTAGAAGCATACCCGCAGGTCCTTAGCCAATTTATTGAAAAGAAAGAAAAAATCAGCAACTTACAAAGTTCTAATTTTTATTCTAAAACAATTCAGATCTGCTCTTATTTAATACTGAGACACCCAAACAATGGAAGATGGAGCCAATAAATGAGCAAGCTGTGTGTTTGGGAAAAGAAGCCTCCAAACCACAGAAGAATTAACAACAAAACAGTAAATAGGGAAACCTACAACAAATCTGCCTTGTAAGAAGCCAAATCTGCCTCAATTCAATTCGATTTGACTTCTGAATGAAGCCAACCAAGCTGCAACAATTTGATTGATCTTTCACAATCTCAAAGCTACTGAATTCTGAAGAATGCACGCTCTCCAAAACAGGTCCAAACCCTAGCCGCCATAGCCAAGTGCTCAGAAGAAAATGTCAAATGCTCAATATCAATGAATGAGGTTTAATTTCCATCTTGGCTGCCTAAATACCCAAAAGGTGCGATTTTTGGCAATTAGGGATTTAAAAATTATAACTTGCTTTTAGGGTTTCCAACTTAACCCTAAAAGCAACGCCTAGCTTAGGAGATAATAAATTTTCACTTAAATAAATTTAAGTGATGCACTTTATGATTTTATATTAATATTTCATTAAAATATTAATTGCCTGTGGAACCACTTAAAAATTCATCTCTCTCACATTATTGCTCGAAAACTGAATCTATCAGAAGCTAGGGCCACAGTTCGCCATGCCAATGAAAATAGGACCATGTCTATTTTTAGCAATTTTTCCCTAGAAAATAGGAAATCCTCATAAAGTGTCAGAAACTGATGAAACGAAGACCAAAACTGAACTCAACATTGAACTAGAACAAATAGACAGACCACTCCTCATGATACTGCATTGCTGACCCCTTTATCCATACCCTGTTAGCCTACAAGGGTCCAAAAATAGGCTAACTGCTCAAACCCAAGTCCCTGACTAGGATGGGGACATTACAAGCGGGATACTGGCAAACGTCATACCCCCGAGAATTAATGGCCCTATGACCAAATAAGGACCGACATACCAAAAACACTCGGGAGAAGGGAGAGGGATTAGTAAGGAGATCTCTCCGCCTGAGAGAGAAAAGTGAGAGGAGACGACGATTTCCAGGAATCGTCAAAGGTTCAGAGAGTCCAGCGAGAAGTAGGAATCAGAGAGTCAGTTGAAGCCGTAGTCAAGAGAGAGAAAGACCGTGTACATGGAGTGAGTTGGAAGAGTTTACAAGAAACTTGCCACTCTTGGACAACGATATAAGTGAAGATCTCGGCAATCAAGCAACCAAAAGCATTGAATCTTGGAGAAGTCTTTGCTTTTGTGATTATTTCCTCTTCCGTTTGAACTTCCTTTTCTTCCCTTTGTTGCTTGTGTTAGCATGTAGTGCTTGAATTTCCCCTCCTTTGTTTGGACCCAATCCTCTTGTGATTAGTCGAGATTCTTCTTGAGTACAATCATTCTTGAGTTGATCGAATTTTGGTAGTGTCGGACGAGCACTAATGCCTTGAATAAAGGATTCCCACTGGATGGTAATCCCTTAAGTGCTATTAGAGATAGCTCCATATCATCTATATTATTCCCAATAGTTGACAATTGGTCTTCTAATTCTGAAATCCTCATAAAATAGGATGTGATTGTTGCTCCTTTGTTCATGTAGATATGCATTAATTGTTGTTTCAAAGTGAGCAATCTACTTGCATTATTTATTTCATATGAGTTTTGAATGGTCTTGAACATATCATAAGCTGTAGTTAGTTTTGAGATGGTTGGGAGAATGTGATCTTTAACAACATCAATTATGATTTTCTTAGCCTTCTTGTTGTGTCTTTTCCAGGTTGTTTTCTCTGGCTCGTCTTCGGGCATCTTAGTATCTTCTTCTATGTATGCATCTAGTTCGAGTTCTTGAAGAATTGTTGTTATTCAAATTCTCCATGAGACAAAGTTGGATGCGCCTTCGAGTCTATCCTCCACTCTAACACTATTCACCATGATTGATTTTCCTTTGATTCTGAGTGCAAGTCTGAATTTTTTTTAGAAAGGAGGTGTCACTATTTTATTATTTCTCTACCAACGTGGCTCTGATACCATGTTAAGGAATTTAGATCAGAGATAGAGAATACAATAGTCTGGTAATATGTAGTGAGGATAGACTTTAATAAGATCATTGCAATGAATATGTTTTACCTCCGATGTGTGTATATATATATATAACTCTAACTATTAATCTTCTATGATAATATCGACAGCTTGCTGGTTCGTGAAACTGCCACAGTTATTGGTTTCGGTTCACAGCAAGTGTCGATGCCTATAAATAAAAGGATGAAGAGTCATGTCCACATAGGGGCATGACTTCTATGTGGCTTATGCCACGTAGAGTCATGATCCTACGGGGACATGACCCTTCGTTCAATGTCGTTATATATTACTTGCTTCAATCCGAATGAAGCTATATCCTTAACAGAATGGTCTCTTGTTGAATCTTCATTTTAGATGATAGATAATTAGATTGAATGAAAGAAGTTATTGAATGCACTCGTGTGGAATCCACCTAGTCCAAACCACTAGCCTCTTGCTGAGTGCTGACTGTAAGTGCGCCTTGCGTGGTCAACTGGCATAGAATGAGCTTAATCTCAAGTTGTTACACGTCTATTGTTCATGCATTATCTTGAATGGTGATCATTGTCTGATGGTGTACGATTTGAACATATTCAAAGCATCCCTTAGAAGATCGCACTGAGCTAGTGTTGAATTGTTCAGCCTAATGGTGAGACCCAGCCTAGTAGGACTCCACCTAGTCGTTCATCTATATTGTTACATCTAGGTCCTAGAATAGATTCTCTAAACCCTATGCTTTTGATATTTCTTTATCTCCCAGTGAGTAGTTAGGATTCAAGTTCCAGCAGATTAAATGCTCAGGCAGTCGAATGTAAGTCCCCTTGTGATTCCAGCATAATCACATCATACCACAAGAGCTTATCCACACGTAGAGACCCTACATATAAGAACCTTGGAGTCTTCTTGAATGATCCTTAGGCGAAATCTTCAGCATTTGGGGAAACTTTGTTCAAGAGAGGATAAGATACCTTGGTATTTTATTCTGTGTTCGCATGTGCATAAAAAACACATCAACAAACCCTAGGTCCAATTATCACTCAGAAAATCTGAGATATATCTTTCCTCGCTTCTGAAAATTTGATAAGACTTTATATCTCAATTTCTGAGACAAATGTGTCTTTAACCAGCACTTGGGATGCAAAGCAATTTAGGCTTTGGTCTTTGACCATCCTTTTGATTTCTTCCTCCACAAGCTGATGTTTGAAACCCTTTCTTTCTAGCTATAATGAATGAGTTTGTAATGCAGATTTAAGGTGAATCTGTGTGTCTTAGGCCAGCGAACTTCTTTTTCATGTAATGTTACCAACCTTGGACAATTTTCCTTCTTTACTTCTTGTGCGGATTTATTGTTGGGTGAATCTTGTTGCTCTGCAAGTTTGTGATCTGCAAGAGATCTTTCTCCCCTTACTTATATGGCTTGGGGTTAGAAGTCGCACCCCTTCATTTCCTATGCAAGCCGACAATGTTAGAGAAGAAGAGTTTTGTTATTTAATGAAATCACATTCTTTCATTTTCCTTAGAGAGCCGACCTAGCAAGTGAATTTAAAAAAATCGCCTAAGTTGAAATTCAAATCGCTTATCATCACTTATGATTTCATTTAACCTCCAGCAGTCTTGGTTTGAATCTCCTTCAAATTCACTTTATTTGTTTAACTTGTTTCTTTAGAGGTTCGACTTCTGAAATTTAATGATTTTTAACCTCTATCTTTACAGCTTGAAGGTCTCATGTCTCATCTTTGTAAGGAGCCGATTTTATTCTCTCTTTTGTTTAGCGAATTCTTTTTCTTCCATCCTCTAGCGAACTTCATCTTCTTTACATCTCACCTTCATCTTTCAGCACCTCAGTTTCATCCTTCCCAACTTCGCTTTATTTAAAATAATTTTCATCTTACTTACTTGGATACTCCTTCCCACTAACTTAGGTTGGTTTGTATCTTCTTTCTTTCTTAGGAAGATCGACTTCCTATCCCTAGAGGTTGAGAGTTAAGTTTATAAGTTTCAGCTTCTCATCAACCTATGTTGGTGTGCAAGAACTCTCCATAATGCTTGTGAATTCTGACCAACTCAAGTTGATTCGCATGATGCTCTTTAACATCCTAAGTCGAAGTGTTCATGTTTTGATTAAGCTTTTGAGCTGAGTGACTTAGGTTGATTTACCTTCTTAATTGTGTAAAAGTTATCCTTTAGTCACTTAAGAAGATAAAACCCTCTCAACATCGACCTTGCTCATGAACCTAGGTTGATTCGCACTTTGTCATCCTTTTAGGAAATTCGCCTTCTTATTTACTCAAGTTGATTCGCACTTCTTTGTTATTATCAAGGATTGAAATTGATTGATTAAACTTTGTTTCCTACCAACCTAAGTTAGTGTGCAAGGGGTTCACTATTAGTCCAAGTGGAAATGTTCTTCATCAATCTTTCTTACCAGCCTAGGTTGATTTGCAGCCCTTTCCTATCATTGAAGGTTGACATTTGAACTTAAGCAATTTCACTTTCCCATCAACCTAAGTTGACCCGCAACCACAGTTAGAGACTTCCTACCAACCTAAGTTGATCCGCAGGATCTCATACTTAGAAAATTGTTGGCTTCCTATCAGCCTAAGTTGATGCGTAGGCTCTTGCAAGATGTTGGAAGTTGAAATTTCTTTTTGAACTTGATGGTTGATTGATCCTTCAAACTTGATGGTTTTGCCCTCTAGATTTGATCAACTTCAGTTTGAAAAACTATCTTTTAATTTGGCTTCCTATCAGCCTAAGTTGATGCGTAGGCTCTTGCAAGATGTTGGAAGTTGAAATTTCTTTTTGAACTTGATGGTTGATTGATCCTTCAAACTTGATGGTTTTGCCCTCTAGATTTGACCAACTTCAATTTGAAAAACTATCTTTTAATTTGCAAGGAAAACATCGTCTTCTCAAAATCGACCCTTCTTGACAACCTAGGTTGATTCTTGCAACATATTGACATTAATGACAACCTACAACCTCAAGCAATTTTGCAACATGACCTCAACCTAACATCTCTTACTCATTAGCAAAGGTTAATGACTAAAGAAACTAAGAAAACTAAGACACCTAATCTAAGAAAAAAGTGGGGGTCCCCATTTGCAATGGGGCGATGTGTGAAAACGTCACAACACGTACCACATACAAGGTGACTACGGGACACTCTGTTCCAACTCATGTATTGGCAAGAGGTAGTGGTTCTAGCGAAGTACACCATACCAAGTTTGCAAGTCGCTATGGAGAATCGTCTCGGGGATGTTGAGTGCCTGGCAGAACACCTCCTCAATCTCAATAAACTAGATAAGTGATGAACAATGGCACGGTGGAAGATGGAGGTTGCTCAATGGCGGCAAAAATTTTGGCACAGTAAAGGAAAATGTGTCTTAACTAGAGATCGGAAAATCGCCCAAGACTCGCCAAACTCGGCGAGTCCAAGTACAATTTATGCCTCCCGAGTCTGGTGAGCTCGGACTCAGACTCGGACTCGTTCGAGTCGAAGGGGCGAACTCACGGGACTCGCCGAGTTGGTGAGTTTGGCATAAACTCGCCAAACTCGGCGAGTCCTGTGCCTGGGACTCGGTCGGCAGCAAGGCCAAAAAAATAGCATTTTTTAAAGCTTTTTAATTTCTTTTTTTATATTATTCATCCTCCAACCCTAAAAGTGAACTTCATTTCATTCATTTGGAAAAATAGGAGGAGAAAAAAGAGTTGTGAAGAAAAACAAAGGTGCATTGAAGAAAAACCAGCAAGCAGGAAGTTCAAGATTTCTTCCATTTATCACATTGGGGCTGCATTGTGTTTGGATTTGGTGCATCAAGAGTTGGATAGGAAGAGTTTGCAACTCATTTCAAGCTTGTTGTAAAAGGTAAGATTGTTTTTTTGAAGATTTTTTATTTTCTTGTATGCAAAAATTCCATTTTCTATTCATTTATTTTGAAAGTTTTACATTTTCTTCCAAAATCTTTTGTATGTTTGTACATTTATTATGTTTTATTGCAGCAAACTTCACTTTATTATTTGCCTCAACTTCAAGTTTCACAAAGCTATCCTACAATGTCTACTTCAGCTTCTAGACCCCCCATTAGAAAGGACCCTGCTTGGAAATATCATGAGGATTTTCCAGGGCAAGGAAAGGGGCAAGCAAAATGTACATTTTGCAAAACAATATTCCATGGAGGTATATATAGACTGAAATACCATATTTATGGTGTGCGTGGACATGATGCCGAACCATGCCTAAAAGCACTCCCTGAGGCCGTACGTGATTGTTATGTAATGGTTGAAGAAATTGAAAGGAAAAAGAAACAAAAGGAGGATCGAGTGGCCATTGGGAGAGAGGCAACTTTAGGAAGAGGGACACAGTTATGTTGTGTTGGAGGCCCTTCTTCCTTACCTCCATATTGTCCCACTCAGTTTGCTACAGCTAGTGCTGGTGCTTCCGCTTCTACTTCTGTAAGTGGTAGTGCCACTGCCATTTCTCATGTTCCTATCACTAGTAGTTGTAGTGGGAGTGTTAGCATTGGACCTAGGATTCGTAAATCTAGGTTGGATACCTTCTTTGTGCCTCACACAACTCCTAGGTCCCACCAATCGCTTGAGGGCATGGGTTGGAACAAGGAGGTCCATGATGCCGCTAAAATGACAGTTGGCAGGTTTTGGGTCTACGGCAGTGTTCCATTCTTTACAGCCAGGTGAATGTTTTATAACTTTTATGTTTGATTGTTTTAATTTTTATACTTTGATTTTCTTCGTTTTATTTTTTCTCGTGCATACTACATAGTACATAGAACATACTTAACTTATCTCATTGAATTTATTTGTGACAGGTCTCCTTATTGGCAAGAAATGATTGATGCCCTTACCATATGCGGGGCGGGGTTCAAAGCCCCTACTGAGTGTGATTTGAGGGGACCCATTTTGACTCAATTGGTGAATGATGTGAAGAAGGAATTAGGTGAACAACGCCAGATATGGAGCACTAAAGTTTGCACCATCATGACTGATGGTTGGACAGATAGGAGAAATAGAACTCTCCTTAATTTTCTTGTTTCTTCCGCAAGTGATTGATTAATTTTAGTTTCATTTAGTCTTTTATTTTTTATTTTTTATTTAATGGTTTATTGAATGATCATTGATCTAACTTTATTTTTTTATTTCAGGGGGGCACCGTTTTCATCAAGTCCATTGATGCCTCCGCCCATTGCAAGAATGCCACCTACCTATGTGAGCAGATAGAGGAGGTGATTGATGAGGTGGGTGAGGAGAACGTGGTACAGGTGGTGAACGACAATGCAGCAAATTATGTTGTTGCAGGTAAACTTTTGATTACAAACTAATTTTGTTTGCAAATTAATTACTATTTTGTAACTCCATTAATTACAATGCAACAAATTATGTTGTTGCAGGTAGACTATTGATGGAGAGGCACCCATCTATAGTTTGGACTCCATGTGTTGCCCATTGCATTGACCTCATGTTGGAGGATATTGGAAAACTCCCATGGGTCAAGAGATGTGTAGAAAGGGCGAGAAATGTGTGCAAATTTGTATATAATTATTCATGGGTGTTGGCTCTTATGAGACAATACACAGAGCAGAAGGAGTTGGCTCGTCCAGGAATCACAAAATTTGCCACAAACTTCATCACATTGCAGTCCATGCTTCGCTCTAAGTCGGCCTTGAGACGTATGATTGTTGGTGAGGGAGTGGTCTTCCTCATCCTATGATGCCACTCCTGCAGGGAAAGATATGGCAGATTGTATTTTTGATGAGCGAGACTTTTGGGTCCCTTGTGATAAAATAGTGAAGATAAATTTTTTATAAATTCTACAATTTAACTTTTTGTTTTATAACTTATTATATATATTCTCTTATTTGCTCATTTTTCTAAATTACACAATATTTTCAATTTTGCAGTTTGTTAAGCCCTTGGTGGTTTTGTTGCGAGTTGTGGATGGAGAAAAGCCCACAATGGGCAACATATATGAGGGCATGGATAGGGCAAAGGAGGGCATCAAATCCGTCTATGAAGGAGATGAGAGCAAGTATGGTCCCATTTGAGAGATCATTGATAGGAGATGGCATCATCAGCTTCATAGGCCCATCCATGCAACAGCCTATTATCTGAATCCTGCATTCCATTTTATCCCTTCTTTCAAGGCTGATGTGGAGGTCCTTAATGGGCTATATTCGATCATGGAGAAGATGGCACCTGTTGGTACTACTCAGATAGAGCTTATTTGAGAGCTACAATTGTTCTCAAATGCACAAGGGGAGATCTTCTCTCGTCCTGTCGACAAAGATGGTAGGACAACTATGATGCCAGGTAAAAATAAATTGTAAGGCTTAATTTTAGTTTTATTGTATATTGTTAAATGAGTTCATGAGTGAGACTGATTTTATTTATTTTTCTCATTTCAAACTAATATAATTGGTGGAGCTTTTTTGGCCCAATGACACCAAATATTTAGAAGTTGGCCATTCGCATCTTGAGCCAACCATGCAACGCATCTGGTTGTGAGCGCAATTGGAGTATGTTTGAGCACATACACCCCAAAAGGCGCAATAGATTATCTGTGGAGAAGATGAATGATCTCGTCTTTGTTCACTACAACCTCCATCTGAGAATGAGAAAGAATGCATTAGTTGACATCTCTCCTATCATTCTAGATGAGGTTGATCCTAAAGCAGAGTGGGCCAATGAGACAAATCCTACGGCTATCTTTAGTGATGATGACATTGATTGGATCGACCAGGTAGATATAGAGGCTGAGGTTGTAGCCATGGCAGAGGAGGAGCAGAGAGCACGAGCAGAGACAGGAGATTCAGAGGCAGATACTGATAGTGACAGAGATGTTCCCGATGTTGGTGAGCATGGCATGGTGTCACAGGGAGCGGCTATGGCTGCCAAATCATCCAAGACCTACCTTAAACGCCTTCGCAGGGGGTCGAGGCGAGAGGGTCCACGCTCCTCTAAGCCATAGGCTTGTAGTTGTATTTACCTTTGGTATTTGTGTGGAACATTTGCTGATGATCATATGATGACATGGATTTTTTATTCCATGAGTTTTGTAATATTGTATACATTTGACAATATTTATATATCTATGTTTGTTATTTCCTTCAGCTACAATTTGCGTTTATGCTTATGTGATTGATGTATACTTGTGTATGTAATCAAATGAGCCAGGTTTGATGATGTTATTGTGTCTTTAAGGTGTATTCAATAAAGGGTGCATGAAACAAGTTTTAAATCTTTAAAAATCTTTAAAAATCTCTAAATTTCTTGAGTTTTTCACTTTCCCAAGTTTGAAGCTGAGTCTGACTCCGAGTCCCGAGTCCCGAGTCCAGGTCGGCCTTGCCAAGTTCGAGCTGAGTTCAAGTCCCGTTTCTTTGGTCGTGACCCTAGCTTGTGTAACCCTCCTCTACTCTTGGAACAACTGAGTTCCTTGTTAGAATGCCCTTGTTTTTCCCAAATCCATGTTAGTCATTTTCTTCTCAACATTAATGGAACTACCATAGCTAGTAATATTGCCAATTTAATATCTCAACCAAATCATAACCGTTGCTAGTACAGCTAAGAGTGTTTTTTTTGGTTGTAATTTTGACACCTAATGCTCATAGCAATTCAATCTTAACACCTCTTGCTCAAGATTTTTATTGAAGATTTGTCGCTTCCCTATCTATGAATCCATGCATTATTGTTTCTCAACATAAAAAGGTTTGAAGTGCTGAAAAATTAGAAGAAATGGAGTGATAACCTGATCTAAGCCTTTGACCTAAGCCTTTTTAATCATGCATGTTTTTGAAGTCATTTTATGAATAGCTGTCATAGAAGACTATGACATTTGTGAGGGGGTTAAAAAATAGCTTAAGGCAAAGCATAAAGAAATCTGCAATATAGATCTTGACGAAACAATTAAACTCAAATGAAGTCATCACCTTAATCTAAAAACATAATGATAAAGATGCTCTTTATCAGATAAGATTTCCTGATAACAAATTCTAGAAACAAATAACTTACATGGTGAATAACTCGATCCATTTGAATCAGATTATTCATAGAGCAAAAACCATGTTGAGGCCAAGTTTGTCTTATATAATGACAATTAAGACAAACAATACTAAAAAAATTAAAGATGCCACTTTAATTTCAAAAAAAATAGTTTCATGTAGGGTAAATGAGATGCCTACTGTTGTAAGCATTTGCAATCAAGACTTTGAGGCATATTTTGCTCCAAACTAACGTCTTCACTTTCAATCTTGTCACAAGCCATGTCAGATGCTATATCTTGTTTTTGTTCTTTCCTGCTGGAATGAGACTCAATTTCTTTTGAACTACTTTTTTTTCTTTTTCTTCTGAAAACTATGTACTTCTCATCTGAAAAATCACATGTAGTTCTGTCAATATTGCAATTTCCAGCAATATTTTGTTCTTCCATCTGATTATGTGTGATACCTTGCTTTTTATTTCCTAAAGCCACTTCACATGATTTACCCACAAGTTCCAATTGTTGTTCCTGTGCAACATCGCAAAACTCTTTTTTTAAAATCACACTGTCGTTAGTGCATGCCAATTTTGAGTCTCTATGGTGACTATGAGAAGTGGAACTAATAGCACCAAGCGACTCATCTTTCTTTTTCCTTGTATACTTTTTCTTAGCACCTGTTCCCTCAAAATTGCTGCCCTTTTGAGGTATGTCTTGCTGAGAAACACCTTGTGGGAGCATTTTCTTGTACTGCATAACACGGAAGCAGGAATCTTGTGCCTCAATTGTAGTTTCCTTTAATACTCATTTGACATATCCTCTCATTTGTAATCCAAATAACTGAGATCTTCTGTACAATGCCCCTGCAAAAAGAAATTCTCTTAAATCATTGCCTTCACAGATGTCAAAGTGACAAAAAGTTAATTCTACATATATATCAACATGGTAAGAGATACAATTCACTAAACTATATCTTGCCACCTATACAGATGCATCATGCATAAATTCAATAGCTGCAGCCTTCATGAGTGTCAACAAAGAACTTCAGCTGTGTAACTAGCATTCTTAATATAAGCCGAATACTGATATAATGATGAACTACTTTGAGCGTTTGAAAGCTCAATAAAAAGACAAATAAGAAAATGGGAAAACTATTATGAATATTATTTTGATAATCCTAGATGTTCTAATGATGCAGATTACAGCCAAAGCATTTATTTCGTTTTCCCATTCCTTCTCAAAATAAAGGGTAGTCATGCCCCATGCTTCCAATTTGTTGCATGTCACCAACATCTTGCAGGAAATTCCTCTTCATGCCACCACCATTCTGTTTTTATATAGAGTAGATGTGTCCATTAATTATTTAAGAACCTGCCTGTCTGAAGCTTACACAAGGTTCCTTGGCTGAGAAGATGACTGAATCTTCACCCCACCATGAAATTGCTAAATTGCAGATTTTCAATTATGCAAGCCATATTAACAATGAGGATGCGACCACCATGTCTCAAATTACAAGCCAATAGCCTTGATGTTGTCATTTGTTAATTACAAGTTGAGATTCAGTTTCTTGCTCCTTTTCCTGACGATGACAACATACCCAAATTTGTTACTTATGGATTTATTGTAATAGCATGTACAAATTTGCTTTGTATTTTACACTATGCATCATTTCTCATACAACCAATTTTACATTTCTCTCCACGAGTTTTTCATTTGGAATTGTGAGTGCTCCTGAGCCTGCTTGCTTTGGTGGTATTCTTATTTGAAAGTTGAAACCAGCACCTATTGTACCCAACACAGGATGCGAACAATCACTTGAACTAAACTTGTGTAAAACCAATATCATTGACGACTTCTGATCCTCATGTTTGTAACAGTGACTTCCCTTAGATACAAAGATTTCAACATTTGGTAGTAAGAGAGCTAAAAAGTTGTGCATGTATTTTGGGCACCTGTTATAGTGATCTACGTGAAGGAAACTCAAATGCATGGATGACAGATACAGATGGAGAAAAATAGAATCACTCAACCCTATTAATTTATTGTAGTCATAGACCCCGAGTTTTAATCAACTTAAACTTGGAAAGGCAAAACTCAACTTGAGGCTACCATATTATAAGGTTCAGAGTCTGATCAAGTAAAGAAAGGTCTTACCCAATCTTCATGTATGGAATCTGACCAAGTGCAGCCAAATCCAACTGATTATGGCCAAGTCTTGGAAACTATTGGTCTCAACTAGCGGAGACAAGATTGGGTAAGTATAAGCAGTGTCCTGAGGTTATATAATGGACCGGAGTCTGGGCATTGTAATGTGCAGGACAGAACAAACTGTTGGCAACAGATCATATTAAAGTGGTATTGGTCAAAAACCCACAGTCCAATATTTATAGAGTAATAATTTAGAGGAATTGCATAAACATGCATATGCAAATCCATCATTCTCACAGAAGCAGGCTACAGTGGAATTAGATACCCAATGCACCACCGATGGTCAAACCATAGCCATACCCCTTACAACTATTAATTCATTTAAGGGCTAAGTTTTCAAGCCAATTGCAAGTATCACACACCAATCTTGCCTTTCCTCTGAGGAGCCCCCTGCTGGAAACTATTTTTCCAGCTAGGCTTGGAACTCGGATATCATAACTGTGGGTCACAGTTACGATTTCAACCTTGAGGTTCGACAACTCAAAAGTAAAGGCTACAAGTGCTGCTACCTACGACCAGGGGCACGAAACAGCCTGTTCATTGTCATCAATAGGAGGAAAAGGTGTCCATTACAGCACAAAGAGCGCATGTTATGATCTAAACTGTCAAGCCAATTGTAGGTTTCAGCACCAATCTTGCCTCGAGAGATACTCGCCAATGGGGAATTTCTCTAAAGCCAAGTTTCGAAATTAAACATACTTACGAGTGAGCCCTAAGCTTTTCTGACTCAAAATAAAATTTAGGAAAAGATGCCGCCAATAGTAAGCTACTAATAATAATGTTTCTCTCATAAAATTGATGCCCCGTATCCTTCTCTTCCTCACTGGTGTAATCTACAAATTTATGAAAAGGAGGGCTAACTTTTCAAGCCAATTGCAGATCCCTTGCACCAATCTTGCCTAACCTTGCTTCAAATGAACAGAGTATACCCCATAGTGGAGAATTTCTTTTCAGCCAACCTCTGAACTCGAGCATTCTAATAAGCGTGGGTTTTCATTTTGAGCCCTGAACCTTCACAACACATAACCGAAGGCAAAAAGACGTCACCACAGCCACCTAGACAGTGCCTCAAACCAGACTAGCTGCCACCATATTCTGATGCCCTAGCTTCTTCACTTCCTTCCCTCTCATGATCTAAAGAACTAAGATATGGAATCTAATACAACACAAAGATCATCTGTAAAGATTACTTACCTTGAGTTTGATTTTTTCTCTTCATGTATCTAAACCTGTTCATTCAGATTTGGGTGAACCCTTACAGTTAGGATTGACCATCAAAAGGTGTCTCAATGCTCCTTGCCATTTATTATTGGGGTGCCAGCTGTACCTGATATTTTGGTTCACAAAAGTTCTTCAGAAATGTTTAAGGTTTGCCCCACAAAAGTACTAGGGCTGGCATCAATGTTGGCCCTATAATCTCTGCATAAAATTTTACAATTAATATTAGATCTAATTGATCCTTTCAAAAGTCAATTAAATTTTTGGATATTAATAGATCAAAACATCTAAGATTGTATAAAAATGCTGAAAATCTTTAGAAGAGGAAGGTATAGGGTGAGGATATGTGGCAAAGTCATGCATATGTTAAAGGATGTGTAGAAAACACATTGGTCTTTAATGGTGATGATCAATATTTTGTTTTTACAGTGTTTAGTGTTGTGATTTTTGTATGTATGTATGTATGTATGTATATAATATATATAAGTGGGTCATTTTTATGTTTAAGATGTACTTAAGCATTGTGTTTATACATTTATTCCATATAAATGTATGCTATAAACTTATATAATATTTATAGCCTTTTTTTTTTAACAAATCACAAAGCATGCAAGGTTGTAAGAGCACATTTATAAAGCATGCATTATCCTATCTAATATTTATGTGCTAAAACTTTGATGATATATATACAACATATAGTATCTACATAACAATATGTATTAATGAATCATCGGATGCATTGTAGCACTAAATTTAAAGATAATATATATTGTTCTTCATTGGAAATTGTGGGTTATTTTTTCTTTATACTTGTACTATTTTTTCTCAAAGAACATGTTAATGGGTAGAAGTATATGTTTTATATTTTTACAACGATGAAAGATTGTTGCTTTCAGTTCAAAATTTTAAGGGATTTTGTGAATGCTAGATCTTAATTTTAGATTTAAAGGACAAAAGTTTTTTTTTTGTGAATGTAATCTTATATAGTTATTTTTAAACTAAATGACTCTTTAACTTGATTAGACTATGGTCTTATGGAGGGCACTACCTAACATTTTCACAAAAATAGGAGAGTGATTTTTGTAGAAGTAACTGATGATAAAAAAAAATTGCTAAGAATCTTAAGAAAAGTTTTATGATTTGTTTTAAAATAATAAGTTTAATTAGAAAAAGTTCTCTACAAAAATTTAGTCAAAAATTATTTGGTCCCTTTTACTAATACCAAATGAATAATAGAAATCTTAATCTATATGAAATTTTCACTTCAACTCAAAAATAGATACTCAAAATTAAGAAGTTTTTCTTTAAATTTGAAACCTCTACACATAGCCATGTTCTTAGATTCCTTTGCATTCCTCAACCTTTTAAGAACAGAGAATTTAATGATGAATAATTGATTTTGTTGGCCATTTGGAGGAATTGATTATGTGTTGCATTGATGTTTTGTCATTGATGTCAACACTAGTTGTTTTGGAGGCTTTACCGATATCCTTCTGGTCCTGATAGGTTGTTTGGTTTCTGGTTGAATTAGATCAAGCATGATCTGGTATGCTCCAATATGCTCCGGTATGATTTGGTTATGGAATTGGCTTACACAGATTCATGTTCAGTCATTTGGTTTTGATCTGGTGATCAGATGCTATCCTGTATGCTGGTAAGCTTGGTTTGTTGTTCCAGCGAGGGTTTCACCGATAGAGCTTTGTTGAAGATCTTTGATGATATGCATAAGTGGTGTTGTTGCGGCTTCTATTGGAGATTCAGGATGCTGATGGTGATCATGTTCGAGACTGGTTGATTGGGATTATTGTTTTAGCGTGTGTGGACCTATATTGGGTCCAGGTATTGTCTAGGTTATGGACCGGCTTAATGTAACGTATGGATTGGACATCTCCATGTGTTTTCGGGATGTCTTATGGGTTGGATATTATTTGTTTGGTCTCAGGCCAACATGTTTTGTAATTATGTAATCGTTTTATTGTCTGGTGGACGACCTTATTGTTTATGGTCAAAGGTTTGTATATATATGATGTAAGATCTCATTGTCGATCATGATCATAGGAATATGATATGAATGGAATGTAATAGGAGTGAATAATGTAATAATCATTCAAACAGAGGATTTGGCCAATCATTAGTGATCAAGTTGGATTTATGTAAGAGGATTTAGTCCTCTGGTATTGGGCTTAACCAAAACTGTATTCAAGCATAGGAGATGATATCTTTGCAGTTCATTCCTTCTTCCAGATTGTTGTCTGGATTTCTATGTAGTTGGTGAGACTCCTTTTGTGATGAGTAGTACACTCTAAGTTGTTAGCCTTCTTGCAAGTGCAGGCCCCTCAATTGTAATTCACATACTTACTGCAGAAGTATTAGCTAATTGTGGGTAGGTTTCCCACTGTGGTTTTTTCCTTTACCGGGTTTTCCACATACAAATCTTGGTGTCATGTGGATGGTATTTATTCTCTGATTGTTGTTTATGCTTAATTGGTTTATCTTCTATTTTGGTAATTGGTTTATGCATTTTAGTATTCATGTTTTGGGTTTCGGTATTAAAGTTTTAATTGCTTAAGGTTTCAGTAATCTGCAACAACTAATTCACCCACCCCCTCCCCCTTAGTTGTCTTCTAGTTATTTGAGTTGTCTAACAATTGGTATCAGAGCTTTGGTCCTCTCTACAAAAGCTTAACCGCTTGAGGAAGATCCTATGGCGACTAACAGTTCAAGTTCATCTAGTTCATCTGGAACTATCTTTCAAAGAGATATTCCTAGGCTTGATGGAACAAATTACAGGGTATGGAAGATTCGGATGGAGACTCATTTGAGATGTCTTGGTAAGGAGATTTGGGAGATTACGAAGAATAGTGTTACACCTCATAATCCGGCATCTGGAAACCCTCCTCCGGCAAACTTGGATAAGGAGCTTGAGAATGATTGTAGAGCAAGAGAAGCCCTCTTGTGTGCACTTTCTGATCAGCAAATAATAGGATTAACTGACAAATCATTTGCAAAGGCTATATGGGACAAGTTGGAGACTCTTAATGAAGGTGACCCTACTGTGAAGATTGCTAAACTTGATGGTTACCGGGTGAGATATGAAAACTTGAAGATGGAAGAAGATGGAAAGATTACTACATTCGTGGAAAGGGTAAATGAGATTGTTATCGGAATTTAATGTTGTTGTGGAACTCTGAGTGAAGATGAAATTGTTTCTAAAGTTTTGAGAGCTTTACCACCGACTTACAAGATGAAGGCTACTTCTATTAATGAATTGAGAACAATGGATAATACTTTTGTCAACAGAGATACCTTGGTTGGGAAATTATCTGCTTTTGAGCTTGGACCTTCTAGAGTCGTGAAGTCTAAACCTACTTTTCATGCATCTACATCATCAACCAGCAAGCAAGATTGGAAAGCTCTATATGCAAAGGAATTGGATGATATGAAGAGAGAAGAAGAATAATTTGAGCAACTTGAAGCCCTATTTGCTAGAAGAGTACTTAAAGAACCGATAGGAAGTAAGTATGAAGGAAAAGCACCTTTTAAATGTTTTGCATGTAATAAGATAGGTCATTTTGCATCTAGATGTCCTGAAAGGAATTCAAGATTTGAATAGAGAGCTAGAAGATCTTTTAAGCCTAACCCTAGATATCAGAACAAGTATAAGTATAGGAAAAACAGAGATAAATCATGCTACATAGTGGATGAGGAAGGTGTGATTGATTCCGATGATGAACTGACACCTAACTCTGCTAGTGGTTCCAGCGATGGAAAGGAATGGGTGTTCTTGGCTATCAAGGAATATGTTCTGACACTGGAAGAGAATGTACCTGAAGAGAAGGCACTTGCTACTAAAATTGAAGATAAGGGTGAATGGGTAATTGACAGTGGATGTTCACATCATATGACTGGAGATAAAAGGAAGTTTCTATGTTTGCAAGAATTTGATGGCGGTCTGGTTAGATTTGGAGATGACAAAGCATGTATGATCAAGGGAAAAGGAACTATATCATTTGATGGTAAGCACAATACTGATAATGTTTATTTTGCTAATGGTTTGAGAAATAATCTTTTGAGTGTAAGACAATTGGTGGATAAAGGATTTCAATTACAGTTCAAGGATGGAAAATGCAAAATCATTAATAGATCCGGTTTGGAGATTGCAATCGGTACTCAGACAAAAGGTAATATATTTTATTTGAATTCCGATGAGAAGACATGTTTGATTGCACAAATTGATGAGAGTTGGCTATGGCATAAAAGGCTATGTCATATGAATTTTGATTGCATTATAAAGATCAGTTCAACTAAGGCAGTTAGAGATATACCTAAGATTGTAAAGCCCTATAATCCGATATGTAAAGAATCTCAAATGGGAAAATGGGTCAGAACCTATTTTAAGAGTATACAAGACAAATCTAATGATGTTCTTGATCTTATTCATACTGATTTATGTGGCCCTGCTAGAGTTAAGAGTTTTCAAGTTGATAGATATTTTATGCTAATCATTGATTATTATTATAGAATGATGTGGGTTACTTTTCTAAGGGAGAAATATGAGGCTTTTGAAAAGTTTAAAATCTTTAAGGCTAAAGTGGAAACTAATACAGGATTGAAGATTAAATGTTTGAGGTCAGATCATGGTGGAGAATTCACATCCAGTGAGTTTAATAACTTTTGTCATAAGGAGACAATTTTCTGCTCCCCGGACACCTTAGCAGAATGGAGTTGTGGAAAGGAAGAACAAAACTATCTTGGATGTTGCTAGAACAATGATGATGGAAGCTAGTCTACCTCATAGCTACTTGATAGAAGCAGTGAGAACAGCAGTCTATACATTCAACACAGTACATATCAAACGGGAAACCGGTAAGACACCTTATAAATTATGTTTTGGCAATACACCTACAGTTAAGTATTTCAAAATCTTTGGTAGTAAATGTTATATTAGGAGAGATGATATCATTGGCAAATTTGATCCTAGATGTGATGAAGGAATTTTTCTTGGTTATTCTAATGAAAGCAAAGCATATAGATGTTATAACAAGAGATTGCAGAGAATTGTGGAGAGCGCTAATCTCAAGGTGGATGAGCTGAATAGAAGTCAAATCAGAGCTTACGAGAAAGAACCGACAGTGGAAATGATCATAACTAAACCAGTAACACCTTTACCGGAACAAAATGTTGAACCAATTACTCCGACAGTATCAAAAAATTCAATAGTAATCGAAAAACCGGGAAGAGGAATAGAGAGTCAGAAGACTCCTAGGTAATTGAGATTGAATCATTCAGAAGATCAGATCATTGGGGATAAGAACAATGGAGTTATGACAAGAAGAAGACTAGAAACTAATGAGGTATGTTTGATTTCTCAAGTTGAACTGGTATCAGTAATTGAAGCATGTAAAGATGAATGTTGGATGAAAGCTATGGAAGAAGAATTAGATCAGATTGAGAAAAATAACACATGGACTTTAGTTCCCCGACCTAAAAATAAGAATGTTATTGGAACTAAATGGGTATTTAGGAATAAATTGAATGAAGATGGTCAAGTTGTAAGGAATAAGGCTAGATTGGTTTGTAAAGGATATTCTCAGAAGGAAGGAATTGATTATGGAGAGAGTTTTGCACCTATAGCTATGATTGAAGCTATAAGATAATTTATTGCCTATGTTACACATGAAGGATCTTGCATGAAGGAGATTGATCCTATCTACCTCGGGAATGTGCGAAGTCTCTACAAACGGTGGAGAACGTGTGATGGGTTATCACCTCCAAGGAGCGGCGAAGAATAAACGATGGAGAATGTCTTGATATCTGTTCAAGACCATTGTATTCAAATGCACAGTGTTCAATGGTCAAGATTGAACTGACTAAATTTCTCAACCTAAGTGTTTAGCGTTTAGGGTTTATGCTACTGACCTATCTGTTTCCTATATGGTCGATGTAGTATTTCATGTTGAGGTTGTTGGCAAATGTTGTGTGTGTATCTATATGTAGAGATATGTGATTCTTGCCAGACCAGTTGAGAGGATTGATACCTGCATAGTGTGTGTGCAGAAGAAAGGAACTAAAGTGGATCTACTTTGGCATTGAGTGCTATTACCATATCATTGTAATACCTGTTGATCTCTAGTCACTTCAACAGTTGGAAAATCCCTTAATAGGGTAGCTTTAACCAACTTGTTGTAAATCCTTTAACAGGGTGACTCAAAGCCATTGAGTTCATAAAATCCTTTAACAAGGTAACCTCTAACAGGGTTTAACCCTTAACCGGGTATTCTAGCCATCCCTTAACCAGGTGATCCCTAACAAGATCGGTTCCTAACAGAACCTGTTGTAACAGTCTTTAACCGGACTAGGCTTCTAACAGAGTGGACTTCTAAAGAGTTCAAAACAGCTTGTGGGTATTCATCCCTACTGTGGTTTTTCCCAGTTGGGTTTCCATGTGAAAAATATGTGTGTCATGTGTGATGTCCTTTTCATGTGATGCTTTGTTGTTTTGTATCAAGCGGTGAATCATGTTGATCTAGCAAGTTATTATAATTCTAATGATTGATTATCTATTTATGCCTAAGGACAAAGTGGAAATATGGGAGTAGGTTGTATGAAAAGCTAAGAATATTGACCGGTTCATGTCTTTCACAGTTGCACTGTGTTTAACCGGTAGTAGTCTGGTTTGGACCTGTGTCACGGATTGCCAGTAGTTTACAGTCTGCAATCAAACCGGTTCAGGAAAAGTTTTTTTGCCTGTACTGATTCACCCCCCCCCTCTCAGTACCGGTTTGGTACTCACTATTCATCACTGAGTTATCAATTGGTATCAGAGCATCCTCCAGGTCCTCTGTGTTGTAAGCTTAACCACTTGAGGGAAAGATCCTATTGTAATGATGAAGAGGGAAGGTCCAAAGTTCAACATAGATAACTTTAAAATATGGAAGGACAGAATGAAGCTATACATCAGAAGCATGGGTGCTCAACATTGGAGCTATGTTGAGAGTGTTTATGTTATCCCTACCGGTACTCTCACCGATGACCAAAAGAGAGAGATTCAGGAGAATGGGCAAGTTATGGAAGCCCTAATCAGTAGTTTATCTGACATTGAGTTTATTGATGTCCAAGATAAAGAAAATCCCAAAGAAGTATGGGATACTCTTGAGAATATCTATGGCGGTGATGAGCATGTAAAACAAGCTAAGGAAGAAAGCCTTAGAGGGAATTTTGAAGACATGCAGATGGTTGAAGGTGAGACCATTCAACAATATGAAATAAGAATCAAAACTGTTGTTGGAGATATCAAGAGTGCAGGTGGTAAAATGGAAGATTCCGACATTGTTAGTAAAGTTTTGAGATTCTTATTACCGGTCTATGCAATAAGGGTTGCTGCTATTCAGGAGTTGAGATCAATAGACAAGACTAAGGTATCCTTAGACTCCATCATTGCAAAGTTGACAACCTATGAGCTCAATAGTTTTGATAGCAGTGTTCAAAAGACCGAATCAACTTTTAGAGCATCTACTGCACCATCCAGAAAAGGAAAAGAAGCAAGCACCAGTGGTGAACCAAGACAGAGCAAAGAAATGGATGATGAGGAGATTCTGATGGAATTTGAAGCTCTTCTTGCCAAGAGATTTCCTAAGGGAATGGGCAAATACAGAGGTAAGCTTCCTTTGAAATGCTTCTCTTGTAACCGAATAGGACACATTGCTATAAACTGTCCTAATGGTAATAGCAAGGACAAATCGGAAAGGTTCAAGAAATTCAAAGGAGGAAATCGGAGAAATTGTTTTGTAGTAGTTGATGAAGGTGTCACGGATGAGGAATCAGAAGATGAAGAAAATGAAGATATTGTATTTGTTGCAGTCAATGAGGATGTGTCAGACAAAAAGGCTCTTGTCTCCCCCTTTGATAATTCCAATGAGTGGATTATCAATAGTGGTTGTTCTCACCATATGACTGGTGACTTGAGCAAGTTTATATCTCTGGAAGAGTATGATGGTGGGGTGGTTCATTTTGGTAATGATGCACCATGTATGGTCAAAGGCAGAGGGTCCCTCTCTCTAAATGGAAAGAGCAGTGCTGACAATGTGTATTGGGTGGAAGGTCTCAGACACAATCTATTGAGTGTTTCCTAACTGAATGACAGTGGACTCACTCTGGAATTAAAAAATGGAGTCTGCAAAATCAAAGGAAAGAATGGTGAACTGATGGCCACCGGTATGTAGACCAAAGGTAACTTATTTCAGCTGAATGCAAATATAAGTACGTCTTATAGCTAAGTTTGATGATAGTTGGATATGGCATAGGAGACTCTGCCATGTAAACTTTGATAACATAGTAAAGGCCAATAAGATCAAGGCAGTTAGAGGACTGTCGATGCTGAGAAAACCGGAAAATCCTTTGTGCAGAGAATGTCAACTGGGGAAAATGTCTTCCTTAACCTTCAAAGGTAAATCTTTCACTGCTGACAACTTACTTGAAAACTAGGAGTGTGCAGGGAGATAGGTATTTTATGATTCTTACAGATGATTGCTCAAGAATGATGTGGGTCACATTCTTGAAGGACAAGTCTGAAGCCTTTGGAAACTTCAAAGCTTTCAGAGCACTGGTAGAAAAGGAAAGTGGTAGAAGAATCAAATGCCTTAGAACTGATCAAGGAGGGGAATTCACTTCCGATGAATTCAACAAATATTGTGAAGAGAATAGCATCAAGAGGCAACTGTCTGCCCCCCGAACTCCACAACAGAATGGCCTAGCAGAGAGAAACAATTGGATTGTGGTTGAAGCGGCTAGAACTATGTTGATCCAAGGAAAGGTCGCTCACACCTTTTGGAGAGAAGCGATGAGCACTGCAGTCTACACAATGAACCGGGTACTCATCAAGAAAGGAAAGGATAAGACTCCTTATGAGTACTGGACCGATAAGACACTAGTGGTAAGCTACTTTAGAGTGTTTGGTAGTAAATGTTATATCAAGAGGAGTGAACATCAGAGAAAGTTTGAGGCTAAATGTGATGAGGGAATATTCCTAGGGTATTCCACTAAGAGCAAAGCTCTCAAATGTTTCAACAATAGGACTCAGAGAATTGTTGAAAGCATTAATGTTAGGGTTGATGAAAACTCTGAGAAATCAGATGAAACAGACAGAGAGCATGTAGGAGATGAACCGGTAGTAACCTTCTGAGAACCGGTTGCAAATCAGCCCAATACCAGCAATTGTGCTCCTACACTGGTAGATGCTGATGAAGATGAGGAGGATGAAGAAAAGCAAGAGGAAGCTATTAATAACATACCTAGGTATGTCAAACTCAATCATGATCCAAAGCAGATCATAGGAGATAAAGATGCAGGAATTCTTACAAGAAGAAATGTCAGAGAAAGCTCATGTATGATCTCTAAATTTGAGCCTAAATCATTCAAAGAGGCACATAAAGATGACGACTGGATCAAGGCAATGGAGGAGGAACTTGACCAAATAGAAAAGAATGGTACATGGTCTTTGGTACCCAGACCGGAGCATAAAAATGTCATTGGAACCAAATGGGTTTTCAGAAATAAGCTAAATGAGGATGGCACAATGGTAAGGAACAAAGCCAGACTAGTATGTAAAGGATATGCCCAAGAAGAAGGAGAAGACTATGGTGAAACCTTTGCTCCAGTAGCAAGATTGGAAGGAGTTCGTATGCTTCTTGCATATGAAACTTTTAAAGGATTCAAGGTATACCAAATGGATGTAAAATCTACATTTTTAAATGGAATACTTGAAGAGGAAGTGTATATAGAGCAACTAGATGGGTTTGCCCTATCAGAAGACAGTGACATGATGTGTAGGCTACATAAAGCCTTATATAGACTGAAGCAGGCACCAAGAGCATGGTATGAATGCTTGCATTCTCATCTTGTGAAGATTGGATTTGAAAGAACAAGTGAAGATAGCAATATCTACTTGAAATTAGAAGGAGATCATATTTTGATCTACGAAGTATTTGTTGATGACATAATCTTTGGTGGAGATGACAAGATGAGTCATGACTTTGCAGATGAGATGAAAAAGGAGTTTGAAATGTCACTCATAGGGGAAATTAAGTTCTTCATTGGACTGTACATTTAGCAAATGAAAAATGGAATATTTATTACTCAGTCCAAGTATGTCAAAGAGATGTTGAAGACCTTTGGCATGGAAGACAGTAAACCGGTTGGTACACCAATGGTGACCGGTTGTAAACTATCAAAAGAGGATGACTCGGCATTGGTAAATGAGAAGGAATAGTGATCAATGATTGGTAAGTTCCATTATGTAGTGCATAGCAAACCAGACATTGCACATGCAGTGGGTATTACCACTCGGTTTCAGCAAAGCCCAAGAGAATCCCACTTGGTAGCAGTCAAGCGGATTCTTAGATATCTGAAGGGAATTATTGACTATGGGTTATGATATCCATACAATAATGATTTTAACCTTAAAGTGTCCACAGATGCTAATTGGGCTGGCAATGTAGATGACCAGAAGAGCACAACCGATGGTGCATTCGTTCTCGGTGGAAGACTGGTCTCATGGATGAGTAAAAAGCAGAGTTGTATCTCTCAGTCTACAACAAAACTGGAGTATGTTGCAACTTTTATGAACTGCACCCAGACTATTTGGATGAAGCATGTATTGAATGGCTTCAAAGTTCCTGTATATGAATCGGTAAGTATATTCTGTGACAATACAAGTGCAATTAACATATCCAAGAATCTAGTTTTACTTGCTAGAACGAAGCATTTTGAACTCAAGTATCATTTCTTGAGGGAAAAGGTTTAGAACAAAGAGGTGGTATTGGAACATGTTTCCAGTAAGGAGCAGTTAGCAGACATATTCACCAAGCCTCTACCAAAGACTACTTTTGTCTATTTGAGAGGTGAGCTAGGGGTGTTGCCCCTTCAAGAGGTAATCTAAAGGTTTGTGCTCCACATCAGTCAGATCTTACTTTGCTATATCTTTTTAGGATTGATGTGTTGAAGGATGCTGCTCCTCAGGGTGAGCAACATAATGGAACAGGGAAGCTTGTGCCTCCACTTTGGCATTGTTGTCAAAGGGGGAGAAGATGTGAAGTGGAAAAGATATCTACAGTATTAAGGAAAAGATGTGATGCAGAAAGAGAGATATCTTTGTATATTGCCATCAATGCCAAAGGGGGAGATTGTTGGCATATGTGCAGAATATGTTGACATGATGATATTGTGTTGTCATTGATGTCAATTTGCTGAAAGAGAATCGTAATATGCTAAAGAGTGAACAGGATTATTGAAGGTAAACAACTGAAAGAGAAAACCAGTATGATGTTGTGAACCGACATATGTGAAAAAGTGAAGTGGTATGCTTGTCCAAGTGAACCGGTATGATGTTGTGAATCGGAACCGGCATGTCGAAATGAGAACCGGTATAAGGAATGTTTTGTATCTAGGGTTCATATGGCATACCTACAAATTGGTAGTCTCAGCTTCAGGGTTTCCGGTTGAAGTGTTTCGAGCCTGTGTGTTTCAATCGATGGCATTGTGTGATGAGTTAGCATTGTAATAGAGATCAGATCGTGTTGCCACGTCAGCCTCGTGCACATGAAGGATCTTGCATGAAGGAGATTGATCCTATCTACCTTGGAAATGTGCGAAGTCTCTGCAAACGGTGGAGAACGCATGATGGGTTATCACCTCCAAGGAGTGACGAAGAACGAACGATGGAGAATGTCTTGAGATTTGTTCAAGACCATTGTATTCAAATGCATAGTGTTCACTGGTCAAAATTGAACCGACTAAATTTCTCAACCTAAGTGTTTAGGGTTTAGGGTTTATGCTATCGACCTATCTGTTTCCTATAAGGTCGATGTGGTGTTTCATGCCAAGGTTGTTGGCAAATGTTGTGTGTGTATCTATGTGCAGAGATACGTGGTTCTTGCCAGACCAATTGAGAGGATTGATACCTACATAGTGTGTGTGCAGAAGGAAGGAACTAAAGCGGATCTACTTTGGCATTGAGTACTATTACCAGATCATTGTAATACCTATTGATCTCTAATCATTTCAACAATTGGAAAATCCCTTAATAGGGTAGCTTTAACCAACTTACTGTAAACCCTTTAACAGGGTGACTCAAAGCCATTGGGTTCATAAAATCCTTTAACAAGGTAATCTCTAACAGGCTTTAACCCTTAACCGGGTATTCTAGCCATCCCTTAACCAGGTGATCCCTAACAAGATCGGTTCCTAACAGAACCTATTGTATTAGTCTTTAACCGGACTAGCCTTCTAATAGAGTGGACTTCTAAAGAGTTCAAAATAGCTTGTGGGTATTCACCCCACCGTGGTTTTTCCCAGTTGGGTTTCCACGTGAAAAATATGTGTGTCATGTGTGATGTCCTTTTTATGTGATGCTTTGTTGTTTTCTGTCAAGCGGTGAATCATGTTGATCTAGCAAGTTATTATATCTCTGATGATAGATTATCTGTTTATGCCTAAGGACAAAGTGGAAATATGGGAGTAGGTTGTATGAAAAGCTAAGAATATTGACTGGTTCATGTCTTTCACAGTTGCATTGTGTTTAACCGGTAGTAGTCTGGTTTGGACCGGTGTCAGGGATTGCCAGTAATTTACAATCTGCAATCAAACTGGTTCAGGAAAAGTTTTTTTGCCTGTACTGATTCACCCCCCCCCTGTCAGTACCGGTTTGGTACTCACTATTCATCACTGAGTTATCAACATCATTTTTTGAGGTGAAGATAAGTTGTACATGGAATTTTCTAAAAATATGGAGAAAGAATTTTGAAATGTCTATGATTGGGGAAATGAAATTTCTTAGGTTTGAAGATTACTCGGATTGATAAAGGTATTTTCATCTATCAAACTAAGTATATTAGGGAGTTGTTGAAGAAGTTTGGTATGGTAGATTCTAAACCGGTAAGTACTCCTATGGTTATAAGTGATAAATTAACAAGGAAAGATGAATCTGCATTGGTAAATCCTACAAGATAAAAGTCTATGATTGGAGGTCTTCTATATTTGACTCAGGCTAGTCCTGACATAATGAATGTTGTTTGTATTGCATCTAGATTTCAAAGTGATCCTAGAGAAAATCATGAGAATGCGGTGAAAAAAAAATTTAGATACTTCCAAGGTACATCTAAATATGGTTTATGGTACCCTAAGGATGATGACTTTAATTTATGTGCATATACAGATGCAGATTGGGCTGGTGATGTTGATGACTAGAAAAGTACTTCTGGTAGAGCTTTCTTTCTTGGAAAGAAGTTGGTTTCATGGATCGGCGAGAAACAATCATGTACTTCTTTATCTATTGTTGAAGCTGAGTATGTTGCTGCAGCTACTAACTGTACACAAGTTATATGGATGAAGAAAATGTTGAAGGACATTAAAGTACATTGCATTGGACCGATAGTTATTCACTGTGATGACTCTTCTACTATTGACATATCAAAGAATCCGGTATTTCACTCTAAGACAAAGCACATATCTATCAAGTATAATTTCTTGAAGGAGAAGGTTGAAGAAAATGAAGTTAGATTGGTTTATGTGAACACTAAAGAGCAGATTGCAAATATTTTCACTTAACCTTTGCCTAAGGAATCATTTGAGTACCTGAGAGACAAATTAAGGGTTTCTGCCCCTCTGGCAAAGAACTGATTGATGCTACTTGGCATCAGTCTGGTATGCATTATCAGATATATCATTCATTCTGGATTGATGTGGGGATGCTACTGCTCAAGGGGAGTAATTAGCCTTGTGATTCAGTGGTTTTTGGTTTTTATTTTGATATTTATGTCAGATTTTTGGCATTGATGTCAAAGGGGGAGAGATATATGTGAAAAACAAAGCTTTACAGGGATATCATTCATGGGGGGAGTTTGGTCTTTGTTTCAGAACTTCATTGCTATATCTTTATGTGGGAGATTGTTGGTTGTCTTCCATTGGGGGAGATTTGTTTGGCATTTCTTGGTATTTAGATGTTTTTCACATCTAGTGTTGCCATCAATTCCAAAAGGGGAGATTGTTGGCCATTTGGAGGAGTTGATTATGTGTTGCATTGATGTTTTGTCATTGGTGTCAACACTAGCTGTTTTGGATGCTTTACCGGTATCCTTCTGGTCCCAGTAGGTTGTTTGGTTTCTGGTTGGATTAGATGTGGCATGATTCGGTATGCTCTGGTATGATTTGGTTATGGAATTGGCTTACTCAAATTCATGTGTCATTCATTTGGTTTTGATCTGGTGATTAGATGCTATCATGTATGTTGGTAAGCTTGGTTTGTTGTTCTAGCGAGGGTTTCACCGACAGAGCTTTGTTGAAGATCTTTGATGATATGCATAAGTGGTTCTGGTGCGGCTTCTAGTGGAGATTCGGGATGTTGATGGCAATCACGTTCGAGACTTGGTTGATTGGGATTATTGCTTTAGCATGTGTGGACCTATATTGGGTCTCGGTATTGTCTAGGTTATAGACCGGCTTAATGTAACATGTGGATTGGACCTCTTGATGTGTTTCTGGGATGTCTTATGGGTTGGATATTATTTGTTTGGTCTCAGGCCAACATGTTTTCTAATTATGTAATTGGTTTATTGTCTGGTCGCTGACCTTATTGTTTATGGTTGAGGATTTTTATATATATGATGTAAGATCTCAATGTAGATCATGATCATAGGAATATGATATGGATGAAATGAATAGGAGCAATAATGTAATAATCATTCAAACAGAGGATTTGGTTGATTATTGGTGATCAAGTTGGGTTTATATAAGAGGAATTTAGTCCTTCGATATTGAGCTTAACCGGAACTGTATTCAGGCATAGGAGATGCTATCTTTGCAGTTCATTCCTTCTTTCGGATTGTAGTCTGGATTTCTATGTAGTCAGTGAGATTCCTTTTATGAGCAGTGCACTCTAGTTGTTGGCCTTCTTGCAAATGGAGGCCCCTTAATTGCAATTTACATACTTACTGCATAAGTATTATCTGAATGTGGGTAGGCTTCCCACCATGGTTTTCCCTTTACCGAGTTTTCCAAGTACAAATCTTGGTGTCATGTGGATGGTATTTATTCTTTGATTGTTGTTTATGCTTAATTGGTTTATGCATTCTAGTATTGATGTTTTGGGTTGTGGTATTAAAGTTTTAATTACTTAAGGTTCTAGTAATCTAAGACAACTGAGACAACTAATTCACCCCCCCCCCCCCCGCCCCCCCTCCTCCTTCCTCTCAATTGTCTTCCGGTTATTTGAAATGTCTAACAATATTATGAAAGTTGTGTTAATGGAAGATAAGATCATATGACCATATGAAAAGCTTTTTAAAATGTAAATCTTGTATCTTTTAGATTAATTCATTTTAACAAAAAGTGTAAAGTTCTTATTTTTTTAATGTTTTTTTAATAAAAATATATATCACATATTAAAAATAAAAATGAGTTAATGTAATTGTTATGGTATAATAGATAAAAAAAATATTTAATAAATTAAAATTAAATTAGGTAGAAAGAGTTGAGGTTTTTTAATGTAAAAATTGATTGTTTTTTTTTTATATTTAAATCAATAAATGATTACAAAATATAGAACATATAAACATGCATGCACAAGGAATACATATTCAACTAAAAAGAAGAAGAGTACATATAGTCAAAACTAAGAGTGAAGTGCATAATACAATATGATTGAAAAGGGTAGCAAAATAATGTTGTTGGAGATATAGAAACCATTATCTAACACCTTATCAAGGTTGGGAACAATACATTACACCACCACAATCAATGGAGCTCTAGTAGAGAAATGAACAAATCACCCATTGTTTGGAAACAAAGGATCACTATATCATTTGTAGGAAAAGGGATTGCATATTTGAGTTTAAAGTTCTCCTGTTGAAACCTCCCTTGAAAGAAGATTGTTTGGATTGTTGGAGTTTTGTAATGTCCCCTTTTGTTATTCTTTATGAATTAGGGAACAATTAACTAAATCAATCAATTGCAATAGACTTCTTTCCTCAAAAGTCTCAAATAATGCTTGAATAATGATAACAACAGTTTACTTGATTGCAAAGATATAGTTTATAATATAAATTTATAAATGATTGCCCTTATAATATATGATTGATACTACTAGTATTCATATATGATATGTCCTACATAACTAATTTATTTGATTATATTAGTCTTTATTCTTCTCAATATTAATTGAATTTAATTTAATTGATATTGTCACTATAGTCTATATAATTGATTTATTGAATAAATCAATTTTCCCTTTTTCTTGTAAAGCCCTCAAAAATTAATTCTTCTTAATCCCCCCTTTAATAAATTAATCTCAATTAATTAATTAATCCATGTGAATCCTACAAATCACCTTTTTCTAATATATCATTAGCCTAATTAATTCTTCTAGAAACCCTCATAATCCTACTTAGTATTATTCTTCAAATTTTTAACTACCCCCACTCATTCTCTCTCCTAGTCAAATCCTCTTACAAATCCCACTTACTCCTAATCCCCACCTAATTCTTCTAAATAGTCCCTTTAATCCCTTGTTAGTGGTTAATCTCTATGATTAGGCACAAAAGTCAACCATAGCCATTTATGGCTAAATCCTCTTGTTCCCCTCCTCACCTTCCACCTTAAATGCTCCCTTTTTGGGTGAATGTGAGATTTTCAAAATCTCACATTCTCCCATGTTTCTCACCTTCCCAGGGAGTTTTAAAATTTCTTTTCCCTTTTCCAATCCCCATGCACACAATATCTTGGGATTTTTTAATTCCATGTGCATCCCCCAACAAATTTTTAACTCCTTTTATCCTTCCTAGGTGCATTGGGAACTATTCACCGTGTACCTTGAGGAGGGTGGAGACAAGAAATGCCTTTATGGCAAATCTCTTGGTCTCCACCCCCCTTGTCATGTCATTGTCTCTTGATCCATGCGATCTCTTCCTCTCAATCCTAGCCCTCCATTGCCTTTTAATCTTGACCATCCAGTTTTCTCCATCCAATTCTATAAATTGGGGTCTCCATCTCCTCATTTGACATCTCCAATTTCAGTAAGTTCATGCTGCCATCTTGAGTCCAAGAATATATTCAAGAGCCTACAATATAGCCAAATTTCCTACATATCCACACTTAGCCACTTTCATCCCAATTGAACATCCACCATACATCCACTAGTCCAATCCTTGATCCATTTGTTGTGCACATTGGAGAGCCATCCACATCAACCCATTGAGCTAATCAAATTAGGTTGGAGAAGGGGTGCTACTTCAACTTCATCAAGAGCTCAATCCAAGGAAGAAGGTGAAATTTGGGGAAGGTATAATGGTTATTTGTGCTTTTTAGTGTTTATGTTTTGTGTTTTTTATTACTCTAACCATTTTGCATTCCTTGGATTTTTCCCGTCTTCAATATGACATATGCTTTCATTGATAGGGTACTTAAATATATGCAAGGTGATCTTCATTAATATATAAATATGTTTTGCAACTTTTAATCCATTTGGATGTTGTTGTCCTTGATCTAACTTGGAAGAATATGCAATGAAATATTCAAGATGCGGACTGAAGAGATAATGTTGCTCTTTTTGATGTGTTACTGTGTAATGCATGCTTTGAATCTCCTTCCTTAGATTACAACAATGATGTTATTTTAGTTGTGTCTGATTTGGCAATGGAATTATGCTGATAAACTTTCCCTTTCACCTATGTTGATGAAAGATGAATTAATGATATCAAGTTTCCACGATCCATAGTAAATTATTACAGATGCTTCTAGATTAGATTGTGTAGAATTTTTTGCATCAACGTTTCAGATCACATTCTGTGATCCATCATCGGGATGACAATGGAAAGATGAATTGTTGCCTCTTATTTATGTTTGAGAAATATGCAATGATGGTGTTGTTTCTAATATATATACCTAACTAGATTACGCACACGATATTGGGCCTTTGGCTTGGCTCTCCTCAAGCTCTTCTAAACTGGAATAAGAGACAATATATAAACATAATTCACTCTTTCTAAAGTGAGATTGAACTTGCTCTTATATCACCAAAACTGAGAGGTTCACATATCTTGAGTTCGATGAGTCATGTCTCTTTTTGAACGATCTAATCATAACCATTAGTTGTCTCCAAAGAATATCAATTATACTTCCTATAATGTTCGTTATATAATTTAACTCTAATCGTTGTTATCTTAAGGCATATCAATCAATCACTACCACTTTTACCAAATCTGGTTTGGACATAATGGATTATTGATTATTATACTTGTTGTATTCCATATTGTTTGTTAATGGTGGTTATGACTAATCATAGATTAGTCAACTCTTTTTTGAATCCTTGTCTGACCTCTATTATTCTCAAGGCTCTCAATTCTAGCAAAAGGTCTAGGCCTAAAAGAGGTAATAACAAATAGCTTTCTAGCAAACTCATGGTATGATGAGGATTGTAAGGCAACAAAGAAAATGGCTAAAATATGGGGTAATAACATGGAATATATGTAAAGATGGTCAGACTGAAAAATAAAGTCTATATGCAAACAAGAATAAAGGAGTTAATATCACTTGGGAGGCACAATCCAAGAGGCTTTTGGAAAGAATTGCAACAACAACACATGAATAAAGAGAATAATATCATAGATCTTGAATGGTTAGAGTATGCAAAGCAAAATTTTCTCTTCGAAAAATAGTAAAGAAGGAATAAAGAAGCTTGCAATGGGTAAAGTTTGAGGCATATATGGTTTACAGGTAGAACACTTAAAATGAGGCTTGGAGGCCCTCACACCTCATATTAAAAGAATATTCAATGAGGTCATTTAGTATGGGTTTCTGACAAACTAGACAACTAGTGTTGTCATCCCCCTACTCAAAAGTGGCGACATCAACAACCCTTCAAACTACCACACTATAATGATCAATCCTCTTTTTGGTAAACTTTTTGGGAGCATGATAGAAAAACAAATCAGTGTTTGGGCTGAAAAGAAAGGGAAAGAGGGCAAAAGGATAAGCGGGCTTTAGACCAAAGCATTCTACTATTGATCGTTGCATGACACTTAGACACTTGATCAAGAAGGTTTGAGATAAATAGGGAGAGGATGTATTTTGGTACTTTGTTGACTTCAAGAAAGCTTTTGATACAATACCTAGAAGCAAATTGTTGAGTAGGATAGAGGAATTGGAAATTCCAAAATAGTATAGAGTTGTTGTTCATAGGTTGTATGAACAACTTTGGGCCAAAATTGGAACCAAACAAGGATTTTTAGAATGTTTTGGAAGTGATATCGGGGTCAAGCAAAGATGCCCATTATCCCCTACTTTATTTGGGATATACATTGACAAATTAGAGGAGTGGATAGATAAGTTTGGTGGTAGAGGGGTTTACTTGACCAATTATGTTATAAACCTGCTTCTTTATGTTGATGGTCTTATTTTAATGGCAAAAACAACACAAGATTTGAAGGAACACTTAAAAGCTCTAGAGCTATTTTGTCATCTGTTGGGGATGTAGGTGAACACTAGCAAAACTAAGGTCATGATTTTTACCTTGAAGAGAAAGAAGGTTCATAGGGAATTTGTTTTTGAAGGCAGTCCCTTATAAGTGGTCAATGAATTTATAAGTACCTTGGCCTTGATTTCCACAACAAACTCAACTGGGAAACATGTAGAGAAAAAAGGATACAAGGGGGTGTAAAGCTTTATACTCATTGTAAAATAGATGCAGAAGAGTTGAGCTATGGGACTGGGAGACTAAGAAAACTCTTTTTGGGCATTTAGTAGTTTTGATGGTACTATACGAATGTGAAGTATGGGGTAGCAACACCTCAGCAGGAAAGTGGAGACAAATAGAGATATTAAAAAAACATTTAATCAGAAATAGCTTCAAAATTAAATCTACTAGTCCATATGAGATTGTCCTGGCAAAGGTCGGGGCTTTCCCCATTGAAGCATCAGCTATGTTTCGGTTTTTAAGGTATCTAAGAAGATTAGATAACATGGAGACTCATCACTGGCCAAAAATGACAACTAGTGAAAAGTTAGATAGAAAGAAGAGCACGTGGATGAAACAAAACATCAAATGGATGAACAAGTGAGATATTAGCATAAGTGAATGTCCAAATAACAATGGGAAAATAAAAAAGTATGTGCAAGGAAAATTTAAAGAAAGCATGTGGAAAAGGCCACTTGGGAGGAAAAAGGAATATTGTATCAAACATTTTAATCCTATGTATGACCATACACAAAAGACCTACGTAGGAATGGAAATAAAATGGAAAGCAAAAATGCCAATCGCTCAGATAAGAACAAGTTCACACCAACTTAGATGTGAGACCAGGAGATGGATGATACCTAAAGAGGAGTGGGCAAACAAAAGGTGTAGATATTGCACTCAAGAAGTGGTAGAGACAAAATGCCATTACATCATGGAATCCAGCTTACAAGGATATCCAGATCAATTATATTGAGACATTAAAAGTGAACAGCTTGGGTAATCTGTTTGAAGAAGAGAAGACAATAAGGGTTGCAGATTTTTTGGTCAAGATACACCGTAGAAGATCCAAGATGCATAAGGATAAGGAAATATAAGTGTTGTGTTTTAGATGTACAACCTTTTTTTGTGCGGGCTATCTATAGGTCTCATAGACTACTTAACCTCATAGACGTAATTAAAAACATTCATTCATCGATATTGTTAACCATTGTTGATCATGTAAACTCTTTAAGTCATTGTTTTGTATAAACCGATGCTTGGCCAACTTAACCAATCGCTGATATCATTGTTCATTAATTGCCTTGATCGATATTGTTTAATATATACATGATCGATATTGTTTAATATATGTCACTGAGTCATACTTAGTCGATATTCCTTTCCTTGGGATTTAGTCATTAACATTTCGTTCCTTCGTATACAAATCGATTTAGTATGATCGCTGTAAAATCTAACATCACTCGTTGTCTGGCTATCACTTCATAGCAACGGATAAATGCTACTTATTTTTTATTCTTCATTTATCGATTATAAGTCTCAATGGTATGTTTGGTTGCCATATCAAGGTATATCCAGTGATCAATTACTTGATATTAATACTTCCATCATCGCCGATAGCCTCTGTTTTAAATCCTCCTTGTATCGGTTTGTCCTCTATCGTAGACATGCTTTGCTGATTGCCCATCGGTAGCATTCATTTGGTTAAGTATCAGTGATCGTTATTTGTTGATTGGTAACTTGAAGAGAGGATTTGTTCTTATGATGCTATGAGCATGTGACGTTGTTGAATCGTTCTTGTATCTTTTAATGTTACTCAGAAAAAATTGTCTTATTTATAAGACTTCAAGATTTTCTTGATATTTTGATTATTCTAATTTACTTCGAAATACCTTCTAATTATCTAATGGTGCTTAAGGTCTGTCACTGCTTGACCACAAAAATATTTATTGTTGGTTAACATTCTAGGTTAAAGATGGGGACTTCTAGACAAAAGTATAGACATTTCTATTTGAAGTCATTATTTCTTTCAAAGATTCAAAAGCTAGTTTCAAAGGTGAAATAGTTGAGTCTTCATTGTTTTGTTTACCTTTAATTGATCCTTGATAGCTGTGAACAAGTTAGTCACATGAAGAAGTAAGTTACACTAAGCATTTGATTTCAATCTCAAAGGAAAATTTGATTTTAGAGAGAGCAACATTATGCGATGACAATAAGCATAGAAGTGTATATTTCTATGACAACTTATAGGGGAAAATGATTGGCAACTAAGGGACAATACAATGCCAAAGCTTGTGAGCATGTGAATAAAACTAGAAGGCATATTTAATAGATTTGTGAGAATTACTAAATGAGATGTTTGGTGGATGAATTTTTGGTAGGCACCAATTAGTAGTTTAACATGGAGTAGTTTATAAGTTATGATTCTACATCAGTTTTGAATGTCAAATAAACTAGCTTCATTTGTTCCATATGAGTCTAGAGAGTTTGTAAAAGCTTTTAGTGTAGAGATAATGGGCAAAGGAGATAGAAGAAAGAAGTATGTAAGTGAATTTAACAGGAGGAATATGAAGTTGGTGTAATTTTCCCATCTCCAGTCCTTCACAAATTTATTGTGATAGTATGTTGAGAGCAATATTATGAGGGAAGGTGGAACCAACCATTGAATGTTTAATATTTGTTGCTTGCTAGAGATACTAAGATGGTATTCATGTTTTAGGTATTGTCATAGTTGTATGAGAAGTTAGACATATCTTATAAATCATAAAAGTGTGAATGCCTTTATTATAAATGTGCTTGTCTTTGACTTTGTAATTGACGCAAGAGGTTTGTGATTCTATTGAATCAAAATGTTCCATCAAACAAAGGAGGAGGAAAAACTTAGACCTTGATCTTAAGGTTTGAATAGACCAAGTTAACTTCTATGAAATAGTTTTCCAAGCTTTCTAGATGCTATGGGTTTGAGCCATGTGTTTTGAAGAATGGTACTAAAAGAATCTTATCATTCCAATCCATAAAACTTAAATGTCATCTAATTGTAGTAGATTAGTTTTAGAAATAAATTAGGTGTTTCCATAGTGATTTGACATCCAAATATCTTATTTATTCAATTGTTAAACACACTACTTTAGTGAAATTGATTTATAAGTCAAAGGACCCCTTTATCTTTCATTTGTACAAAGTGAAACCATTACATGATAGGAAAAACTCTATTATTCTCCTAATTATATAAAACCTCTTAAAAGTGTAATTAGTTTTTATTATAATATTTCTTTGAAGGAAATTAACATGAAGAGATTTAGACATGACTAACCATGAGAATGTTGGTAGTTACCTTAATACATAAATAAGAACCAATTAATCCAATCTATAAGTTTCATTTAAATTTTTTTGAGAAACCACTTCGATGTGACCTACAAAGTAACACCAATATCAAAATATCTAGAGATGGTGTCATGTTTTAACTCTTTCCACATGGAACAAAAATTAGGATATCTTATGATAAACTTAATTTTCTGCATGAAAAATTTTAATCCTAAAATCATAAAAGAAAAGTCTAGAATTTGTAGGGTGTGAATACCTCATATTCCAAAATTTTGACAAACATGTTTCTCACCAATAAATTGAGGTTTAAGAGCCTCATAATTTACAAGAAGAGAGATGACATGGATGAGGTTTCAAGATTGAGCATGTTAGAAAATATATCCAAAGGCATCAAGTGCAAGCACATAAAGGAAGGGAGCTATGGGATAGCCTTGATAGATGGATTTTTGGAGAAGAAATTGAGGTGAAAGACTGTCATTATTAGTCATCTTGTGTTGGCATGCATAAATAACATACAAATGTGAGAATAGAACTTAGGGTCATCATACAATTTTAAAAATGAAATGCCACCTAATATGGTCGTATTCCTTATAAAAATAAAAATTGATAAGTAGTGCATCCTATGTTAATTGTTGAATCCATTGATCATTTCCAAATATAAAATTAAGTAATCCAAAATGAACTTGCACCTAGAGATTTGGTCTATTTCAGATACATTATTTCTTGAGTAATGGGCTTAATTTTGTGACTCAATACTTTAACTATAATTTTGTAGGAGGTGTTTAGCAAGTTGATTGGTCATTGACCATTGACAATGTCTTTTTATTTACCATTATGAATGATTTTTATTAGCTCCTTATTTTGTTAAGAAAAGGGTGGTGTACACCTTGCACATTAAAGAAATATTTTAATTGTGTAAAATAAATATTTATATGTAATGCATCTTTAGGAGATGTGTTTAGCCACGTTAAATATTTATTTAGGTCCACTTGTAAAGTTGTATGCAACATTGGTTAGATATTTAATGTGTCGGTTGCATATGAGAAAAATATTTAATATTGGGAAACCTTAATACAAAAAAGTAAATTGTTTGAGTCAATGCTTTTTAGTACTCATAGTTTTGAGGCACATGGTTTTACTTACCATTTGGTTAATTTTTGTGATCTTGAATCTATTAAAGCAAGCACATGTTTAGTGGTTAATATTGCTTAGTTTGAGTGAATTTTCATTGTATTGAGCTCTCTTGTTGAGTGCATATGTGAAACATGACACAAAATGTGTGGTTACATGCTTGGACACATAAAGGATGAATTGAAGGAGCTTCATGTTTTAAAAGTATGCACAAAAACTAAGTGTATTGTAATATTTTCTTACTAAATAATACATTAACTATGAGTATTTTTGGAGGTTGGTTTTCTCTCTCTCAAGGGTTTTCACAAGATACATCTTGTATAATCTTGTAGTATATCTTTACTTGTTGTATTATGCTCACTATGTGAGATTTTATACATGATTTCTCTCACAAGTTTATGTAGGAAATTATTTGATCAACTTGGTAATCCTCTAACAAAATTATAGTGGATCCAAGAGAGTCGCTTTCAATCCCTTTTAAATACACACAATTAAAATCTCCTTGGATATATGGCTAAAGAACTTGGTAAAATTTAATTGTAAGCCAATCCAAGTTGGGGTTCTCATTATCCAAGTTATGCATAACTTTATCTATCTCTTCATTTGTGAGGAGGTGGTACCAAAATATGTTGTGACTGGTTTTTTTAATACGAATGTAACCCATAATAGTGTCCCTAAGAATTAGGATTAAAGGTGCATCAATTGATTCATTAGTGAAAAAGAGTTTATAATGATCATAGAGAAGACTTTCATAATACTAAATTGGTTGAATTGGAGGGTATCATTTGATATTTGAATAGATAAAATATGTTTTTTTTATGATTTTTCTTTAAAATATATTTTTTTGTGCTTGTTTTGCCAATAATTAAAGATAATTTAGTTATTTTGTCGCCACATTTAATTCAATGTTAAAGAAGGGTGGTATGTGGGTCATTAACAATAAAATTTTGATCTTAGTGTTTTTTTCATTGAAGAATTGTTCAATAAAGTGGTATTTAATGGTAGCTATTTTTTTATAATCTTAAAGAAAGTAGGGACAACAAGTAATGGTTGTTTCCCACCAATTGATTCATCTTTAATATTAAAGTTTGGACTTAGAGTTTGAAGTAGCAAAGAGCTTGCCAACGCAACCTTTATGTTACAAACAAGAAACATTTAACTTGAAGGGGATTTCATTGGAAGTGGTAGACTGGCCACACAAGGAGATGATAGTGAAGATGAGGAGGTGGTTAAAAGTGGTGGTAGAAAGGTTGAGATGTATGAAAGGCCTAGAAGAGTAAGGGTTGATATGGTAGTTATGATATTTATTGAATAAATCTTAAGTGTCTCAAATTTTAAAAAATAATAGCAATTATTCTAAGTTAACCAATGTTATCTATGAAGATATATCCTGCCAATGAAGGGGTCGAACAATCCAAGAGTGTTAAAAACCAAGGCCCACCTAACAAAGTATAGCTGTGACAAGTAGGATTGGTTTTCCAAACTATAATCAAAGTGGTGTTCTACTATATTAAAGCCCCCCAAAACAAACCAATATATCATAAGGAGGTGAAAATGCATCCAATTCTAAAACCAATTTCTCTCAAGGGGGAATTAAGAGCATACATAAAACAAAATCCAAGTAACCCATCATAGTAGAGCATGGTTTCCCACATGTAACATGGTATGGATTAGTATCAAAAATAATTATATATTTTTCAATCCAAGTGATTAGTCCTGCATAAATCTATCACTACCCTTAGGGTGACTGGCATGGGAGGATTAGACATCACACTAAATGGAGACAAGAGTGGAATCTAAGAAAACATGAGTAATTTTCACTTATTGAAAAATGAGAAAGTATGTGAAGTTGTTATCAATAGAATTTCACAATTATTACTCATGGGAGGGAATGAAAAGGCATATAACATTTTGTGGTTCCAAATTGTTTGTGGAGATAAGAAAGACACTTTTATGTTTAACCTTTTGAAGGTATGAATTGAGTGTACTGGCTCATTCGAAACATGTCAAATGTGTTAAAATTTAAGATAAATCCATAGGCATTAAATCAAACCAAGCTACAATAAAATAAAACATATATTTTATAAATAAAATGATTGAATCTTAAACTAATTTTATCAACATCAAATGAATGAGGAAATAATATTACCACATGCAAGAAAGAAAGATAACAATATGGTAATATAATCTAGAATCATAAAAATAGGGAAACATTTCACATCGTACATAATTAGTAATTCATCTCAAATCACCAATACCAAACATGTAATAAAGAGAGATCATTATAAAATGTAGACACCTAAAATTATCCTTTAATTAAATAAATATTTATTGTTTATTTAATTATTTTACTATAATTTCCTCTATTAATTAAATAAATATTTAAATTTATTTAATTAATTCACTCAACCTCTTCTTTCTAATTCAAATAAATATTTACTATTTATTTACTTTCACCTCCCTCCTAAATTAAACTAGCAATCACACTTTGGTGTGCAATGGGTATGTTGAAGAGGTGTGGAAGGTCAATTAGAGAATTTTTTTGGTGTATTTTGCATATAATTGTTTAGTGTGTAAGTTCAATTGGTAGGCCATTTAAATTTTGATGTTGTTTATGCAACCAAGGTTTCAATTAAGAAGTGATAGCTTAAAATGAACTATACATCTAGTTATAGAAATACAAACATGACTAAACAAAACTTTCAATCGGGAAGATAATTACATTCCATTACCGACAGGATTATATTATGTTTGCAATAGGTGGAAAGGATATGTGTGTGTGTGTGTGTAGAGAGAGGGAGGGAGAGGATAGAGAAGCAAAGAGATAGAAAATGAGGGAGTGATAGAAAAAGAGAGAGATGGAAGGAAAGAGAAAGAGGGAGAGGGAGAAATAGAGATAGAAAGATGGAGACAATTAGAGGGGGAATGGAGACATAGAAAGATAAAGATACAAGAAGTGATGTATAGAAAGAGCTAGAAGGATATATATATATATATATATATATATATATATATATATATATATATATATATATATATATAGAGAGAGAGAGAGAGAGAGAGAGAGAGAGAGAGAGAGAGGGGGGGGGAGAGGTAGAGATAGAGATAGAGATAGGGAGGGAGAAACAAGGAGTGTGTGTGAAAGTGTGAGAGAAATTGAGATAGAGATGGAGAGGAGTTTCAAGGAGTGTGTGAGAAAGACTTAGAGAGATAGACAGATAGAGGATAGATAAATTAAAGATATATAGAAAGAGGGAGTAACACAAAGAGGAGAGAGAGGGAGAGGAATAGATAGGGAGAGATAGGGATAGAAAGAGAGTGATAGAGATAGGCATAGTGAGAGAGAGAGAGGGGGGTGGGGGGATGAGTAAGGAGATAGAGAAAGGGGAGAGAGATAGAGAGAGGAATGTGGAGATGGAGAGGGAGACAGAGAGGAAGAGGGAGATGGGAAGATGGAGAGATAGGAGTGATGGGGAGATAAATCAAATGTATTATATAAATTAAAATAAAAATTCAAAATATAACTATTCTACAATAAATTAAAACTTTAATAAGATAAATAATTATGAATTAATTTAATTCTAATAACTTTTAATTATTATTTATAATTTCATTAAAAGACATAAATAACTAAAAATAAATTTCAAACTTAAATCTAAAATAAAATAATAATATGATAAACTAAATGTAAAGTCAAAATATATGAAAAATACAAATATTAATAAAAATAATAATTAATAATTTTTATAATAAATATTTTAAATTAAAAATAAAACTATTTTTTTAATTTATTAGAACTAAAATATTAATAAACCATGTAGCTAAAAAATATAATTAATAGATTACAAGCAACATTAAGATTAATTGAATCACAATCCAAATATGAACCTTAAGATTTATCATATCTCGAATGATGCCCTATGTAGTTAGTTAGGGCATGTTTTTGCATGGATATTGTATTGTGTCTAATAATTGAACTATAATTGTGGTTTTTCTTTTCCAATTGATTGTGTGTGCACCTTGCGCTAGAATTAAACCATAATTAAGTATTATAAGGGTTATGGTTAGGATTATTATAAATTTGGCATTAATAATAAATATTTTAAGTACTTTTAAGTACAGTTCTATTTCTATGTGGAATTAAGTATTATTGGATATAAAATTATTAATCAAATCACTACAATATTTTTTAAGCTTACAATTAACTCTAAAATTTTAATAAAATATAATTTTAAAATTTAATAAATATTTATTATCTAATACAAATAAATCAATTTAAATTAAATTTTAATTTAAAAATAAATCAACAATGACTAATTATAAAATTTTAGAATAAGTTAAAGATTAAAATTTAGATTTAAAACTAACTTTCAATTCTTTTTTTTTTTTTTTTTTTTTTTGCATGTAAATCATTTCATAATAGAATTTTTAAATGATTAGTAAATTAAATATATCAAATACCAAATAGATATATATTAACTAAAAAAAATTCTATTTTATTTAAAAAAATACTTTAACAAGGAAAACAATTTAAAATAAAAAATAATTTATGTATCTAATTATAAAAAAACATTGTATTTTATCAAATGAAATTGTTTTTAAACAAAATTCTAAGATTTCATATATTTCATGAGCTTAAATAAAATTTTGTGAGATTTTTGTTGCTTTTCCATCTAACGGATGTAAATGTTTTAATTGTCTTGCACGCTTCTAAGATGATACCAACCATGGATCATCCAATTGATCTTGTAAGCTCACATAGGGAACACATTTGGCTTAATAAATATTTTATTTATTTAATTTATCTAGCCCTCTCCTCTATTAATTAAATAAACACTTTTATATAATTAACTCACTCACCTTTTTCCTTTTTAATCCTAGTCCTCCAACTTGTTCGTGCATGGATCATAATATAAACTCATTGGCATGTGACAAGTGCTAATTGTCTCTTCATTCACTTTGTGATTTCTCTAAATTCAACATACCTCTTAATCTCATCCCTCCATTTCAAATTTAACCTCTCAATCATATTCAACCTTATCTTTTATCTCCCACTTCTAAATTTCCTCGCTTCATCATTACCTAACCTTCAAACTTATTGAGTCTATTTTATCTATGGGATCTTGGTCAATCACAATCCTACCTCTTAATCCAAACTCTCCATTTTTAGGATGATCTCTATAAAGAGGATCATTCCCTTTCATTTTGATCAATCTACAATCCTTATCATACTTACATAATGCCAAAATCTCTCTAGGATCATACATCATCACATTATCTTTGCATCATAGATACATCATCACAACCACGTTCATTCTTCCTTGAGTTCTTGTGCAAGTGCATACAAATCTAAGAGCAACAAGATCATGTAAGATAGGAGAACAATGGATACAATCCTCCCTTGCATTTGAAGGTATAACTTTGGTTATTTTATGTGTTTGCTTTAATTTGTAATTTCTCTAATGGGTTTTGTTGAATGCATTTGTAGATCTAGGGTTAGTGGTAGGCTTTGTTTGGGTTTACAAATAGGTTTAAATTCAACATGAACATAAAATACTTTTTAATGCTAAAATTAATCATCTCCTTAATACCTTAGGCCAACAAATTTGGTAAAAGAAAACCAAGAACTAGGATTGAATATTTACCTAAAATATTACAACCTACCATGGAGACATCTAATCATTAAACTGTAGGAGCTAAAGATAAGCTCAACACCCAAGACCACCTACAAAAACAATGAAAACCTTCCACAAGATAGTATGTAATAAATGAGATTGCTTGATATTAAGATATGTGAGATGTTACAAAATATAAAATAGTCTTGCTTATATAGGCAAGGTGAGTTATAGGATTAAACAAGATGTTGACAGGTGTCATAATACTATTTTATGAGAAAATAAAATAAAACAAATATTAAATGGCTTAGGACAAAAGAATGTAATGATATATATGGTCTTGTAAACAACTAAGGCTTCTACAAAAAAACTTGGGACCTAAGTTAATGTGTGAATAGGTCCACACTAAGGAATTAGTTAGGACACAACATTATTCACAAAAACATCACCCTTAAATGTAACCTAGGGAGGAACATACTTAATGAAAATTGATGCAAGGATGCAAAAAAGCTAGATGGATCCTAACTAGATGCCATTTTAGGCACCCATGGATAAAAGATCTCTCACAAACAGATTAAAAGAAAAAAACCACATAGAAAAAACCCCCTCTCCAAAAGAGATAAAGTAGAAATCAATCATGTACAAGTAATAAAGTGAGTGATGTATGAAATCATGAAAAATGGATAAAATAGAAAAATTTATGAGCTCAAACATCCAAAAGGAAAAAAATGAGTTAAGTGAACAATAAAATGTGATTTGTAGAAAAATATGGCAAAATACTTACCCCACTCAAAGTAGGTGGAACCAAATTTTTGTCAATATCTTATTTGTAAAAAATTGACATTATGGAAAGAAGTAATGGCACATTGAAAAAAACTAGCCAATTCAAGCTCCTAGGGGAAAAATTAAGTGTTTGGACCTATAGCAGTTAGTCGCCAATGTGATTGCATGTGTAGCTAGAGGAAAAATATATCACCACCTAGTAAGCAGTGGGATGGTTGGGCATCAGTGGTGATTGTGTGTGCCATTATTATCTCTAGCACCTAGTGGGGATCACGTGGACTTAATGGGGGAGTGGTGAGGTGACAAAGGGCACAACGTATATATTTTTTAAATTATTTTTTTTTTGAAAAAATCTAACATTGTACCTACAATGTCACCTCTTCATAAAGGACATACTCTACAGATGTAGGGTGATGCAGGCACCTATCTAGGTGATAGAATATTTACTATAATATGCCACAAATAAGGAATATTCTTAAAACGATGCTTTGTTGATGACTATGCAAGAATACGACTTATTGACAAAAGTAGCTTATACGGTCGTATGAATTCTATTCACAAAAATCATGACAAGGGCAAAAGATTCCTTTATAGGCATGGGGAAAGTCTCCAAATTTGATAAATTGATAGTCAATATTAGGTATTTTGAGCCTTTTAGATGTAATCGTACGGTTTTTTTTGGCCCAAGGTGCTCTAAAAATTATGTTGGAGTCTATGGTGTTGTCATTGATGTCAACCCTTAATGTTATGGAGATTGTTGTCATTGATGTTTCTTGTGTAGTTACGGTGTTGTCCATTGATGTCAACACTTTGTGGTGTGTTGTCATTAAGTGCTAAGGAGATAGTGCATATGGTTGATAATTGTTCTATTAGAGATGTGGTGTCATTGTGGTTCATGGTTGGATGTCCACCCTCTTGGTGTTGATGTTTATATTGTGTATGATGTTGCTAATGAGGTAGTGATGTATAGTGATGTGTTAAGTTGATGTTATGATAGTAATGATGATGGTGTTCATGATTGGGTATCATGCCTTGTTTACCATTAGTAGAGATGTTATCATATTGAAACGAGGTTTAGAAGTATTAAGATAAGGATTAGAAGTATGATGATCAAGTGGATATGATGTTGATGGTCTTATGCATGCTACAAGATGTCTTTTTTTGCTCGTGAGTGAGAAAATGATATTACAATGTTGCTTTGATCTATATAGACTATTGAAGTATGAAAATGCAGGAAGGTGGTTGAAGAATATCTTGAAGAATTCTCTACATTCCTCTACATTTGAAGCTATCATCTTGTAGTTTGGTATTTAGAGTGAATGTATTGTTGATGTTGCATTCGTATCTTTTCAAGTCTTTGGTGTTGTCACAAATGGTTTTTAGTGAATGCACTATGCTAGTAGGTTGGATGTGAGTAGTCTCCACTATATCCATTGAGTTGGTGCAATTATCATACCCACGACCCGATTAAGGTATTCAATGGAGCAACCTTAGATCCTAAGTGAAGGCTCATTTAATTATCAACCAGGGACGTATCTTCAAAGATGGCACTGGCACTACATGTGCAACAAGGATCCTAACTTCTCTATCATTGCATAAAAATAATGTACTAATCTACTAAGAATGAAAATAGTAAACAAATGATGTTGAAATGAGAAACTAACATAGCAACTGTTGTGGGCAACTTTAGGAGTAGCTCAATAGTGGGTGTGGATACAACTTATTAATGTAACAAAATGAACTATAAGTTGGTTGCAACCAAGACTCTTAACTACACAAATTTACTGAAAATACATTAACAACTGAAGATTAAGAATAATTATTAAACAACAATAAATAATAGAAAGAAGAGAGTCTCACATTACCTCAAGTGGCCCTTTCTCGAGGAATGTAATCTCTATGAAGAGTAATAGTACACTTGAACTCACAAAATAGTAGTAATCCTTATCATTATTAACTCATGTTCTAAACAACCAGATAGTAAGTATGTAGAAGATCTAGCTAGAACACGATCTATATTGTTTGCATCATATATTCAACTGATAGATACAAGTTTAAACTAATGTTTAATAGTAGGAGAATATTCTAACTGAAATGATAATTTCCCTATTTAAAGCATTTGAAGAAAGCATGTCATTAAGTTCTTCCAACTGACTCTAGCCAAATGTTGCTTCTCCTAACACTGCGATGACTTATTCTTAAGAAGAAAAATAGACTAACAGATTAACACTACAGGAATCTATTTCATAACAATTTATTTTATTGAATAGTAACACATAAGTATGAACAATATTGCTAAATTAATTCAATATTAATGATTCACAACTTTGTCAATTTTCATGATACATTATTTCCTCAATATTTTCTAAAAAGACAATGTCAAGAAGGACTCTTCTTCAACCGAGACTCTGTGTCTCAACATTTCTTCTCTAATGCATGCTAACAAAGTTCCTCCTTCTTTGATTGCGGATGGAACTAGGATATACTAACCACAGCCAGCTCACATTTCTTGATGCATGTTAGTTCTAGTAATGACAATGATCTACATAAATCAACATTCATGACATTTAACAACATAGTCTCCATTAAAATGCATCACATCTCCATACCAATATACCATGTGTATATTTATTATAATGAGTAGTAATGTGCTTCTAATGATGACTAACAAATATAATCAGTGTGATGATAAGCTTATAAAAGTCTATTAAAATTGAAGGAAAATAAATAAACTCGAGATATTAATGGGACTCATCACACTCCCCAACTTTAACCCTTGCTTGTCCTCAAGAAAACCATTCTCTAATATTGAGACCTAAAACATGTATACTATAATCTATTGTTTGGGTAACTCCAGAAGTCTGATTGCAATAGAAACCTCTGTCATAAAAAATGTTACTGCAATGCTCCCTTTCTCTTTCTGGATTGATTGCTTTATTCCTTTTCTAATGTGGCACTAGGTAAAGAAGGAGTGGATTAATGGAACTTGAGTGGTAGAAATTTTATTCCTTTGTCCTCTGCAACTCTCATGTAGCTTTTAGCTCTTAGTTCTAGGGAAATGAATTTTACAATGAATGGGTTTCTTTCCGTTTAAGTTCTTGGGGAAATTCCATCCATTCGTGTTGAATATGCTCTAGAGTTTGTTCCTTTACCATTCCATTTACAAGTACTCTAAATGTTTGATACTCTTGTCCTCTGAGTTCTTAAATTGTTGCTATCACCGCCATCCTATTAACCATTTTGAACCATTTCATTGCTATCTCATTTGGTTCTTCCCACTTAGCTCTTGTCTTCAATGGATGTGTCTTTTCTCATTCCTAATACTGCTGATATAATTCTGCATGCTCTTTCTCATTCCTAAGATAATATGTGAGTGTCTTGAGTTGTAGGTCTCCCAAATAGTATAAAGGATTCCATGTGGTGTTGTAGGGAACAACTAGATTGTGTAGGCAAAAATCGCGCATCTAGTCTTGTGTATTTGAATCAACCTTAGAATAAGAAGTTAAAAATGACCACGATGATACAATAGAGATTGGAAAATTATTTAACAACTGACTAATTTGAAAACATGGAAATTTCTCTTGCAATTATAAAGCATATACCCGGGCAAGAGGGCGTAAACTTCTCAATTGGTTAGCAAAATCAACCATCTAAGTCAGGTTGCCAGTCAATTTCTCGACCTTTGCATTTTTCTCTTCTAATTTTGCCTCATACCTTTCCTAAAGCAATTATTTTTCCTTATTTTGTTGTGTTTTATGCCATCCAAACTTCAATTGCTACTTCCATAGGGCATATCCAAGTGTTACTGTGGTTATTGGTGCGGTTACATCCTTGCCTTGCACAAGAGGATGTCCCTTTCTTTGTAGCTCAATGATAGCCATATTGGCTAAGTTCTATAATTCAATCCCTTCTTGCTACTGCAAAGCGATTTGTGTTTCCAGTTCCTACACCTTGCCCTTCAATCCATTTTATCATTCTCCAAACTCAGTCAATTATTGTTCCAAAAAAATTATTTTCTCCAAAGTTGTGTGTAGCTTTACTTTTTATTTTCCCTCTAGGCTATACTCAAAACCAATAGAAATGTCTGGTCCTAGTTCTTTTTTATTATCATCATCAAATTCCTCCATAGGCAAAATGACCCCCTATTCCATAGGACTAGGCCTTCTTGTAGGTATTTTGTATTTTTCTAAGGTCAAAAGGATTCTCATTTTCCATTTCTAAGTCAGAATCGTACTGATTAAGTCCCCCTTGTTCCTTCTCATTCACAACCTCTGCTTCAGGCTTACTTGCATCCCTACTATGATTTCTTTCCTTTGTTAACATGTATTCCCTCTTGGAGTCAGTGTTATCCACATGTACAGTCTGTTGCATTAAGATTCCCTATTCTACTAATGATTTCTATTTACTGAGATGATTAGAATGCCTCCTAGAATCTTGTTTCTCCAATGTCCCCTTATTCCTTAATTTTTGTTGCCTAGATTAGTTTTTAGGTTTTGAGACTTCAAATTCTTCTTCTCACTTTCTATATTCTACTTTTCCTATGAATGTTTTATGAGACCCCTCCAAAACCCTTTGTCTCTTTGTCATACGTTCTTCTCTTCACGATTCAACCCTTAACCCATTTTGTTTCAAGGTAGAGGAAGAGACAGATCCCTTCCTTTTATTTGCAAAATACTTTTTCTTTAAGGTTGAGGAAGTAAATGTTTTAGAAACTGTAGGTGCATCCTATGATGTTGTTGGTGAAGCCATCGACTCATTTTCACTAGCAATTCCTTGCTCTATATTCTCTTCTTCATCCACAATAGGGTTTCAAAGGGGTGAGGAAGAAACATCTAATTTTTATGTCAACCCCTGAGGTTTCCCCTACTAGGGTTTTACTCTCTTTGTCCTTAGGTGCTCATTCTTCCTCAATTCTAACAAGTTCTTCTCCAGTATCCCTTATTGGCTCTAGAACATTTCTTAACAACCTACTATGAATATTTCCCCATGTCTGAAAGTCTTCCCATGTTACATTTGGAAACTAAAAAGATAGACTTCTCTTAACTAACAAAAGAACCAAAAAATGGTGGAACAAAGAAGTAGGTTTTCTTTTCTTCTTGTATTTTATTGCCATGGTAGTAAGCATGTGATGCAAATAGTTGGGCACATTAACTAGTCTATTGTACCTCAAATGACTTAGCAATTTAAAATGAATAGTATATAACATGGAATGTTTCCCATCATAGGTAAAGTATCTGATAACTTTATAGCAACTATAGATTGGGAAATCGGGTAAATATATCACATGACAACACATACCAGACACAACAATAAAATATATCTTTATTCGCACATAAAATTATTACAGAGGAGAAGACTAGAGATGGTCAGCCAAGGATTACAATAGATCTGACTATACCGTACTACCTTCCTTGGCGGTACACAACATATTTAAAGTACCTGACGGTTGGCGAGAGGAACACAACCATCAACCAACCGGCACATTAACTTCTCGAGAGTGAAAACACACTTAATACAAACAATTAATACATTGGTAGATAACAAATATTATCAAATATAACAATAGGCATTTTATGACAACTACATCATTCCCCCAAAAGAAAAATTCATCTTCCAGATGACAAGTAAACATCAAGTAACATTGGGGAAGATTAATGATAGACAATGATTTGGACTAGACAACCTCAACTTGTAGTGTACCTGCCAAATCAAATGGAGCTTTGGAGGCAACACCCCCAATAGGGGTTTGGGAGTAACACTCCCAGTGGGGTCAAGGGGCAATGCCCCTTGTGGGGTTGAGGGGTAGCGCCTAGGGTGTCACAACTCTCAATTTAAGACCTTTAGAACCACACAAAACTCCATGGCACGCATCATTGTTCTGATTTTTGAAGATGCTAGAAGCAATACCGATGAAGCCAGAGAAGAGCTTTAAACAACATAAGCAACATGTTTTGAAGAAACCACTTTGTCATGTACCACAAAGAAAACATTTTGTCGAGTGGTGAAAGAGTTTAGCATCTACCAATAACTGTGTATGGTAACCTAAGGAAGTCGCACAAGCTCTTGAAAGTTTCTATCAAGACGTGTGATGGGAAAGATTATGCTAAGGTGTACAATGTCACAATTGAAGTACTCTATGTGTCTGTTGATATGAGTTTGTACTCCAAAAATTTGATGGTGTCGTATGTAAATGAAATGTTGATACTATCATACGTGATGAAGATTCCATATGGGGATTGAATGTTGGTACTTGTGTATGGGAATGACATGTTGGTGTTGTTATATGGGATGAATGGACCTACAATTAAGTACGAAATAAGGGATGTGATGTCGTATGAGGTGTATACTTAAAATTTGTATGGACAACCCAATGACCGATCTGAGGTCCATATGGTTACTCTACAAATATATTGTATGGTTACTCCACAAATATGTTGTATGGTGACACATATGAAAGGTCATATTATGATATTCTTGCAACACAAGTTAATTTTTATGGACCAAGGTCATACACTTGGAGAGAAAAAGATTTTTCATGCTCATACACTTGTTAATTGACATCGTACTCTTGGAATTGGTACCCATATGTGAGATGGAGGTTGTGCCAATAGTGGTCATACAACCAAGGTTGTTCCCAAATGATATGATTCTCACCACATTGGCCATAGCATAATAACTCTCACACATTTTTCTTTATAGTTGGTGGCCTCATTATGTCTTGACAATCTTTCTTTTATAAGGTTTACTTTATAATGTGGTATCATATTTTGTCGTACGATATGAAATGGAGATTGTACATGAGAAAGATGATATTGTCGTACAATACCCACATGGATTTCGTACGGCCTATGTGATTCTCATGCTAACTAAGAGCCCCTCGTATGGTAGTATACTTGCATACAATGCGACTCTATACAGGTATGATTTCCATTGGTGCAGGCTCCCTTGTTCATGTCGCCTTAATTCTTCCTTCGTGGGATTTTCCCTTCCACTTTCTATCTTTGTACTATCAAATGTATCATCCTTAATTTTACATGCTTTTATCGGTTACTCTTCACTAAGAGTTATAGCTTCAAGAAAATTACATTTTGGAAAAAATGCCTCGTAGTCCTCCATTTGCTAGTGGAATAGTCCATTCAAGAAACTCATCTCATCTTCAGAGCAATATTTCAATTTGAGCACCCCTTTTTCATTAGGTTTCATCATTTCCCATCCTTCCTCCATCCCAAAATATCCAGCCTCAGACTCTAAGTTAGAAGTTGCCAATTCTTCACTTATCGCCTGGTTGCTCAAGTCAATGACTTGCTTCCTCCCATTACTCTCGATCAATAGTGTGTTTTGCTTCCAATTATGATTTACCTTGGTAGTAATCAACCATCATCTCCCGAGTAGTTCATTGTACACCTTCTTCTATAACAAGATGACTACGAAGTCCAATAAAATTATTGTCCCAATCATTACTTTATGTGCCATCAATGTTCCCAATAACTTGATGTTATGTTGGTTGGCACCTACCAAGTGGAATGTCGACGAACAGAGTGTTGGTCTTCCAAGGAATTTCCAAGTGTCTTTTGGCAGTACATTTACTCTCAAGCCTCCATCAACTATGGTGCTCATCAACTTCTTCCCCATTATTTCCATCTCAACAATTGTTGGCTTTATCCCGATGCTCACCGTTAGCAATATTGGATCATTGGCCTCATTCCCTTCACTAAGCTAACTCCTTTAGAACTTGCACACAATGTTAGCACCTGCAATACCTTCAAATTGTTAGTCCAAATTGGGGGCTCAAAAGCCTAAATTTTTCTTTGAGGTTACAATTTTTAGCTCTTTGTCCGAGACAAAAGCGCTAAAAACACCACATTTGCGCTAAAATAAATGACAGAAGCACTAGAACAAAATAATTGCACTAAAAGAAATGACAGAAGTGCTAAAGTAAAATAATTGCACCAGAATAGGATTTTGCCAAAAACACCAAAAATCCAAACAAAAGCGCAGAACTGCATGACAAAAGCGCTAAACCGAGACTTGTTCGTGGAAAATCTGCAAGTTTCAAAAAATTTAATAAATGTTTCAACTTGTTAGTATGGAATAGAACATAGGCCCCACGGTGGGTGCCAAAATGATGCACATGAAAGGGGACAAGCAAACAATAGCCCAAAGAGTTAGTTATTGTTAGTCTCAACCAAAAACCAAATAAGCACAACAAACTCTAAAAACCTTCAAATACATATCAAAGGAGATGAAAAGCAAGCAAAAGAAGCATAAACAAGTGAAAGAGTAAGAATACTCCATAAGATACTCCCATTGTGCTCTTGATATCTCTCCCTTGTTCTTGTCCTCTCCAAGATCCAAATTCTTTCTTGAGTGTAGCTCTCAGTTTTAGCATGTAGCCATGGATGCCAAATGAAGGATTGAATAGTTGCAAATAAACTCCTATTCCTATGAAAATGACCAAATGGAATTACCATGAGAAATATAAATGTGAGTATGTATGCCAACATAATAACAATGCTTAAAATGCTTCCTCCTTCGCTTGAGGACAAGGGTTCCTTTTATAGGCAAAATGAGTAATTGAAGGGTCAAGATTGACCCGGCTTAGCAAGGGCTAGGATTGCATGAGGAGAGCTTGATCCTCAATCCATATTTGCAACTTCCACCAATGCAATGGTAACAAGTGGCATCATGAGAAGGCTTGAGAGGAGAAGGAAGAAGCATTAAATTCCTGAAGAGACATGATGGTTACCCTAGGGGGTTTGGTTAGGGTTAGGTTAGTGGATAAAGCTTTTATCCAAGGGATAAATGAATGTGCAAGGATTAAAGGGTAACCACGGTCAAAGAATTGAATGCTTGAAGAGACTTGAGGGTTAGATAGATGGTTGAGTTATAGGAAAAGTCTCTAACCAAGGGTCAAAGGTGGGTTAGTTAGATTAAAGCCTTTAAGGCTTAAGAAGACTTTGGGGGTTAACTTGTGGAAGGGAGAAAGCTTTTAATGTTTTTGAGAAGTGACTCATCCCTAATCCCCTAGTTTTAGGAATGTGCAAATGTTTAGAAGGGGATTAGGCTAAATTAGAAAGGATTAGAAGAATTTAGAAGAAGGGTTAGTGTTCAGGTGGGTTTTGTAGGAGAATGCAAGTGGGTGAGAATAAATAGGATTTAAATAGATGTTTATTTATTTAAATGTGCTTGTGAATTTTGAATTTCATTTAAATAAATCTTAATTTTTATAAATGAGAATAAGGGTGATAAAGAATTAAATGCTTTAAGACTTGAAGGAAGTCATTAAAGGCTTAAGAGGACTCTAGAAGGAAGCCATCAAAGGCTTGAAGACTTTGAAGGAAACCATTAAAGGCTTGAGAATACTCTAGAATGAAACCATTAAAGGTTTGAAGACTTTGAAGGAAGCCATTAAAGGCTTGTAGACTCTAAAATAAAACCATTAAAGGCTTGAAGACTTTAAAGAAAGTCATTAAAGGTTTGAGTTGATTGGTTTTGGGTTAACCTTTGGTTTAGGAATGTGCAAACCATTAAAGGGTGATTAGGCTAATTATAGGGGTTTAGACATGATTAGGAGGAAGGTTAACTTGCAACTTGCATTTTCTAGAAAGTGCAAGTGGGGGAGGGATTTTAGGAATTTAAATAAATATTAATTTATTTAAATGTGAGAAAGAGAATTTTAGGGATTTAAATAAACATTAATTTATTTAAATGTGAGAGATGGGATTTGGAGATTTTAAATAAATATTAATTTATATTTAAATGTGAAAGAGGATTTAATTAAACAAATATCATTTATTTATTTAATTAATGGTTTGAATTTGGTTAAGTGAATTAAATCAAATAAATTAAGTAATTTATTTAATTAATAGGAGAAGAGGGTTGGGATGAATTAATTAAATATTAATTTAATTAATATAAGAACATTATTTCTTTAAACAAATATTAAATACACTATAAAATAAATGTGTTTTTGATGAAAATCAAAGCAACGACAGTGCACGAGAATAGCTCTCCTCTGTACCTTTGGGTATATCAAACCTTGGTTTTCAAGGCTGGGAGACCTCTTAATTGAGTTTATACCCCGATGCGCCGAACGGATCCCTTACTAGTGTCGGTTAAAATAGAAGCTACCCGATTCACCTTCAAAAGGGTGATAATCTTCGTGCAAGAGAGATAGTAACTCTCCCAAGACATGTGCCATATCGTGCCCCTATTAGCATTTGGAGTCGGATAATACGGTATTGAGAATCCATTGCATGAGAATCAGCGGCCGTATTCTGATTAGCTATTGGGTGTGTACCTAAGTCAGCAAGCAAATGTTTTCATTCTCAACCAACTTCCTTAGGGTTTAGCTTGATTGAGAGTCACTTATCACATCATGTGCTTGCATGGTATTCATCCCTAAATTGAAAAATCAAACACTTAAAGCTGGAAGACATAACCAAAACATTAAACTTCAGTTATCAAAAATTCAACCAAACAAATATTTTTATCTTTGTCAGGTTATCTGTCGTACGAGTTAGGATCTCTGTCGTACGAGTCTGTTTGCATAAACTCTTGTGTCGTGCTACACAACCTTTTGTGTCGTACGAGTCAGTTGTTTTGTCGTATGGTTCATAAAAGTGTGTCGTACGAGTCTCTGCTTTTTATATGAAAACTTTTGTTTTGTTGTAAAAACTCATATCTTGTGTCATTATAAGCTGCATATCTTGTCGTACGAAACTCTGCATTTGTCAGTCCAGAGTTGTGTCTTACATGCCTGCTTCAGATTTATCATTTCTGCCTGATCAATCTGCAGTAAATATAAACACATGTTATCTGTCAGTCTATGCTTAGATTGTCTGCTTGGTTTGCTTAGTCAAGTTATCACCCATCAAAATCAGACTTTAGAAAATATACACCTCAAGATTTTCAAAGTGTTCACCCCCAACAAGTTCAAAATCTAAACATCTCAAAGTACATTATCACCCTTTTTGATAAACTGATCACTCAAAAATAGTTTCTCATCAGGATCAATCATCCTTTATCACAAAACTGAAACATTTGGTGAGGATAATCTTCTCCCACATCGTAGGATATATCGTTCCTACTGGACTTGGTTCTTATCAAATCATCATCATTGCACTCCTAAACCGAAGATCGAAAAAATTGCAAACTTTTAAACACTTGAACCATCTTTTAGTGTCATTTCACTCTATTGCCTTGAAATTGACTTTTGATCACTTATCAAAACAACTTTTAGACAATCAAACCCCTGAAACAGAAACAGAAACATTTGGAATAGCGGAAAATCATATCAACATGACATACCAAAGCAAAATACAAGTAACAAGTCAACATATCAGAGCAATCAAACAAGTTCAAAATCAAAATCCAACTATGTTAAAACCTCACAAGGATTCAAACACATCTCAGAAGAAAGGTGGCTCTTTTATGCACCTCTTAAAGATATCCCTAAAGGATTTGGCTAAAGAAGATCAAAATCGTACACCTATGTCTAGCAATGGCTCAAACCCCAATAAGCAAATTGACTCTCTAAAACCGTCTATTCCTACACCTCCTGAAAGCTTGCAAGAATATTCCATAGCATCATCACCAAACAATACATCCAAAGCTAAAGTTCTCCAAGGGATATCCATAATTACCATCAAACCTATTTTAGAGGATCCTATTCAAAGCTCATCTCCTTTGTATCCAAGCATTAATTCATTGTGAAATCCCCATAACACTCCCTTGCAAATTTAATTCCTCATTCATAGAACGCTTGCTAAACGTGTCCTAATAGATGTGGGAGCTAGCTTGAACATTTTCTCTTTGAGTCTTGTCTGTGCTCTAGGTTATTCAGAAGATGCAATTGATCCCAGGAAAAAGATAAAAAATCAAAGCCTCTGGCGAAGAAGAACATTACTCTAAAGGAATGGTGACATTACCCCTTAGAGTGGGACCTTTTCAAAAAGAGACAGCATGCCAAGTTCTAGACTTGGACCTACCATACAATATACTCTTGGGGAGACCATGGATTTAGAACATACAAGCTATTACATCAACATGTCATCAGTACTTAAAGTTTCCCTACAATGGGAAGGAAATCACAATATCAGCAGACTCAAATCCATTGCAGTGTAATAATTTGAAATCAGCTCAAGAGGTCATTGTTTCACATAACAGAGAGGTAGCAACTTCAAGCACACAATCCAAGGAATAATCATTTACATCAATTTTGTCAAACATGGAAGAACAAATGCAGCTAAAAGATTGAGGGAACAGATAATATTTGCTATCATGGAAAAACAAACAAGAGCAACTTCAAATTGAGAGGGATGAAGAAGCAGATATAGTAGTCAATATAGTTCACATGTATGTAGGACAAATGCTAGGAACTAGACCACTTGAATCAGAATCACATTCGACTGACATGGACTTAACTAAGGACGATCAAGATTTTCTTAGATGAGGTCATTCTAATGAGAGTATCGCTCTAGACATGGAAATACATACTGAAAGCCCTAACATCTCTATTATGACCCCTAATATCTTTGAAACTATTCAACCTGAAGATCCTTTATCCTTAAGCTATCCTGAACCTATGGACTGGGAAAATGAAGGACATACTGTTACTGATACCTTTCCAAATGACCATGCCATATCCTTATATCTTAATGAAATCAAACCTGCAACAACTTTCACCAGGGATTCTGCTAACGTATCTTTGAGTTAAGTGGGTGTTAAATCTCCTAGTCGCAAAAGTGAAAATCAAGAAAACAATATCAGGTCTAATGCTGAAAACCATTTATTGGCAACATTGGACCAAGAAAAAGTAAAAATAAAGGACGTATCTAACGGTAAAAACCTTCTCAAGGCACCGGAAGATGGGAGATTTGACACCTTACCTGAATGTTATCAAGAGAAGTTATCTATCATAATAGCACCAGCAGAGGTAGTTATCATTGGCACAACTGGTCTACATCCAGCAACTTCTCTATCAGAACCAACAAGGCAAAAATATTTAGAACCCTTCAAAAGGTGGCAAGTAAATTTGACCTATTCATATATAGACATTCTAGGGTTCGATCCATATCTTACAATGCATCACCCAAATATCAGTCCAGGAGTAGGCATCAATAATAGAACACAACATGGATCAGGAGTCGGTATTCTATTCATCACAACACAAGGTCATACCATCCCAAAAGCATACAAATTAAGCTTTCCATGCACAAACAATATAGTAGAGTAGGAAGCATTAGTAATAGGCATCAAAATGGCTATAGAATGGAACATTAAACAACTTCAGGTCTTTGGAGACTCTCAGCTTGTCATTAATCAAATCAATGATGACTATCAAACAAAACATGACAAACTCATGCCTTACAAAAAGATGGTGGATGATATCAAGAAATACTTTGTAGAAATAACATTTGAACAGATTCCAAGAAATGATAATGAAGCAGCAGACACCATGGCTACACTTGCTTCTCTATTAAAAACACAAGAAAATCAACAACGTTATGAATTCCTGGTTGAAGAGTTGTTTCATCCCGCCTTTAACTGTCCTGATTCCCGAACCATTTGTCAACTTATTGGACATTATTCCTCCCACTATGGACAAACTTACACATACCTAAAAGATAATACCTTACCTCCTAACTTATCAAAAAACCAAAAGAGAAACTTTATTTGCCAATCATCCCATTTTACTCTCGTTGTAGATACCTTATTTAAACGAAGTCTAGACGGTACTCTCTTAAGATGTTTCAAACAAGAAGAATATGAGAGGGCCTTACATGAAGTCCATAATGATATTTGTGGCACTCATTCAAGTGGTCTTACCCTTTCAAAAAAACTCATACGCTTGGGCTATTATTGGCCGACTATGGAACGAGATTCTTTTAAAATAGCAAGAACATGCAAACAATGTCAAATCCATGGGAACTTGATCCATGCACCAGCACAAGAACTTCATGCTTTAGCAACATCTTGGCCTTTCTATCAATGGGGTCTTGATCTAATAGGAAAGATAAATCCTTCTTCATCTAATGGTCATAAATTCATCCTTGTAGCTACAGAATATTTTACAAAATGGATTGAGGCGGTACCTCTAATCAACATCACAGGAAAACAAATTGTTGCATTTATCTTAAATTATATCATCTGTCGCTATGGAATACCAATGACCATTATCACTGATAATGGGAGACCATTCAAGAATCAGGATGTATAAGAGCTATGCGAGAAGTTCAAAATCCAGCATAGATTCTCCACACCATACTATCCATAGGGAAATGGGCAGGTAGAAGCATCTAACAAAACTATTCTAAAAATTATCAAAAAGACAGTGAATGATGTTGGGAAAGATTTGCATATTCAACTAAACCCTTCTCTATGGGCCTACCGTACCAGTATCCACACATCGACCAGTGCCACACCTTTCTCTCTTGTATATGGATCAGAAGCTATATTGCCAATCAAAGTAGAGATACCCTCTCTACGTGTATCACTAAAAGGACTCATCCTAGATGAAGAACAACGAGTATCTAGACTGCAATAGTTAGAACTGATTCATGAATGAAGACAAAATGGCTTTGATCATCTAAAGGTATATCAACAAAGAATCTGTCGGAGCTATAATCATAAGGTCAAATGATGAATATTTCAAGTGGGAGAACTAGTGCTAAAGGAAAATCCACGCAATCAGACAAATCGAGAAAAGAAAGAAAAGTTTGAACCAAACTAGTTAGGTCCGTTTGTGGTCACAACAGTATTTGGGTCAGGAGCATATCAGCTATCAACACAAGATGAAGATCAGCTAAAGGAACCTATCAATAGCATGCACCTGAAGAAATTCTATGTCTAAAAAATCAGAAAAATAAAAAACAGTTAAAAATCATAAGAAAAAAAATAAAAAACAGTGAAAAAATTAGAAAAAAAAAAAGTGAAAATCCCCCAAAAATCAAATATCAGAAAAAGTGCAATAAAAATAGATGGTGAAAACCTAGCAAACAAGCACTATCTGTTTGCTAGCTCTTCCATCTATTAATTCATGCATTCTTTCTGCTTGCATTCATTCTTCCATCAGCGCTATCCATATCCATCATAAGCTTTGTACATACTCGGGCATCGCAGCTGCTCTCTCACCATGGTTTGGATCATTGGATATATCATAACAACTTTGTTTCTAGGCTTGGGGCAAAATACTACACCTAGCTGGGGGCAAAACTCTTGTTCATTTTGAGCTTAATCAAACAGGTAGAACAACAGTTAGACAACTCTTATCAAGCGAAAACTGAGACACATCCAACATTGAAAATGAGATCAAACTATCAAATATCAAGTTATCACAAAATCAATCTAAGCACATCACACACTTTTCAATGGATAATATCTTTTTGAATAATGATTTTAACATGATTGTTCAACTTTTCTATATTGTTTTTCGCTATCATGATTTCTGAGTGCCTCTAGGATGTCTTTGACTAGAGGAACAAGGAAGAAACATGATATTTTTCTTGTCTACTATTTGAAAATTAATCATTAATATGTGCAAATTTGTCTCGGGACATGATCATCAGAGTATCATTGAAGACATTTCTGATTTCCGTATTGAAAGGATTAATACTGCATGTTTTATGCAAGCAACACTCAGGTCATCTTGGTTCAATTATACCTCGATGCTTGTGCTAACTTGCTATATCAAAATATAAGAAAGTAGTGCTCAGGTCATCATGGTTTAATTATACCATCGATGTTTGTACTCACTTCCCACATTTCAAAATCTCAACGATGACAAAAACGCAAAATAATCCAATGACTGGTCTGATCGTAGCTTTGCATTCCATTGCATTTTCATTTGCATTTAGCTTGCATTTCATTCTTGGATGGGATCCCGCACGCTCCTTTTATCTAAGCTTAAATCTATCATAGGAATCATCAAAGTATCATCACAAGTGTATATGCAAGCAAAATGATGACTCATATCTCTTCAGATATTATTGACCCAACAAAAATCTTATGCTATCTCCCTCAATAGAATCAACATTAGCATATCCAAAAATTTCTGCAAATTGATATCAACAAATTGTCAGTTCTTTATCTAATCAACCTTATCAAATCAAATCAATCAATCAGACCTAATCAATTCTATCATGTCTTATACAGGATGTATCTTTCCTGAAACCAGATGTTCTGATCATGTCTTATACATGATGTATTTTTCTTGAAACCAGACGTTCTGAATCATGTCTTATACAGGATGTATCCTTCTTGAAACCAGATGTTCTGATCATGTCTTATACATGATGAATCCTTCCTGAAACTAGATGCTTTGATCATCGTTGTCTTATATAGGATGAATCCTTCCTGAAACCAGACTGAATCTAATCAATCAAGATTTTTCAATCTTACCAATCTAAACAATCAAGCTAAATCGAAGAACTCGCAAATTCATCAACCACAGTTGCAGAGATCAAATCAAATCTATCGGGATATCAATCTCGCAAAAACTCCAAAGATCAGTTATCTCAATTGATCTCCCAAGGGGGGCATCATCATACTAGAATTTAGCAATCAAGAGCTGGGGCATCCTATCGAACCAATAACATCATCAAAATGAGATTATTCTTTGAATCAATGCGTCATCACACCTAGCTTCAAAGAGGGGCAAAATGTATACACCTAAAAATGATCTGAAGATAATTAATTAAATAAGCAATTATTTAATTAATCCTCCTTCCCAATTTAATTGAATTCATAAGCAATTTGATTAAATTTCCCCTTTTCATCTACTTGTTAATAAATCTAAGGATTTATTTTAATAAGGTTCATTTCAATAATCCCCTTTGATTAATTAATTCCCCCCATCAAAATCATTTCTTCTAAATCCTTTAATTAATTAAAACAAATCAAATTCATGAGTTGTTGAGATTAATTAGCCTTTTCCCAATATTTGAATTTTAAATTCAAATTCTCCTAACTTCTACCACTCCTAAACCTAACCCATTCTACCTACCCACATGTCCCCTTTCATCCAACATCTTCTAGAACCTTGTGACACTTGTCACTAAGTGTTCCCTTTCATCCAACTCCTTCTAGAAGCCTCTTGACACTTGTCACCATAGAGATGGCAAATGTTCCCTTTAATCCAACCCCTTTGCCATCCTCCTCCAATTTAACCATTGATATCTTCAGATCAATCTTGATCGTTGATTCTTGCCACCTCACCCCTAGCCTTTGGAAATATTATAAATAGACCTCATTTTGGAGCAACATGGGTCCCAATTTCATATCATTTTTGCATCCCATCTCATTCTCATCTTATACATTGTTACTATAGGCATCTAGCTTCTGGTTTATCATTCTTTAGCAATGTTATCATGCTCAATTTTATCTTAATTGCATCTTAATCTTAGTTCATTTTCTAGATCAATCATGAACTCATATAGCTTAATCATGCTATTCTTTCTAGATCATGCATTTTCATCCTTCAAATCCTCCATCTAAGTGTAGTCAAGTCACTGGAATATGCATAATCAGATCTGAGAGCATTTTTCATACTCGCATTTACTAGGAGGGAATAAGTCGATTAGCTATGGTTTTACATTTCATTGTTTTAATTCAGTAACCATTGCTTGTAATGACTTATTGAGTGCATTATGTTTACAGGAATAGGTACACTTCACACATCATGAGAACAAGAAGTCATTTCCACGTATCAAGCCCAAGTGAGATACCATTATGTAGTTTTTGATGCCTTTCCTAGGTATCTTAAGATTGTAAAGACAAGATCAAGAAGCCATCACAAAAAAACACCTTGTAGTGTAGTAAATTGTAACTCTTTACATTTTCACTCTATTTGATTCCCTACTTTAGTGTGATTTCTCCTAGATCATTTTAATCCTATTTAGGCCCTATCCTACTCTATTATTTAATTGTTAAACTTAATTATTATCATATAATTATTTTGAGACTAGTTCCTATATTCTGGATCCTGATACATTTCCACCCCTTTTTCCAGTACATTTTTTATGGAGTAGGGTTCCCAACACCCTAGTTCCTCTAAAAGGGACTCAAATTAAAAAATGTGTGAGTTATGGCCTTTGTCATTCATGATTTACTCCTGATTTTATCAATTAATTTTTTTATTGTCAGCCTACATTCAAAAATACCTTGTGAACCCTATATCAAGCAATCTTTTATCATTCACAAATTCTAATTTATAATTCAAGAGGCCTTGTGACCAAGAAAGCACTTCATTTCTAAGTATTCAACATATTGACTAGCAAGCTATAACAACCTACATTCAATACTTGGAGGACTAGGCTAAAGATCATTGCATCACCAACATTATTTTTCATAAGGTATAATCATTTCAGTTATAATTTAACCTATGTGTGTACCCTGAGGATAAGCTTTCTTTTTATCAATCATAGTTGTTGTGGAGGTGAGAACACCAACATGGGGTCTTCTTAGGTAAGCCCCTATACAACACAACCATTTTTTGAGTTTTCTTGTGTATTGAGTTTATATTTAACAACAAACAAGGTTACAAGTGTACAAAACAAACTAATATTTTTTAGATAAAGTCATATAGGGAAAACCTCTATACATCTCATGTCAAAGGTTGAAACCTTTTGGTTGAAGGTATGATCTCACCTATGTGTCACATTCAAGCTTTAATGGTGGTGGCTCTTTATTGGTGTCATGTTAGCTTGATTTTTAGGTTACCTTGGGAGTAATACATTGTATATCTTGTTGTGTCATGGTTGTACATTAAAATGTTAATTATTAGGGCCTACTATTTGTGAACCTAATTTGTAAATATGGATATTTCTATGTAATGAATTATAAAATATTGAGTTAATAAAGATACTATGTAATTATTTATTTAATTTAGAGTTTTTATAGGATATAGTTACATATTTAAGATATAATTTTTAATGGTCAAAATATATTAAAATAATATTTTTCAATAATATTAGAGTGGTGAAAATGTTTGTTTTCCTACTAGCTTATTTTCTTTGTGAATTTAGTTAACTTTGTGCTAAACTTGTATGCATTTCAGTGACAAAAAGTTAAGTATTGTCTAGGAGAAATTAGAAATTAAAAACATCCTTGAAGGAATCCAAAGGGTGAAAACATTCTGACAAGTACTATCATAAAGCAATATAGTATCATGGTAGAAAAGGAAAAGAATAAGAGTTCTAAATTTAGGGTAGAAAATTAATTTAATATTGTGTTGGATAGGTTGGCACAAATTATTCACAAAATGGATAATAACATGAATATTCCTAGGAAATATAATTATGAGGGAAGCACTATTGAAGCTAACAATCGTAAATCAATTACTAGTAACACTCGAAAGACTACCATGATTTCACTAGCTCAGTGTTCCAAGCCTATGTTCCTTCCTAGGGAAGAGGTGCATGAAAAGTTTCAAGAGGTTGAAGTTAATATCCTAACTATAAATGACATTATATCATGTCATGTAGTTTACCAAGTCTTCCTAGATAATATTTTAGATTAAATGTCCCTTAACAACTTTATAAACTTGAAGAATTCAAATAGGAAAAATGCTAGGCTTGAACCTAGGATTCCAACTATCATGAGAGAATGCAACATGTTTTAGGAAAGTTTAAAATTATCACATTCAATGGGTAGAGAAAATGCATGAAATATGCATGGATATAGAAGTTCGATGCACATAGTTCTATCTCTCAGACCTATGACTAAGGACGAGGTCATAAAGTTTACTATATTGCATCTTGAGGATACTACATGTGAATGGTGGTATCATGACTTGGTCACTCTAGGCCATAGCTCAACAAATCATATAAAAAAGTTTTATTGATTGGTAATTCAAAGTTTTGATAGGAGGGATCTTGAGGTGCACTTCGAGGAGTTAGTTCAACTCAAGTAGTTTGGTTCAATGGAGAACAACTTATTAGAATTTTAAAGACTAGCTCTGATAGTGATTGATGTTTCAAAGAAGAGGCTAAAAATATTTTTCATTTAAGCACTTATTAAATATCTTACGGGTTTGGTCAAATCCTTTGAACCACATTTTATCCAAGAGGTAATCAATAGGGCCTAATTCTTAGAGATGGTTATTGAAAGGAGCGTGTTCTAAAATAAACCTTCCCTCCAAAGATAATGTGTTGCAACTATCTTCAGTAGCCCACAACATACCATTCAAAATAAGAAGTGGATACAAGAAATAAATTGAGAAGAAAAAAAATATACTTGAACTCCTACAAGAATCCCTAGTCACTTGGACATGGATTCCTTCATAAAGAACATGTATACTACATTGAGATAGTCTCTAAGCATGTCACAAGTTTTGAGGAACCTTAACCATAAATCAAGGAAGAAGAGCTAGGACTAGAGAGCAAAGAAGAAAAAGATAAAATAAGAGATCAAGGTAGAAATTTAGGAATCACTCTGGCTAAGTTTATAGGTACTCCATGATACAAATCTTTTTAAATTCTAGTCCTAAAGGGATAAAGAGTCATGGTGTTCATTGAAACTTGTGTCATGCAAAACTTCATAGAAGAAATTTTGGTAGCGAAGTGAGGACTAAAAATGGAATATACAAGGGCTTAAATGTAATGATGGTTGATTAATTTTTCATCCACTCCACCAAGAGTATCTCTTATTAGCATGAAATTAGGACAATTCAAACACAACCATGCAAATCTTACCACATCTTGCTAAAAGGAGTCTAAAAAGCATGAGATTCAAAAGATACCATTTAGGATAGGGATAAGATAGATGGTTCACGTCTCATCCTCTAGATATAAGTATAGAAAAAGATGCAAATTATATAGTGTGACTGAATATGCTACAAATATATGATGTAAAGATAGATAAATATAAAAGAGTATAAAGGAAGATATTTGATGTACAAGGAGATACGAGGGTATATGAATTTACTAAATTGATATGAATAATACAAATATTTTGGAGCTATACATGTGATATTTAATATTTGTATTGTTTATTATTTAGTTATTACTTTTTCCTAATCTAATTCCCGATGCCTTTGTATGACTAAGTCTGAGGTATAAACTAGACCACTCAAAAATTACTCGGGGATCAAACATTTAGTCAATATTTCCCAAATTTCTTGAAAACATTGGCTCCATTGGAAGGTCCCTATTTAGGTTATATAAAATGCAACAGGAAAAAAATTTAATTTTAAATTTTAAATCGGATATAGAAGAAGAAAGAAGAATGAGGAGAATATATAATTTGACACTATCCTCTTGGTGTCTACCTTGTAAGAGAGAGTTAGACACAAAGGAGATGGATAATGGAAAGTGGGGGGGGGATTCTAAAGGGAATCGTTGAAGAGATGTAACCAATAACAAAAGTTTTTATATAACTACTATGGGAAACAATAAAGGAGTAATGCAATCCCAAACCAAAAACACCCATGGCAAAAGGAGATATGAAAAATGCAAGAGAGATTAAAGAGAAAATTGACCTAGCAAGAAAAGTAGACATGACCAACCCAAATGGTGAAGAGAGTACACACAACCATATAGTTGAAGGGGAGTAAAGGAACCAGATAAGAATTTAAATTATAGAGAAATTGAGGATTGAGCATGCTAATGAGATTGGTGGTGTGCCAAGGTGTATGTTGTCAAATAGAAAGAAAAATAAAACCTAGAGGTTGATTAGAAGACCCTAGAGAAATCAGATTCATGTTGGGAAAAGACAAGATACATGATAACTAGTTTGAATAAATACATCGATGATTATGAAAAATCTAGAAGGTTGTTGTTAGTGGATTGTAGTAGCACAAAGGCTTCAATCCTATTGCAACTTCCCAAAATTTTGACAATCAAACCTGATAGTAAAGTTGGATGATAGATTTCTAGAATTCTTGAAGACTTTGGAGAAGGTCCTATCTATCCAAGATGAATACTTAGAATAATTAGTCAATAGGAGTATAAGAAAATTAAGAAGAGAGGAAATAGAAAAGGAAGAGAAATTTAAGATTAATCTGAGTGAAGAATTATGATCATTAACAATTGAAATGTCACTAACAATTAAAAAGGTGAAGAGATTGTTTTAAGAGTCACAACCCCTTGACCAAGACCCATCCCCTAAGCTATATAAGTGTAAAAATATTTTGGTAGAAAAGGTACCATAGAGTGAAGAGACAAGAGAGAAAAAAGGAAAGTAAGTTGATTGGGAAGAGATACCAAGGAAAAATCATTTTGATATAAAGTTAGGAAGAGACAAGGGTAGAGAAAAGAAGCCCCATATAATAAAAAGTGCAAAGAAGAAAATGGAGAAGAGTACACCCATCCACAAACTTAAAAAGGAGAACTAGATAAAAATAGAATAATCAATTAAAGCTCCAATCTTTGGAAAAGATACCATGGAAGTTATGACACACATATTCCTATTGGATTCCCTATGGGAAAGCAAAAATGAAGAATATATGCAAAAGCTATTAGATTTTGTATATTGACTAACGAAGGATGTTTTGGACTATTATAAGAAAACTTACCCAAAATATGAGAAGAGTTGAGATGAGGTAAAGCAATACTTAACAAAATTTGGCACTCTGGATGTCCCTATGAAGAGTGTTAGTAAAATGAGGGAATTCATCAAAAGAGAAGAAGGGTTAGTAAATAATTATAGTAAAAATATTAAAATATAAGTATTTTGTAAATTAGAGGAACCTATAGCATCGTAAATTGTACACCCCTAATTAGGGTTGTCCAATTCCACGCTTATGTTAGCACTCACCTTAGTGTGTCCCATTACATATTGAATTTATAAGACTCCTTTAGGCATTTATTTATTAGTTTAATTAAATCTAAAATCCTCTCTCAACAATTCACATATCATAAAATTGGGCCCTTAACCCTAAGCATACCCCTTTATATTTTATTTTAATTAATCCTAGTAATGTCCTAATTTCAATCTTCAAAGAAATTTTTCTTATATCTAAACACCTTGTATTGAACTATCGTGTTGGATTTGACTTTATAATCATGATATCTTACTCCCCTAGAAAATAAAAAAAAGTCGACTAGACCAGAATGCTACCATTCAGGTCCCGATCTTTTTCCCTCGAATTTTGAGAGCTTAATTTGACAGTATTATAATGTTCAAATATTTCTTTGTACGAAAATATATCAATTCTAAGTCACCCTAATGGTGATTTCAATTATGGAATCCCTATATAGGGCATCTCTCTCAATTCATTTTCAAAAATTACAATATATGCAAACATTATCATGAATTCAAGAGCAATTATTCTTCCTCCGGAGTAGATCTGATTCAAGGAGAAACAAATTACATCAAGGCATCTTCAAATTATGGTTTCATAATGGATTTTATGTGATTTATCATGTTATTGCATTATCACATGAATGCAATATCCTAAGAACATTGCATCACCTATTGAAGGTAAAATCATTTACATTTCAGCATTTCAGCCTTGCCCTCAAAAGGTAAGCTTTTCCAATTCAGTTCAAGTTAAATTTCTATTTCAAATATAGTTAATTCTGAACCTGAGGTTTTACCTAAGTCAAACCCCTATCCACAACCCCCTTTCTTTCCTTCTTGTGTGTAGTTATAGGTATCCAGTGGAGCCAGGAAAATTAGAACAACTTCAAGACCCAGAGATAGAGTATCCAACCAAAATTCATCAGAGAGTGCCTAGTGCCTTCGTTCCCCAGGACCAAGGCACATAGCACCCTATTCCTCCACAATAGCCTTATATTTGGTAGGAAGCTCTTAGAAAATCTCAAATTTCACCCCCCTTATTTGTAGCTCAACCCAGTCTCTAGGACCAAGCCACCTAGCACCTTGGTCCTGCCAATTTGAGCTCAAATTTTGGTCACAGGTGCACAACATAATTCCATTCTCATATCTGTACTTGTCTCAATTCTGTTAAGTTATTAGTTTGTTGTCTTACTGTTTTAGTCACTTGTATTCATCTTCTTTGCATAGTTCAACATCCTCTCATAATTTGCACATTCCATTTCATAGAAACAAAGGAATAGAAATCCTAAAAGTATTCCTTGACTCTCTTTCACAAGAGTAAGTCAAAGAGAATCACTCCTTTAGGTGCTTTCATATTCCAATGTATGAATAAAAGTGGAGCTAGTTCTTAATACTACCAAATTCCATTTTCATCCATCATAGAACCCTTATCAAAATGATAAAAGATTGAATGGTTTATATCCAAACTACAAAGGGACATAAGAGCATCACTACATGGTGAAAGGATATTTGATTCTTATATAGATTTAATAACCTTGGTATATCACATAGAAGGACAAACTAGGCCTAGACCACAAAAGGATCATATAAATTGGACTCTTGAAAGGTTACAATTTGTGGTAGAGAAATTAAACATACAAAATGAGATTTTGGCGAAAGGAGAGGTGAAGAAGGCTAAAGAAATATGGTGTACTTATTGCTAAAGGGAAATTCACATTCAAAATGGCTTCCCTAAGGTCTAGGGAGAAAGGATTACAACAATGCTACATGTAAAGCGAAAAACTATAAGAATGAAGACAAATTCATTATACTATGGAACTTGTAAAGAATGGGATAGCCACCTCACCAGGGATTTTTCCTATAAATTGTTTTCAAGTCTAGAATGTAGAAAATCATTATAATTAGGGATGGTTGATGAATCATAATTGCAATGCAAAGGTAGATAGAAACATGGCATATTTAAAAGGACTTATGGAAGTTTCATTGTCTCAAAATGATGTAGGATATAAACAACCAACTTAGAGAGATAAAATAAATTCTTATACATTATAAATTAGCCCACCACAAGATATTATTGAACATAATAAACAATCAAATTATAGAGGAGAAAGAGGCCATGAAAGAAACAACCATCAAAGAAATGATGCTACTTGATATAGCTATGAGAAGGTAGGTCACTAAATTCTCCATTCTATGAAGATGAATCACATGACATCTATAAATATGATAAATTGTAATAATTTTCCAAAATGCAACACAAAAATCAAGAAGTGGTGGTTTGTAAGGGTATAGAGGAGCTAGGGTAATCAATAGAATACCACTACAAGGAATACGTGGTTGTTAAAGAATGGATGTATGGTCATTGGATACTTAAAATGAAGAATACTCTAGAGAAGAATAATAATTATAAATAAAAAAGAAGAAGTTTGGAACAAAGAAAAATAAAGCTACATTTTTTACTAGATATGGAACTGATATTGATAAAAGTAAACAAAAAGAATTGGAAGAAGTGAGTGAAGAATCAATTCCTAAAGAGGAGGAATATGATTACTTCCACCCAAGTGAACAAGAACAAGATAGAGTGGTAGAGAATGTTAAACAAATCATCCAACAACAAAATGATGATATATCTTATTATTTTAAAGAAGAAGTGACGATGTAAAGAATTTGGCCTCTTTGGCCTAACAAAAGGACTCCTAGTAAAATTGAAATAGTTGAAGAAATATTGGAACAGTAAAAAGAAACAAGTTCATCAACTAACTGAGAATAAAAGCTGAAAAAATGACCCTCTTTTAATCATTGCACATTTTAATAATAACAAAATCAAACATGTGATGGTAGATATAGATGTGGACTTGTATATCATTTTGACCACAACTTGGGGAGACCTAAGTTATTTTAAAACATCAATAAATATTAGTCTAGCATATTGTTCGAGTATGGAGACCCTGGACGCATGGATAAATGTAGAAGTAGAAATTAAAGGGCTAAAACAAATTATAGATTTTGAATTAGTTGAAATAAAAGAATCCTTGAATATCTTAAAAGTATTAGTAGGATTGAGAGGGTTTGTTAGTTAAAATGGCATATTGACTCAAGGAAAGAAGAGATGTCTTTTATAGATGATGAAAGGATAGTCTCCATCCCACTAAGTGATATTAAAAGTAGGTCCTATGTGGAAACAATTGTAGGATTTTGCCAAGATCAAGGGCACAATGAAAAGCATAAAAAGAGAGACAATAAAATGATAAGAACAAACTGTATTCTCATCAATATGCAAATGATCAACTGGATTAACCAATACAATGAAAATAGTCCTGCTTATATAGGCAAGCCCATATGGATGTACGAGCACACAATTATGACATGTGGCTCAATGAGAAACAAGGGTAGGTAAGAAATACTAGGGGTAGGTAGGAGAAATAACATAATATTCCACAAGAGGTGGATGACCCACCGAATGTGGAGTGTAACAGCAAAATAAGACCACAAAAGGTGGAATTTCTCCTACAAGCTCTATCCCTATGTGCACACTTCCCTAAGTGTCTCAAATCCAAACTACGAAGAGATGCATAATCCTAAGTTAACTTAAGTAAAGTGTAATAATATCCAAAATGAATATTTATTTACACCAACACCCCCCCTTAAGTGCAACTTATGGGAATGAAGACTCAAGTCAACAATGCAAGATGGGCCTTGCCTACTAGGCCATGATAGGTACCCATGTACAATATACAAATGCAAGCAAAACCATGCAATGCAATCTCTCACAAACAGAGAAAGTGAGAAAACCCAGTGGGAAAAAACTCCCCCCCAAAAGAGAGATGAAAGTACAAAAGACTCTCAAACAAGAAGGACAAAACCTCAACGAGGAAAAAGTCCCCCCCATAAGAGAGGAAGGAGAAGTCAGTTCACCCCCCCTAATGACACATCCTGCACCCCCAAGAGAGCTCGCAACTGCTGGAACTTGCTCTCGGTGAAAGTTTTGGTGAATATGTCAGCAACCTGCTCCACTGTAGGACAATACTGCAAATCAATGACCTGCTCCTGAATGGGCTCTCGGATATAGTGCATATGAATTTCGATGTGTTTGGTCCGCTGGTGCTAGACCGGGTTCTTCGAGATTGAAATAGCACTTTGATTGTCGCAATGTAGAACTGTCGGTCGTGGAGTGGTGAATCCAAACTCTGTGAGAATCTGTTGGAGCCAAATGGTCTCAGTCGCTGCATTAACAGCGCCTCGATACTCAGCCTCAGTCAAAGAGAGAGCAATAACATGTTGCTTCTTGCTCTGCCAACAAATGGGGCCCGAACCAAGGTGAAAACTGTAACCAGAAGTAGACTTACGATCATCAAGATCGCCAGCCCAATCAGAGTCTGTGTAACCAACCAAGCAAAGTCCTGTGCATGCTACATAGTGAATCCCATAGTAATGTATACCCTGGATGTAATGAAGGATGCGTTTAGCGACTTTCCAATGAAACTCATGTGGTTCCTACATGAAGCGGTAAACCATGCCAACTGCAAATGAAATATCAGGGCGTGTATGGGTCAAGTAGATGAGATTACCCACAAGCTGACGATACAAAGTGGCATCAACTGGTGGAGAAGAACACTGAGCCTCAAGCTTGACTCCTAAAAGAAAGGGAGTCGGGGCAGGCTTACAATCAGCCAAATGGAAGCGTGCAAGTAGATCAAGAGCATACTTGGGCTGCGATAGTGTAATCCTAGAAGGTGACTGTGAAATCTCTATCCCGAGAAAGTAGTGCAAAAGACCCAAGTCAGTCATAGCAAATCTGTCATGCAAAGAAGATTTGACCCTGCTAATGATGGATGTGGTACTCCCTGTAATGATCGAATCATCAACATAGAGCACAAGTATCAAGTGAGAGTCATCCTGTCGCAAAATGTAGACATTCGGATCAGAATGACACCTAGTGAACCCTGCGGAGAGAAGAAAGGAATCCATCTTGGCGTACCAAGCCTAGGGGCCTACTTAAGGCCATAGAGAGATTTCCTTAGTCTGCAAACCAAGGAAGTATCCTGGATGAAACCCTATGGCTGCTCCATATAAATCTCCTCATCAAGATCACCATGAAGAAAAGCACTCTTCACATACATCTGATGTACAACCCAACCATGAGCTACAACAATAGCAAGTGTCAAACGAATGGAGTTCATCTTGGCTACGGGTGCAAAGGTCTCACTATAGTCAACACCTGCAACCTGAGAGAAACCTTTCACAATAAGCTGAGCCTTATACTTATCCACACTACCATCCGCTACAAACTTGGTCTAATAGATCCACTTACATCGAACCATCTTTCTCCCCTTAGGGAGATGGACTAAATCCCATGTGTTGTTCCTCATCAAGGAACTATACTCTTCCTCCATAGCTTGGTCCCACTCAGGAAACCCTGATGCTTCCTGAAATGTCTGTGGATCAGAAGCAATAGCAATGAATGCATGTGGAAGATCCCGATGTTGTGATCGAGTTCTCCGTGTATCTGAAGGATCCCCAACAAGAGAACCCGTGGACTCAAGCATCTGTCGAGCCCAACGAGGTCTAGGTGGAGGTGGAGAATGAGGCTCTTCAACTACAAGTGGACCCTGTGGAGGTGTAACCCTGCGAGTCGGAGTTGAAGAAGTCTCATCATCTGAATCACTAGCATCACTATCCATAATGGAGGAAGGTGGAGGAGGTATAGAGGCTAAGCTAGGAGAGCTTTCCTCAAAGTGTACACTCCTCTCAATGAACACCTCATGTGTCTCAGGATCCATCAATCTATATGCCTTAACACCCTCAGGATATCCAACAAATATGCAAGGCCGACTCTGTGGTTCCAATGCCTTGCATTTCTGCGGAGGTATGCGAGCCCATGCTAGACACCCAAAGACTTTGAAATGTCTCACAATCGGTTTCCTACGAGCCCAAGCCTCAAAAGGAGTAATACCATGCAAAGCTTTGTGAGGAACCCGATTCCGGATTTGTGTGGCACAACTAATAGCCTCTGCCCAAAAGGTGGGATCAAGAGAACGTGCATGTATCATACAACTAGCCATTTCTTTGAGAGTTCTATTCTTGCATTCTGCAACTCCGTTCTGCTATGGAGTGTATGCTACATAATGCTGAATATCAATCCCCCCAAATGTACAAAAATCCTCAAGTCTTTTGTTCACATATTCCCTTCCATTATTTGTGCGAAGAATCTTGATCACTTTCCCTGATTGCTTCTCCACACGAGTCTTGAAGTCCTGAAATCTGTCAAATACTTCACTCTTATGAATAAGAAAGTAGACCCAAGTGAAGCGGGAGTAGTCATCAATGAAGGTGAGGACATAGTGGGCCTTACTAAATGAAGGTGCTGGAAATGGACCTGCTACATCGCTGTGAACAAGTTGAAGAACTTCCAAAGCTCTCCAAGCTTTCCCTTTATCAAACTTTTCCGCGGGATGCTTGCCCATGGAACAACCTGAACATAAACCCTTTGAAAAACTGATTTGAGGTAGACCTGTGACCATGTCTTTAGTGCTGAGCTACTGAAGATAGCGGTAGTAGAGGTGACCAAACCGCTCATGCCATAGCTTACTTTCTGAATTTGAATGAGTAAGCAAGGCCCTAGAAGGTGAACTTGGCACAAAGTGGGAGAATGAATAAAGCCTTGAGTTGTCATTGACTTGTCCCACTGCTACCAAGGCAGCATCATCAAGTTCCTTTACCACAACTGAATCTGGTGTAAACCCAACCTTTTTCCCATTTCCATAGTGAGTGATTTGGTAGATGGAGAGAAGGTTGGTAGACAAGTTAGGAACATAAAGAACATTCTCAAATGTTCCATCATCCATGTGAACTGAACCTTTCCCTTCAACCTCTACTTGTGTATCATCACCTGTGAAAATGTGAGGTACTTTAGATGGCTCCAATGAAGAAAACTGCTCCTTTGTAGAACCCATGTGATATGAGGCACCCGAGTCAAGTATCCATTGCTGTAAAGAACCTGTTGTAGCCACAAATGCTTGCCCTTTTCCCTTAGACTGTGAGGAAGAGGAAGGAGATGAATCCTTCTTTGTGTAGGCGGATGGCAAGTTGATGTTGTTTTTCCTAAGAAGATTAGTTAACTCATCAACTTGCTTTGCGTGGCATTGATGCTCATCATGACCATACTTCTTGCAATATGCACAAGTTGGTTTATCCTTCTTAGGTGGTGTCCCCTTCTTGGAAGAGGATGAAAAATCGCCTTGTGATGAAGAGGATGATTGTCCTTTTTCCTGGTGTGGCTTAGACTTGGATTGCTTCTTCTTCTTGTTGGAATCTTTGCCTTGACTTCCTTGATTAGCCACCAAAGCCTTGGACTTTGAAGACTTGAGAAGCCCCATGTTCAACAACTTAGATTGTTCCAATATCAAAATTTCTGTGAAAGCATCAAATGAAGGCATAACATAGGAACTTCCCACTGTCAAACGATGAGTTTGGAAGCTAGACACAAATCCTACATATTCTGGTGCAAGCTTGTCCAACAAGTTGAATATCAACTGAGCATCCTTTTTGTCAATTCCACAATCCTTAAGCTTTGCTCTTAGCTCATTTGCTTTGGTGACATAATCTTGGATTGTATCAAAACTCTTGGGATCCAAGTTGGTGAGCTCATTGTCAATTTTGTAACCTCTGATTTCATCAACTTGACCATACAATTTCTAAAACATATCCCAAGCCTCTTTGATTGTTGTACACTTCTTAATGTGAAAAATGAGGTCATCTGATACATACTTGCGCAAAGTTCCAAGAGCCATGAAATTCTTTGTGAGCCATTCTAACTGAGCATTAGGATCAGCCTTAGGATTAGGTGGTGCTGCTATTGTTCCATCTATGTAATGCGTGAGACCATTTTCCATTAATTTACTCCATACTTTAATTTTCCATGATGCATAATTATGTGTAGTTAAAGGTGGAAATTTATGAGGACTCATTGCAACAAAAATGAAAGAGCACAAAGAGAGGCACAATCACACAAGACACCCTCCCAAATTCACTCAATCAAAGAACCCCCCCAAAAGTGATGATTTGGAACTTTATAATTAGTGCGTATACAATGGGCCACTTGCAAAAAATGGCAAAGTGGGCTTCTGATTTCAATTTTACAACTGCCTCAATAAGGCCAAAAGAGACTCAAACTAATAATGCAAGAGATCTAAACTAAGATCCAAGCACATTACAAGTACCTAATAGGTCAAATAAGACCAATATCTGAAAGTACAACTTCCACTCAAAATATTTGAAATCTGATCATAGATTATGAAAGTAGACAAAAAAACATGCACTTTCAAAAAAAATGACACCTGAAAAGGAGGTCGTATGAGCTCAAACGAGGCCTTTGAAGTTGCAGAATTGAGGATTGGACAGGTACAGTTGAGAGAATCCAAAAATTCTAAAAAACCTGTGCACCAAAATCAGAAAATAACCACACCACTGTGAAGATCATGGAATTTTAGCCCATTTCAAAAAAGATTGCACCAAAAAAGGAGCAAAAATGAGCAAGATATGGCCTTTCAAAGTTGAACTGCAAAACTTAAAAGCTGAATGAAGAGGGGGTCAAAAAATTTCAAAACTCTGCTAATGTGGTGCTGATGTCAGAAAATGATGGTATTAAATTTGATGCCCATTTGGCCGTCACAAAAACTTCACCCCCTACGTGGCATCCGTACTGTACGGACAGGCTGATGTGGCAAAAAATAGGTGACGTGGCGGTCTGCATCAACTCTACGTGGCGGGTGACGTGGCTGTGTCTGCGTCTACTCTGCGTGGCGGGTGACATGGTTGTGTCTGTCTTCTCTGCATGGCGGGGTCCGCGTGGGAGTTGGCGGCCGGTGCTAGAGGAGCCACCGGTGCCGGATGTGCCGCCGATGCCGGTGACAGAGGTCGGTCGTCGGGGGAAGTTGCCGGTGCCTGGAAGAGTTACGCGGGCGGCGAGGCGGGCGGCCTGTATGGGTAGCAGCGGGGCGGGCTGCTGGGCGAGGCGGCAATGGGGCGGCGACGGGTGTAGCGGTAGGGCGGCACGGGGGAGGCCGAGAGATCTGGGCATCGGTGCCGGTGACTGTGGCCGATGCCGGTGACGAAGGCTGATCGCCGGGTGCAGGTACAGTGGTAGGGGCCGCACAGACCTGCGGGTACGGAGATCACCGGGGGGGGGTTTGCGGACCCCCCAAAAAAAAAATATTTTTAAAAAAAAAAATTTATCGCCTTTTTCGAAATTTTTTCTTTTCTCTTTTTTTATTTCGAAAAATAATTAATTTTTTTTTCGAAATCCGTACAATAATAGCCAAAATGGGCAAAAAAACTCTCACCAAAATAAGTCGACTTTATAGTCGAAATTCATGGAAATGGCCTCCCGGATTCAACAGTGATGTCCAAATCACTGTACGACGCCCCCAAAAAATGAAGATCCCCAAATCCGAAAATTGAAGCCTCCAAAATGTCTCCAAAAAACTAATCAATGAAGCCCTATAGGCTTTGATACCATGTAGGATTTTGCCAAGATCAAGGGCACAATGAAAAGCATAAAAAGAGAGACAATAGAATGATAAGAACAAACTGTATTCTCATCAATATGCAAATGATCAACTGGATTAACCAATACAATGAAAATAGGCCTGCTTATATAGGCAAGCCCATATGGATGCACGAGCACACAATTATGACATGTGGCTCAATGAGAAACAAGGGTAGGTAAGAAATACTATGGGTAGGTAGGAGAAATAATATAATATTCCACAAGAGGTGGATGACCCACCGAATGTGGAGTGTAACAGCAAAATAAGACCACAAAAGGTGGAATTTCTCCTACAAGCTCTATCCCTATGTGCACACTTCCCTAAGTGTCTCAAATCCAAACTACGAAGAGATGCATAATCCTAAGTTAACTTAAGTAAAGTGTAATAATATCCAAAATGAATATTTATTTACGCCAATAATAAATAGTAATTCATGGCCTATATACTTTGTATCCTAGAAATTCGACAATACACAACCACTACAACATAAGATGTTTGGATTCAAAGAGGTCTTTATGATACAAAGTAATTTTAAAAGAACACTAGAGAAGAATAAATTTGTAGATTACACAAATCATACGAACCATATACAAAGGGGTATATTGTATATTAAGCTACCAAGGATTGCTAAAGTAGGAGATGTAAAAGAGTATTTATTAAACATGGAATGCACATTTCAAATCAATGATAATTTGTTCACTTTAGGATACCTTGGTATTTAATGCAGCTTCTTGGTGGAATGTGCAAAAAAATATTGCCCCTAATTCACATGATTTTAGAATTTTCATTAGGGCCCAGTACATACAAGAAGAAGGAGAATATGTCTTGATCCTCAAATATGCAGGAACAAATACCCCATAAGATCACATTCAAATTTGTATCACCACATGGAAAAGATATAAGGAATTCAACTATCACATTTTCATTCAGCCACTTTATTAGGCCTTGACATTTATATTTGAAATTTGGTATATTAATCAAGAAATATGAGCATAAACTAAGGAAAGGGAAGAATTGCAATAAGACTTCATTCACACATTTTCCTTTTGAGATGATAATGCACAAATATGTACTACACAAAGAAAAATCAAAGAAACCAGTTCTGGAGAACAAAAGCCTTCAACAAAGTCCACCACCCAAAAGCCAGGGAGTTTTGAGGTTGATTGAATGGTTAGAAAAATAAAAAACAATGGCAGATAATAGATAATTTAAGGTACATAGAGATGAGGAAGAACTAGACCCCAAAATTTAGATAATGGTGGAAGAAAGAGAATTAGAGTTACAATTAAAAAAGGATTCTTAAAAAAACTGTTATATTTAACCTCTCAATGTTAGAGAAGAGAACACATCCTCTGAAGATACCTCTAAAATGGCTAAATTGGAGATTATCAGGAAGAACCACTTCTCGCCTCTATCATTGAATTGGTATAATAATATTGTTGGTGTAAATAAATATTCATTATGGATATTATTACACTTTACTTAAGTTAACTTAGGATAATGCATCTCTTTGTAGTTTGGATTTGAGACACTTAGGGAAGTGTGCGCATAGGGATATAGCATGTAGGAGAAATTCCACCTTTTGTGGTCTTATTTTGCTGTTACACTCCACATTTGGTGGGTCATCCACCTCTTGTGGAATATTATATTATTTCTCCTACCTACCCCTAGTATTTCTTACCTACCCTTGTTTCTCATTGAGCCACATGTCATGATTGTGTGCTCGTACATCCATATGGCCTTGCCTATATAAACAAGCCCATATTCATTGTATTGGTGAATCTAGTTGATCATTTTCATATTAATGAGAATACAGTTTGTTCTTGTCATTCTTTTGTCTCTCTTTTATACCTTTCATTGTGCCCTTGATCTTGACAAAATCTCACATGGTATCAGAGCCATTGGGGCTTCAATTGATTGGTTTTTGGAGACATCTTGGATGACTTCTATTTTCCGGATCTGAGGAACAACATTTTTTGGAGGCACCTTAGAGCATTTTCAACCTCACCATTGCGTCCAGGAGACCGTTTCCATAAAAATCGAGTATAAACTCGACCTATTTGGACAAAAAATCGAATTTTGGGTGTTGGAGGAATTTTTTGCCCAATTCAGGCGGTACGGTACGGAATTTTCGGATCTCAAAAAAAAAAAATTCTCAAAATTTTGTGGGTCCGTACCTTCTACCTAGTCAGTAGCGCACAATCAGCTTTTTTTGAAAAAAAAATTAGACCCCTCTCTGTTGAGCAGTTTGGATTTTTGGGTCAACTTTGGAGGCTCATAACTTGCTCACTTTTTCTCTTTTTTGGGTGCATTTTTTTTTTATTTGGGCTAATTTTTCGTTCTCTTTGCAATGGTGTGGTTATTTTCTCATTTTGGTTCATAGGTCTTTTAGAATTTTTGGATTCTCTCAGATGTACCTATCCAATCCTCAATTTTGCAACTTCAAAGGATTTGTTTGAGCTCACATGACCTCCTTTTCAGGTGTTTTTTTTTTTTTAAGTGCATATTTTTTTTTGTCTACTTTCATAATCTTTGATCAGATTTCAGAGATTTTAAGTGGAAATTGTACTTTCAGATATTGGTCTTATTTGGCCTACTTGGTACTTGTAATTTGCTTGGATCTTAGTTTACATATCTTGCATTATTAGTTTGAGTCTTCTTTGGCCATATTAAGGCAGTTGTAAAGTTGAAATCATAAGTCCACTTTGCCATTTTTTGCAAGTGGCCCATTGTACATGCACTAAGTATAAAGTGCCAAATCATCATTTGCCGGGGGAGGGCGGGGGTTCTTTGATTGAGTGAATTTTGGGGCGTGTCTTGTGTGATTGTGCCTCTCTTTCCTTGTACTCTTTCATTTTTGTTGCATTGAGTCCTCATAAATTTCCACCTTTAACTCCACATAATTATGCATCATGGAAAATTAAAGTATGGAGCAAATTAATGGAAAAAGGTCTCACATTACATAGATGGAACAACAACAACACCACCTGATCCTAAGGTTGGTCCTAATGCTCAGTCAGAATGGCTGACTAAGAATTGCATGGCTCTTGGAACTTTGCATAAGTATGTATACGATGACCTCATTTTTCACATTGAGAAGTGTACTACAATCAAAGAGGCTTGGGATATGTTTCAAAATTTGTATGGTCAAGTTGATGAAATCAGAGGTTACAAGATTGACAATGAGCTCACCAACTTGGATCCCATGAGTTTTGATACAATCCAAGATTATGTCAACAAAGAAAATGAGCTAAGAGAAAAGCTTAAGGATTGTGGAATTGACAAAAAGGATGCTCAGTTGATATTCAACTTGTTGGACAAGCTTGCACCAGAATATGCACCATTTGTGTCTAGATTCCAAACTCATTGTTTGATAGTGTGAAGTTCCTACATTATACCTTCATTTGATGCTTTCACTGAAATGTTAATATTGGAAGAATCTAAGTTGTTGAACATGGGGCTTCTCAAGTCTTCAAAGTCCAAGGCTTTGGTGGGTAATCAAGGGAATCAAGGAGGTCAAGGAAAAGATTCCAACAAGAAGAAGCAATCTAAGTCAAAGCCACAACAGGAAAAAGGGCAATCATCCTCTCCATCACAAGGCAAGTTTTCATCCTCTTCCAAGAAGGGGACTCCACCTAAGAAGGATAAACCAACTTGTGCATATTGCAAGAAGTATGGTCATGATGAGCATCGATGCCACACCAAGCAAGTTGATGAGTTGACAAATCTTCTTAAGAAAAACAACATCAACTTGCCATCCGCCTACACAAAGAAGGATTCATCTCCTTCCTCTTCCTCACAGTCTAAGGGAAAAGGGCAAGCATTTGTGGCTACAAAAGGTTCTTCACAACAGTGGCTACTTGACTCGGGTGCCTCTTATCACATGAGTTCTACAAAGGAGCAGTTTTCTTCGTTGGAGCCATCTAAGGTACCTCACATTTACATGGGTGATGATACACAAGTTGAGGTTGAAGGGAAAGGTTCAGTTGACATGGATGATGGAACATTTGAGAATGTTCTTTATGTTACTAACTTGTCTACCAACCTTCTCTCTATCTACCAAATCACTCACTATGGGAATGGGAAAAAGGTTGAGTTTACACCTGATTCTGTTGTGGTAAAGGAACTTGATGATGATGCCTTGGTAGCAGTGGGACAAGTCAATGACAACTCAAGGCTTTATTCATTCTCCCACTTTGTGCCAAGTTCTCCTTCTAGGGCCTTGCTTACTCATTCAAATTCAGAAAGTAAGCTATGGCATGAGCAGTTTGGTCACCTCAACTACCACTATTTTTCAGTAGCTCAGCACTAAAGACATGGTCACAAGTCTACCTTGAATCAATTTTTCAGAGGGTGTACGTTCAGGTTGTTCCATGGGCAAGCATCTCAAGGATAAGTTTGATAAGGGAAAAGCTTGGAGAGCTTTGGAAGTTCTTCAACTTGTTCATAGCGATGTAGCAGGTCCATTTCCAGCACCTTCATTTAGTAAGGCCCGCTATGTCCTCACCTTCATTGATGACTACTCCCGCTTCACTTGGGTCTACTTTCTTATTCATAAGAGTGAAGTATTTGACAAATTTCAGGACTTCAAGACTCATGTGGAGAAGCAATCAGGGAAAGTGGTCAAGATTCTTCACACAAATAATGGAAGGGAATATGTGAACAAAAGACTTGAGGATTTTTGTACATTTCAGGGGATTGATCTTCAACATTCTATTGCATACACTCCACAACAGAACGCAATAATAGAATTCTCAAAGAAATGGCTAGTTGTATGATACATGCACGTTCTTTTGATCCCACCTTTTGGGCAGAGGCTATCAGTTGTGCCACGCACATCTAGAATCGGGTTCCTCACAAAGCTTTGCAAGGTATTAATCCTTTTGAAGCTTGGGCTGGTAGGAAACTGATTGTGAGACATTTTAGAGTCTTTGGGTGTCCAACATGGGCTCGCATACCTCCACAGAAATGCAAGGCATTGGAACCTCAGAGTTGGCCTTGCATATTTGTTCGATATCTTGAGGGTGTTAAGACATATAGATTGATGGATCTTGAGACACATGAGGTGTTTATTGAGAGGAGTGTTCACTTTGAGGAAAGCTCTCCTATCTTAGCCTCTCTACGTCCTCCACCTTCCTCCATTGTGGATAGTGATGCTAGTGATTCAGCTGATGAGACTCCTTCAACTCTAACTCACATGGTTACACCTTTGCAGGGTCCAATTGCAGTTGAGGAGCCTCATTCTCCACCTCCACCTAGACCTCGTTGGGCTTGATAGACACTTGAGTCAGCGGGTTCTCTTGTCGGGGATCCTTCAAACACATAGAGGACTCGATCACAACATTAGGGTCTTCCACATGCATTCATTGCTACTGCTTTTGATCCACAGACATTTTAGGAAGCATCAAGGGTTCCTGAGTGGGGCCAAGCTATCGAGGAAGAGTATAGTTCCTTGATGAGAAACAACACATGGGATTTAGTCCATCTCCCTAAGGGGAGAAAGATGGTTCGATGTAAGTGGATCTATCGAACCAAGTTTGCAGTGGATGGTAGTGTGGATAAGTACAAGGCTCGACTTGTTGTGAAAGGTTTCTCTTAGGTTCCAGGTGTTGACTATAGTGAGACCTTTGTGCCCGTAGCCAAGATGAACTCCATTCGCTTGACACTTGCTATTGTTGCAGCTCATGGTTGGGTTGTACATCAGATGGATTTGAAGAGTGCCTTTCTTCGTGGGGATCTTGATGAGGAGATTTATATGGAGCAGCTATAGGGTTTCATCCAGGATACTTCCTTGGTTTGCAGACTAAGGAAAGCTCTCTATAGTCTTAAGAAGGCCCCCAGGGCTTGGTACACCAAGATGGTTTTCTTTCTTCTCTCAACAGGGTTCACCAGGTGTCATTCGGATCCGAATGTCTACATTTTGCGACAGGATGACTCTCACTCGATACTTGTGCTTTATGCTGATGATTTGATCATTCCAGGGAGCATTGCATCCATCATTAGTAGGGTCAAATCTGCTTTTCTTGACAAATTTGCTATGACTGGCTTGGGTCTTTTGCAGTACTTTCTCGGGATAGAGATTCAATAGTCACCTTCCAGGATTACACTATCACATCCCAAGTTTTTTCTTGATCTACTTGAACACTTTCATATGGTTGATGGTAAGTCTGACCTAACTCCCTTTCTCTCAGGAGTCAAGCTTGAGGCTCAGTGTTCTTCTCCACCAGTTGATGCCACATTGGATCATTAGCTTGTGGGTAGTCTAATTTACTTGACTCACACACGCCTTGATATTTCATTTGCAGTTGGCATGGTTTCCCACTTCATGTAGGAACCACATGAGCTTCATTGGAAATCCGCCAAACCCATCCTTCATTACATCCAGGGTGCACATCACTATGGGATTCACTATACAACAGGCACAAGACTTCGCTTGGCTGGTTACACAGACTCTGATTGGGCTGGTGATCTTGATGATCGTACGTCTACTTCAGGTTACAGTTTTCACCTTGGTTCAAGCCCCATTTGTTGGCAGAGCAAGAAGCAACATGCTATTTCTCTCTCTTCGACTGAGGCTGAGTATCGAGGAGTTGTTAATGCAACTACTAAGACCATTTGGCTTCAACATATTCTCATAATGTTTGGGTTCACCACTCCATGGCCAACAGTTCTACATTGTGACAATTAGAGTGCTATTGCAATCTCGAAGAACCCGGTCCAGCACTAGCGGACCAAACACATCGAGATCCATATGCACTACATTCGAGAGCTGATTCAAGAGCAGGTCATTGATTTACAGTATTGTCCTATAGCGAAGAAGGTTGCTGACATCTTTACCAAAACTTTCACCGAGAGTAAGTTCCAGCAGTTGCGAGCTCTCTTGGGGGTGCGAGATGTCTCATTAGGGGGGGTCAGCTAACTTCTCCTTCCTCTCTTACGGGGGTGACTTTTTCCTCTTTGAGGTTTTGTCCTTCTTTTTTGAGAGTCTTTTGTACATTCATCTCTCTTTTGGGGGGGGGGTGTTTTTTCCCGCTGGGTTTTCTCCCTTTCTCCGTTTGTGAGAGATTGCATTGCATAGTTTTGCTTGTATTTGAATATTGTACATGGGTACCTATCATGGCCTAGTAGCCATGACCCATCTTGCATTATTGACTTGAGTCTTCATTCCCCTAAGTTGCACTTAAGGGGGGGTGTTGGTGTAAATAAATATTCATTATGGATATTATTACACTTTACTTAAGTTAACTTAGGATAATGCATCTCTTCGTTGTTTGGATTTGAAATACTTTGGGAAGTGTGCACATAGGGATATAGCTTGTAGGAGAAATTCCACCTTTTGTGGTCTTATTTTGCTGTTACACTCCACATTCAGTGGGTCATCCACCTCTTGTGGAATATTATATTATTTCTCCTTCCTACCCCTAGTATTTCTTACCTACCCTTGTTTCTCATTGAGCCACATGTCATGATTGTGTGCTCGTACATCCATATGGCCTTGCCTATATAATCAAGCCCATATTCTTTGTATTGGTGAATCCAGTTGATCATTTTTATATTAATGAGAATACAGTTTTTTCTTGTCATTATTTTGTCTCTCTTTTATACTTTTCATTGTGCCCTTGATCTTGGCAAAATCTCAAAAATATAATAATCTATTTCTCCAAAATTTCACTAGATCGAAATGTATCAAAGAAGAAGTGATAGTCATAAAAATACAATTGAAGAAAGGAACCAAACCCCACTAGAAGAGCCTTTACTGCCTTAATCCTACTATGAAGAAAAGATTCAAGATAAAACTGTTAGGAGCAACCAAGAAGGAAGACTGAGAGGGGGGGGGGAGGGTGAATCAGTCTTCATCAGAATATCAAACAAAACACATATCTGATAAACTATAGTAATACGACAGATAACTAAATTAACAACATAACACACAACACCAAGATTTTGACGTGGAAAACCCGATTAAGGGAAAAACCGCGGTGGGAACCTACCTACTGTAAGATGATACTCTGCAGTAGTATGTGAAAATGTTACATTGGGGAATGCACATGCATTCAAGAACACTGCCTAGAGTTCACTGCTCAAATATAATGGCCCAAAAGGCTATAACCCTCAGGGAAGTCTCATTGACTTACAATAAGATTCAGACTACAATCCAGAAGAAATGAACTGAAAGAATAACATCTTCAAATGCCTGATTATAGTTCTGGTTAAGTACAAATGTCTTCCCTTCAACGCCAATATCACCACAAACTCAACAGTAAAGGATAAATCACTTTTTCGCACACAAACCTCTCTCTTATAATTCAAACACAATATTGACACCTAAATTACATGACTATATCACCTATATATACAATTCATCAACGTTGACAACAAGGTCGACTAAACCCTCAATCCTTAATTAAAAAATTACATCACATGATATAAAGATCAACCACTAGACCAATATAATGGTTTATATAGCATAAAATGGTCCTAAATCAAATTACCAAACGCACAAGACCACCCGAAATTACGCCAAGATCAACCGCTACACGCTACACCACCAGGAAAACCACATAACATGAAAATCACCACTGGTTGATAAAAACCACCAAAAAATTGGACAACAGTCAATTCGGATCACTAAAACCAATAGGATATTACTAAGAAACATCAACAAGCACATTAGAATCATCAAGAACAACTGCACCAACACCACTTTTCAAATATTCATTGGTCAATGTCTAAAAGCTCAAGAACACAACTATTCATCAACTGTCATGAAGAAAGATAACTTGTGGAGCATCAAATCATGATCCATTTGAAATGAAGATACACAAAACCATCCCAAGCAATATCGCAAAAGCTTAGTACAAGATCTGATCACATTGGAATATACCAGAGGATATACCGAACTCTGCAAAATAGTGATCAACAAACCAACACTACAAACCAGATTATAAGATCTTCCCAATCTGCAATCACCAGAGAAAATCATAGGAGTATGTTGACATCAATGACAACAACATATCCTAGCAAAAATAATGACCAACAATATCCAACAATCTCCCTCTTTGGGATTGATGGCAACCTATGAATGTGAAAAATAGTGAATGCAAAGAAAGAAGATATCTCTAGAAAACTCCCCCTAAGATCAAGACAGATAAAGAAGTTTTTTAGATGATCTCTCTCCCCCTTTGATAGAAATGTTGAATCTCTAAAATATATAACCAAACTCTCTCTCCCCAAATAATATATCTCCCCCAGAAATACATAGCCAGATCAACAAACTACTCCACCAGAGGAGTAGCACCAACTCACCAATCCAGACAAAATAATAAGGCTCTGAAATCTACCAGATTGATGCAACTCAATGCATCTAGTTCTCATCGGGATGAGTAGATACCCCTAACTTGTCTCTCAAATAGACAAATGTATCTGTAGGCAGAGGCTTAGTGAAAATATTAGCTATTTGTTCCTTTGTAGATACACACTCCAGCATCACCTTCTCTTCATTGACTTGCTCTCTCAAGTAATGTTATTTGATTGACAAATGTTTAGTCTTTGAATGTTGCACTAGATTCCTTGATATGTTAATAGCACTCGAATTATCACAGTATATAACAATAGGCTCATCATAAATAACTTTGATATCATTCAATATTCGCTTCATCCAAACTACCTGAGTGCAATTACTAGTAGCAACAACTTCAGCAATAGATAAGGACACTGAATCTTGTTTCTTACTAGTGCAGCAGGAGGTATATCTGGTTGTGAGCTTGCAACATTTTGTACCATGAGAGCTTGATTTATCATGCCATTAGAGCATGTAGACTGATTATGAGCTTGGTTGCAGGGATAACACCAATCTACTTCTGATATTAAATTGTTTTGAGCAGGTACAATGTCTCTGACTCCATTTGCGACATTCAAAGGTGCTGGATTGTAAGGCTGATAAGACCTCTGATTAATATTTTGCCTCGCACCTTGGTAATTATTCGGATAAGGTTGTCTATTCTGTTGGTACTGTTGATTGTAGCCTTGACTTTGAGTCTGCTGACTATAACCTTGATTTGGTTGCTGAAAAGTTGGCCTTGGAGCTTGGTAATGCTTCTTAATACTTGTCAACTCATTTCCCAAAGTCTGCAAAATATTTTCTATCTTCTGCTGGCTGCTCCTTATCTCATGTATTTCATTTGACGTGCCTGCTACCATTGTCTCTTGAGGAACAACAATAGGCATTGCTGGTATAACAGGCAAAGAGGCAAGAGGTGGTATATTAATTGGCATGTTAGGTTGAATGGCCGAAAAATAAGGCATTGGATGCCTAGGTGCTATCTTGCTAGCCTGTATGAGGCTATTCTCTGCTCTAACAGCAATGCCAAAAGCTTGGGGCAGCGAAGTACCACCCATTGATTGAATCATTACTGAGATATCACTATTCAAACTTTTCAGAAAATACAAAAATGCATGTTCTGCACTTGGTCTTACCACTACTGGTATTCGTTTCCATGTCTTTTGGAAACGAGAGTTGAAATCTGTCATCTGCTCCTGAGGAGCACACTTGATAGTTGTGAGCTGCTCCACCAGGGACAAGTGATCAGACTTGTCTTCGAAATACTTGGTTAATAGATCCCCAAGCTCATCCCATGAGTTAACTGACCCCAAGGCCAGAGTTCTGAACCATTCTAAAGCTTTTCCCTTCAAGGATGTTGCTAATAGTTTTACAGCAACATCTTCTTCTGTAACATGGTGCACATTACATAAACTTGCCACATCATGGATGTGGTCTATTGCCAGTGTTTGGCCTTCTCCAGTGAAATCTGGTAAGCCTTTTAGTGCCGCCAAAGGCACGTCATGATGCTGGGCAAAATTTAATGGGCTTCCTTGATTGAAAGGCACAAAAGCAAAGGCTCTTGGTAAGGCCATAGCACCAAGCTGAACTGATGTACTTGCTGCAGCTGAGCTTCCTCCTATAAAAAATGAAAAATTAAAAGGAAGAGGAGCAACAACTCTGCAAGTGGGTGAGGCTGAATGCCTATCTCTTTGATTTCTGTTTGCAGCTTTACCTTTTCTTTGATAAACTCTTGTAGGAGGTGATGACTTGCCTCTTTTTGTATATGCAGTTCTTTTGGCTGATCTTCCTTGTCTTTTTGGTGAAGAAAGCTGCAAATATTCAAAGTTTGTGGAACTTCTAGTTTCAATTCTTCTCATAAGGCAAAATAGTTATGCTCACACTTGATCTTTTTACCTGGGAGTCGCCAGATACACTTGAAAATAACCTCTTACAGGTCTATATTATGTTGACAACATATCAAAATCAGCATAAAATATGCAAATGGACTTCTTTTAAGGTCCCACTGGGCGTGCCAAAACTGTTAAGTCACAAATTTGCACCCTACTAAACTATAAGTTTATCAATCTGACCTAACATGGGATTCACTTTTGCATGTGGGCAATGCATAACCTGAAATGAAACCTCCGGTTCCTAGGCCGGTTCTTATTGGATAATCACCTGATACTCTCTAATACTGAACTAACTTTGCAGGGTAAAGGATAAGAATTGAAGAAAAGGAACTTAAAAACTGAACTAAACTTAACTAGAACCTAGAAATACACCAAAATGTGAGAGATAAATGATAAAAACCAATCTCAGTCTACAATATTCTACTTTAATTGATAAACACTTCTTTCCTGTATAAGTTTGCATAAGTGTTTCATAATAAGGTCCTGAGATGAACCAATGAGGAAGAGTAATTTTTCGCTCAAAAGTTTTGAACTCTTAAACACATACTATGACCTGCAAACATACACATGTTCCTATATCAAGGTACTATCTGAGACAAGTAAACAAGGAGCAATATAACTCACAAATTTAATTTCATCAATCATGCTTGTACACAAAATATGGAAAGAAAACAAGGCTTGATTCCATAGAATACTGCTCCAAAAGATGTTGTCACATATAAAATATCTCTAAATCTGAGTTACAGAATGCATGCAAAAAGAAATGCTAAGGACAAGAAGCTGTCTCAGAAACACTGCTCTTGCATAAATTCGAACTCCTTCAAAATAAAGTGTCCCAAGACACTAAGTTCAAAACCTGCCTAACTGATTGGGTCGGATTGAAGAAAAGGGCCTCAAAAAGAGGAGTCTAGAAACCACCAAAAAGCGTTACAAACATGAAAAAGTCTTCTTCAATCAATAACCAACCCAACAGATCACTATAAATGGCCTCAAAAAGCTCAACCAAGTAATGAAAGTTCCCTAAAAATGGTGAAAGAGTCCAAGTTTGACCCTTTGCCTAAAAGTGCTTCGACCTCCCTAAATTCACTCCATTTGATTTCAAACAACCTCATGTTCCTATTAAAATGTTCTTATCTCCAAAATTACCTCAACTCCTTTTGAACATTTCCCAAGTAGTCATGAATACTCCTATATGCTCTCCTTATGTCTCCAAACTGAAAAGGCTTCTTCAATGGTAGCCTTATCTCTCCAAAATTAACTCATCCTTCAAAAATTAAGTCAAAAGACTTAGTCTCCTTTTAGCACATGGATACACCCTTTTCACTTTCAATAATAATAATACTTAATTACAATTTATAATGATATTGTAATTAAATACTATTTTACAAAATGATACAAGCTTAGACAAAGAAAGAAAACAAAAAAAAATAAAACATACTTGATAATATCAATGCTTAATGAAACATTTAAACATTGATATCACCAAATATATTTTATTATTGTTTTTTGTCCACAAAGCCCAACGGACTTGAAGGAAAAAAAAAAAAAAAATTACAAAGGGCTTTGTCATAACCCTAAAAGCTTACTCTTCCGCATTGACTTAGCCTCTCATTTTGCAAAATGAAGAAAACAACTGGAGAAGTTTTTCAAGGGTTTGAGACCCCAAGATGCCGCCATTGCTGTTTGGATTTATGTCGATTTGTGAAGTCTTTTGATGAAGTTTTTCTGTAGCCGCCATTATGAAGGTTTTTGAATGAAGAATATGTGTTTGCTACTGGTGCTGCCACCCTAGATAGATTTGATTGCAATCTTCGAACAATCCAGGTCGCCACTGTGCATTAAGAGAAACAACTTCTTTTTGCTTTATCTAGGTTAATATGCCATTGCTGGAAATATTTTTAAAAAAATCTTCATAAAGTCCGCTTTTGATGTTTGATACTTTCCATGTTCACTCAACAAGAAACTGAGACTTCATTTGATCAGTTATCATTGCATTGCTTGAAGTACGAAGAGGGTTTTTTACTACGTTACATTTGCAAATATTCCTTGACATTTCAAATCTGTGTTAGATTTTATGTTGGAAGCTTCAAAATTTTCCCAAACCTGATGTTTCCTTTTGATATAGTTTTGTTTTAATGATATTGACAAAAGAAACAACTAGCTGCAATTTTTGGTGGACAAGACTTCTGTTGAACATGCATTTGATTTCTTAACTGTGCATTTTGATCTTATGTAGAAATGAAGTTCGAGCATGGGCTCGTGACACTCATTTCATTACCAGTTGATTCTGCTTTCATTGAAGTTTGCTGTTTGTTCCTGTTCATAAAATATTTCAGATGCTTTGTTTCTATACCAACCTGTTGCATTGAATCATTTATCTTCACTATGTAGCATTGACTTTTCAATACTGTAAGGTTTCACACTAGAATAATATGTCCCTTAAAATAGTTTATCCATTAATGCTTTCTTTTTATACATATCATGAATAGTAAAGTAAAAGGTTTCATATTTAAAACAAATATGTCCCTTTGATACTTCAGTTGGTTTCTTCATCATTCCATTTTGATAGTCTGAGATTAGTTACTCTAAAGGGTATGTCAGGTTCATACCCGAAGGGAGCCTCGGTCAGGGGCACATGCCAATTAGAGTAACTAATTATCTGCACATGAAATAAACACATTAGCATAAACATTTCTTTCTCCTGAAGCAGTGATTTGTGTCTTTATCTTTCCTGCTCTTTCGAAGCAGAAATAGGATAGGATATGATAAATGGTACATTGTAGGATAATCTTTCATTGCTTAGATCTATTGGATCTGACACCTCTTCTCTTTTGTGTAGGAAAGCAGGGTTTGTTCAGGGTTTGAAGACCGAGAAAACAGTCATAAGGACAACGGGACAACCAATAACCAGTCAAAGCAACCCAAGGCAATGACTGGTTATCCTTACACTCACTATTTGATTCTATCCTTTTCTGTTTTGGATATGTAGGAAAGATAGAAATGCTAAGCTCATGGCTTGTGTGAAGTTTTAAGGAATTCAGTGCATGTATAAATATGCTTCAAATGCATGAACTCAATTTGTAATCTATCGTTGTTCAATACAAATGAAAATACTTTTTAAAACACTGCAATGTACCTTCTGTTTTGCTGTTTTTTTTTTATATCTGTAAATGCAATCATTTGATAAAAATGCATCCTTTGGCCAAAATTACATGGGTAATGAAATTTTAGGTAACAGTTATGCTTACCATAAAAAGAAATAGAACCTCTCCCATGGATCACATAGGCTTTGCCATATCCAAATCTAACTATTCTACTATCATGTCTCTCCATACTCACAAATTTGTTTTTATCATGGGTCATATGATGTGAACAACTGTTGTCAATCACCCATTCATCTTTCTCTTCAACTTTAGTAGCGAAAGCTTTCTCCTCAATGGTACAACTAGTGGTATCAATAGGTACAGGTCCATGTTCCTTAATGTAAAGGAATACAACTTTATCTCCTTCAGATTCTTCATCTGTAATACCTTCATCAACAACATAATAACAATTATTCTGATTCCTATACTTCCGGTTAGGTTTGTAAGGCTTGTTATACTTCTCATGCTTGTCATATCTATCATTCCTATCACACTTATCAAACTTACCATGTTTGTCATACTTAGCCATTCTCCCTAGGCATCTAGAAGCAAAATGTCCTATCTTATTACAAGAGAAACATTTCAAAGGCAACTTTTCATCATACTTACCGGCACCTTTAGGCAATCTCCGAGCGATCAGTGCTTCAAGTTCATCCATCTCTCTTTCTTGCTCTTCCATCTCTCTTCTCTCTCTTTCATATCTAGATATTCTACACTCATCATCATCATATTTCTACTTACCGAATATAGATGCAGATGCTCTAAATGCAGTCTTAGACTTTCCATGTGATTCTCCAAATTCGCTCAGCTCAAATGCAACAAGCTTCCCTGTTGAAATGTGGCAACTGATCAGCAAAGTACTGTACACTTGACACGTATTTTTGCTATTTTTTGTTGATGAAAATCGACATTGTAATAAAACCCTAAAAAGGCCGACTTTGTTTGTTGCCCTAAAAACGCATGTTATAAGCGGTTGGGATGCTTAAGGCATTGTAATGTTGATGTACTATTTTTGCTGGATAATAGAAAGATTGGACAACTGTGTATGGTGAACGTAACCCATTTTGGGTGAACCACGTTAAATCTCCGTGTTATCTGTGTCCTATTTTATTCCTTTATCTTTTGTATTTAAATCTGCATATAATTGTTAGTTCATATTTGCTTCGGATCTGCTTGAAACCATAACAATTGGTATCAGAGCAAGGTTTTCTGTAAATTGGCAAGACTTTCAAATTTGAGTGGGAGCAATGGAGGATTCCAAATTCAAGGTCAAAAAGTTTGACGACCAGAATTATCAGTTATGGAAAATGCAGATGGAGGATTACCTGTATCAAAAGGATTTGTGGTGGCCATTAGAAGGAAAGGCAAAGAAAGTGACCACAATGTTAGATGAAGAATGAGACATTTTAGATAGAAAGGCATTGGGATCCATTCGATTGTGCCTTGCACCGTCTGTAGCTTTCAGTATAACAGAAGCAAAAATGACTGTAGATTTGATGGCAACATTGGCTAAGTTGTATGAGAAACCCTTGGCTTCAAATAAGGTATTTCTTATGAAGTGTTTGTTTAATTTGAAAATGAGTGAGGGAGGATCTGTAGTGGAGCACTTAAATGAATTTAATACAATTACTAGTCAATTATCTTCGGTAAAAAATACTTTTGCAAAAGAGGTTAGGGCTCTCTTGATTTTATGTTCTTTGTTAGAAAGCTGAAATAGCTTGGTTATGGCTATAAGTAACTCTGTCTCCAGAAAAAATACTTTGGTATTTGGTGATATTGTTGGTGTTATCCTAAGTGAGGAAATGCGAAGGAAAAGCACAGGTGAGACTCCAACATCATCAAGTAGTGTTTTGAATGTGGAGAACAGAGGAAGATCAGAGGAAAGAGGAAAAGGCCCTTGGAATGAGAAGTCACGAGGGAAGTCAAAGAAAGGACGCTCTCAATCTAGAGGAAAGAAAGATTGCTGGTACTGTGGAAAGCCTGGTCATCTAAAGAAAGACTGTTGGTCTTGAAAAAACAAAGAAGGAGACAAAAATGAAAATGACAGTAAGGAAGCTAATATTGCAAGTAATACTTTACAAGATGCTTTAATCTTATGTTTGGATAATGTTAATGATTCCTGGGTAATAGATTCTGGGGCTTCATTTCATGCTACACCCCATAGAAAATATTTTTTAGATTAAGTTCAAGGTAATTTTGGACAGCTATATTTGGGTGATGATGAGCCCTGTCAAATTGTTGGAAAAGGAAAGATAAAGATCAAGTTGCAGAATGGAAATGACTGGTTTTTGTAGGAGGTAAGACATGTTCCTAACTTAAGAAGAAATTTAATTTCTGCAGGGCAACTAGGTAGTGAAGGTTGCATAGTTACCTTCTCAGACAGTATCTGGAAGGTCACTAAAGGATCATTAGTAGTAGCTAAAGGTGCGAAGGTAGACACATTATATCTATGTACTGGTAACACTTACTCTACCTTAGCTGCTACATATAAAGTTACTACAAGGACAACAACAATAGATGTTGCAAGAACAGATTCAATAATGTGGCACCATAGGCTTGGGCACATGAGTGAGAAAGGGATGAAAATCCTTCACTCCAAAAATCTATTGCCAAGACTAAAGAAGATTGATTTAGAGTTTTGTGAAAACTGTGTTTATGGCAAACAGAAAAGAGTCAGATTTCTCAAGGTTGGGAAAGAGAAGAAGAGTGAGAAGTTAGAGCTTGTGCATTCAGATGTATGGCGACTGACTCAGGTATCATCTCTTGGTGGCTCTTGTTATTATGTTATTTTTATTGATGACTCAATCAAAAAAACATGGGTATATTTCCTAAAACAAAAATCGGATGTTTTTGAAACTTTTAAGAAATGGAAAGCTTTGGTTGAGAATGAGACAGAAAAAAAGTTGAAGTGTCTCAGATCGGATAATGGAGGTGAGTATTGTAGCAAAGCATTTGAAAATTACTTCTCCTTAAATGGGATTAGAAAGCAGAAGACAGTTCCAAGAACTCCACAGGAAAATGGTGTGTCAGAGAGAATGAATAGGACTATCATGGAACGCGCGAGGAGCATGAGATTGCATGTTGGATTGCCCTTAGATTTTTGGGCAGATGTTGTACATACTGCTGTCTATTTGATAAATAGAGGACCTTCAACCCCTTTGGATGGTGGTATTCTAGAGGAGACATGGACTGGTAAAAAGGTAAATTATTCTTTTTTGAAAACTTTTGGTTGTGAAGCTTTTGTCCATGTTGATAAAGAAAACATAACCAAGCTTGATGCTAAATCTTAGAAATGTACCTTCATTGGATATGGGATAGATGAATATGGCTATCGGTTATGGGATTTTGAAAATAAGAAAATAACTAGAAGTAGAGATGTTATATTCAATGAGAAGGTTATGTATAAAGAACAGATGCAGGAAAAGAAGCATGAATAGGACAAGCAAGAATATGTGGTGTTGGATGAGATTCCTGAAAATTAAATGCCACAAGTACCTAATGCTCAGCAACAATAGAATGTCCCACAAACTCCTGCAAGTGTTAGACGTTCTACGAGGTCAAGTAGACCCCCTGAAAGATTTTCTCCTTCTTTGTATTCCATATTATTAACTAATTCTGGTGAACCAGAAGAATATGAAGAAGCAATGCAGGTGGATGCCAAACAACAGTGGGAGCTAGGCATGAAAGAGGAGATGGACTCCTTGATGAAAAATCAAACTTGGGATTGAGTCCCTTTACCTGTAGAAAAAAGAGCCTTGCCTAACAAATGGGTTTATCGGCTGAAGGAGGAGGAAGGAGGTCAGAAAATATATAAGGCCAGACTTGTGGTAAAAGGTTTTGCATAGAAAAAGGGTATAGATTATAATGGAATATTTTCTCCAGTTGTAAAAATGACTTCAATTAGAACTATACTTAGTCTTGTGGCTACAAATGATTTACATCTTGAACAATTAGATGTGAAAACAACTTTTCTCCATGGAGATTTGGAGGAGGAAATTTACATGTTGCAACCACAGGGATATGAGGTCAAAGGTAAGGAGAACTTGGTGTGCAGGTTGAAGAAAAGTTTGTATGGCCTAAAGCAAGCACCCTGACAATGGTATTTCAAATTTGATAGTTTCATGGCTGAACGCGGTTATCATAGATGTCATTCTGATCATTGTGTATATTTTAAGAGATTGGATAATGGCAGTTATATTATCCTATTGCTTTATGTTGATGACATGCTTGTTGCTGGGTCTAACATGGAACACATAAATGATCTTAAACATAAATTAGCCAGGTCATTTTCTATGAAGGATTTGGGTGCAGCTAAGCAAATTCTGGGTATGAGGATTACATGGGACAGAAAAAATAGAACCTTGAATTTGTCCCAAAGCGAGTATATAAAAAAGGTGTTGAAAAGATTTAACATGCAGGATGCAAAAGCAGTTAGTACACCTTTAGCTAGTCATTTCAAATTGACTAAGGAAATGTGCCCAAAGACACAGGAAGAGGTAAATAAAATGTCTAAAGCTGTTGGCAGTCTGATGTATGCAATGGTATGCACAAGGCCAGATATTGCACATGTAGTGGGAGTTGTGAGCAGATTTATGAGTAATTTGGGTATGGAACATTGGAATGCTGTGAAATGGATCCTTCGGTATTTGAAAGGAACCACTACAAAGGCATTATGTTTCAAAGAAACTAATGCTGCTCTGAGTGGATTTGTTGACTCTGATTTGGCAGGTGATATTGATTCATGGAGGAGCACTACAGGGTATGTTTTTACTATAAGGGGAACTGCAGTCAGTTGGATTTCTAGGCTGCAAAAGGTTGTTGCACTTTCAACTACTGAAGCTGAGTATGTTGCTGCTACAGAAGCCAGTAAGGAGATGATTTGGTTACAATGTTTTCTGGAGGAATTGGGTCAGACACAGGAGGATCGCCCATTATATACTGATACCCAGAGTGCCATTCATCTTGCGAAGAAATCTGCTTTTCATTCAAGGACAAAGCACGTTTAGCTCAGGTACCACTTCATCCAGACTATTTTGGAGGAGGGTCAGTTACGGCTTGAGAAGATTCACACAAGTGAGAATCCTGCCGATATGTTCACGAAGGCAGTTCCACAGGAGAAGCTGATTTCTTCATCAGTTTCTATTGGTCTTCTTGATTGATAATTGTGGAATGTATACCAGTTGAGTCCTAGTGTTTTTCCAGTGGATGTTGCATGTACAGTGGTGTCGTGTAGTTTCAGTCTCCAAGTGGGAGATTGTTCGGTGTGGAGCTTGATCAGCCTCGAAGTGGGAGATTGTTGAAATGTGGCGACTGATCAGCAAAGTACTGTACACTCAACATGTATCCTTGCCGGAAGCGAGTGAAGCCTGCTACGGGGGCGGTAGCCCCTGAGAAATTTTTTTTTGCTATTTTTTGTTGATGAAAACCGACATTGTAATAAAACCCTAAAAAGGCCGACTTTGTTTGTTTCCCTAAAAACACATGTTAAGCGGTTGGGATGCTTAAGGCATTGTAATGTTGATGTACTATTTTTGCTGGATAATAGAAAGATTGGATGGCTGTGTATGATGGACGTAACCTATTTTGGGTGAACCACATTAAATCTCTGTGTTATCCGTGTCCTATTTTATTCCTTTATCTTTTGTATTTAAATCTGCATATAATTGCTAGTTCATATTTGCTTCGGATATGCTTGAAACCCTAACATTCCCAACCAACATATCTCTTGTCACATTAGTCACACTCTGAATCTCATCAATAGCAACAACCTTATGTTTATAGGCGAGAGGCAAAGATATCAACACCTTAGCAATAATTTCATCTTCCTTGATGGTTCCACTGACACATCTGATAGCTAGGACAAGGTCATTCACCTTAGCCATAAAAGAGTGTATGTTTTCATCATCTCTCATCTTCAATGTCTCATACTTTCCTTTCAAACTCTACAACTTAGCAACCTTCACCTGTTTATCACCTTCATACAACACCTCAAGCTTCACTCAGATCTCATGTGTAGTTTGAAGTCCCATTACATTGGTCATCTCAAAGTCAGTTAGGGTACTAAGCAATGCTTCCTTCGCTCTAATATTGTGTTCTACTTCCTTAACCTCATCAAGAGTAGACTGTCCATTATGAGGAATGCTATAAGCATTCTTTGCAATCTTCCAATAATCTTCACCAAGACATTTCAAGTGCACTTCCATCCGATCCTTCCATATAGCATAGTCACTTCCATCAAATCTTGGATTGTCCTTAAAGATAACACCTTGAGCTACCATCCCAGATCTCCTCAAGCAATTAAGCTTGTATCAGAGGATCTAGCTCCGATACCAATTGTTAGCAACAACCAAGAAGGAAGACTGAGAGGGAGGGGAGGTGAATCATTCTTCACTGAAATATCAAACAAAACACAGATCTGATAAACTATAGTAATAAGACATATAAGAAAATTAACAACACAACACACAACACCAAGATTTTGACGTGGAAAACCTAGTTAAGGAAAAACCATGGTGGGAACTTATCCACAGTAAGATGATACTCTGCAGTAGTATGTGAAAATGTTATAATGGGGAATGCACATGTATTTAGGCACACTTCCTAGAGCTCACTGCTCAAATATAATGGCCCGAAAGGCTACAACCCTCAGGGAAGTCTCACTGACTTACAATAAGATTTGAGCTACAATCTAGAAGAAACATGAATTGAAAGAATAAGATCATCAAATGCTTGATTACAGTTTTGGTTAAGTACAAATTTCTTCTCTGCAACACCAATCTCACCACAAAATCAACACTGAAGGATAAATCACTTGTTCGCACACAAACCTTTCTATGATAATGCAAACACAACATCGACGCCTAAATTACATGACTATATCACCTATATATACAATTCAACAACCTTGATAACGAGGTCGGCTAAATCCTCAATCGTCAATTACAAAATTGCATCACACGATACAAAGATTGACCACCAGACCAATATAATGGTTTACATAGCATAAAATGGTTCTAAATAAAATTCCCAAACACACAACACTGCCGAAAATTATGCCAAGATCAACTACAACAAGCTACACCACTAGGAAAACCACATAACATGAAAATCACCACCGGTTGATAGAAACCACCAAAAAATTGCACAACAATCAATGTGGATTGCTAAAACAAATATTACATGACTAAGAAACATCAACAAGCACATTATAATCATTAGAAACAACTGCACCAACACCACTTTTCAAATCTTCATCCGTCAACGTTTAAAAGCTCAAGAACACAACCAATCAGCAACTGTCATGAAGAAAGATAACTTGCGGAGAACCGAATCATGATCCCTATGAATTTAAGATACACAAGACCATCCCAAGCAATATCCCAAAATATTAGCACAAGATCTAATCACACCGGAATATACCAGAGGATATACCGAACTCTACAAAACAGTGATCAACAAACCAACACTACAAACCAGATCATAAGATCTTTCCAATCTGCAATCACTAGAGAAAATCAAAGGAATATGTTGACATCAATGACATCAACATATCCTAGAAGCAACAATGACCAACAATATCCAATAGGAACTAGATAAATTTTTGGTAGTAGGGATCATCAAACCAGAAGAAGACTTTGAGTGGATTAGCCCTATGGTCATACAAAACAAGAAGACAAGATATATAAGATATGTGTAGACTTTGGAACTAAACAAAGCTTACATTCATGACCCCTTTCCTACCCCTTTCATAGAGGAAATTTTGGAATATATTGTTGGTAGAGAAATTTATTCCTTTACTGATGGGTTTTTCATATGCCATTAGCTCCAAATTAGGGAAGGAGATCAACCTAAATAAACCATTGCCACTGAGTGGGAAATTCATGTATAAAATCATGCCTTTTGGATTGAATAATACACCAACAATATTTAGCAAAATTATGTTAGACATGTTTAAGAAGTTCATCCATAATTTTATAGAAGTATACTTGGACGTTAGATAGTTTTTGTCTTAGTTAAGAATTGCATTCAATCACTTCAGACCATGATAGAAATATGTAGGAGTATGCAAATATCACTAAATATTAAGAAATGTATTTTTATGGTACCTTTTGGCACATTATTAGGGCACATCATATGTAAAGAAGGGCTAATGGTAGATCCAATGAAATTGCATTAATTATGAAATTACCATAGCCTAAAACAACACTAGAAGTGAAAAAATTATTCGGATGTATCACATACAACAACAAAAATTATCAAAGGATGTGCTACCATAGTGGACTTCTTAAAATAACTCCTCAAGAGCAAAACTAATAAAGTTATTAACTATACTGACCAATGCTAGTAGTAATTTGATACCTTGAAACAAAAATAACAAAAGTACACATATTTATTTCTTGGATTAGTCAATGCCTTTTCATATTCATATAGATTCTTTTGGAATAGCCATAGGGGAAATCCTTGCACAAGCACAAGGTAATAAAGATCATCCATTTGCTTTTGCTATCCACAAACTATCTCTATGCCTTACACAAGTTCCATCACTACCTTTTATCCACACCATTCACATTTTATATTGAACATGAGCCCTTGAATTTTTTACTCAACAAATTTGTGATACAAGGAAGGATATGTAGATGATTACTACTATTTCAAGAATTCAATTTTACCATAATGGTGAAATTCAAAAAGAATAACCAAATTTTGAACTACTTATCCAAAATTGATATAGGTGAAGAATCTAACAAGGCTAATGAGGAGGATATACCCAAAACCCATATACTATGGATAAATGCAATACTAGAAGAGTTTCATGATGTTGCCCAATTATTCTCCATCAAAACATATATCCACTAGACATGACAAAACATGATAAACAACTATTATTATGACATTCCCTTTCTTTTCCTTTTATTGAAGGAGCATTATATAAGAAGGGGAGAAATGGAATATTTAGGAGGGTAGTGTATGAACACAATGTGAGCAAATTATAATGGAGGCATGTGAAGGCATTGTTGGGGAACATAATTATGGAGATACGACAAACCAAAAAATATTTCTAGCATAATTGTGGTGGTCTAGTATACATAAGGATTCTAAGTACTATGCAAAAAATTATGACACTTGCCAAAGAACAATAAGATGTGTTTCTTGAGATGAAATGCCTCTATAGTCGATTCTTGCAGAAGTCCCATTTGAGAAATGAGCTATTGAATTTATGGGACCTATAGATTCTCTTATAATACTCTCCAAGGCTAGATTCATTATCATCAAAATCAACTACCTCGCTAAATTGACCAAGGCTAAACCCTCCAAATATTGTACCACATATACTGTAGCCAAGTTCCTCTACCATAATATCATTACCAAACATGAATGTACCATTAGCATAACCATTTATTGAGGAAAAAACTTTGTCAAAAAAATCATAAAGGAATCACTAGCTAGTTTTACGATCACCCATAGTTAGAGTACACCATATCATACACAAGATTGGGACATTAAAATTCATGCAATACTCTAAGCCTACCACACAACATACAAAATATCCACCAAGAATTACTCATTTGACCTTGTTTATGGAATGAAGGCCAACTTATATGTAAATTTCATAGTTCATAACCTCCATACAACAATGACACTAGGACTAAGTGATGGAGACTCCTTTAAGCAATTCCTGGAAGAACTAGATAAGTTATATGAAGTAGGCCAATCAACAAAATTCCACCATTTGACATAAAACCAAAAACAAAAAGCTTGACACTACTGAAATATCAAGTCCAAACAATTCAAGGTCAATGAAATGGTCCTACTCTATGAAAACAAATTCAAGAAGCAAGGAAAACACAAAGTATTGATTGGGACCTTATCGAATTAATGACATTCTTGAATAAGTAGAAATATGACTAAGGACAATGAATGACAAAATATTACAACGTCAATATTACATGATAAGACTAAGGTTACTAAGGGCAATAAATGAAACAATATTACAATGTCAAGGTTTTGAAAGGGGGGATGATGTCGGCATGATCGTATAACAATTTAGACACAATAACACAAATCCTATCAAATCTTTTTGTAAGGAGTTCGCTAAGCATGCAATTTGAAAGATTTCATATAGGATAGGGATATGATAGATGGGTCACATCATATCCTCTAGACATAAGTATTGAAAAAGGTGTAAATGATCGTCCAAGTGTATATGATAAGATATATTATGTAAAAAGATAAATATAAAAGAGTATAGAAGAAGCAATATGATGTACAAGGAGATATAAGGATAGATGAATGTATTGAATTGATATGAATAATACATATATTTTGGATCTCTATACATGATGTGTTATATGATATTATTAATGTTTGTTAATAAGTTAGTCTTTTGTCTAGATCTAATCCTCACTTCCTTTGTATGATAGAGTTTGGGTATAACTACAACACTTAGAAAGTACTTGGGGCTTAGAACTTCAATTTGTGTTCCCAAGATTTCTTGCTAGCATCCATTTGAACTAAATTTAGGAGAGTATGATGTGAAGGATGAATTCTATATGGTTGGTGTAGGAAACACATGTTTTAGTAATTAGTGGCTACATTTGTTGGGTGAGATCACACAAAATTTTCAAACCATGGAGTTAAGATTCCAATCATAAGGAAAGAACAAAGTTCTTTTAGGTATGGCTAATGGAGCATGTAAAATTGTATTGACAAAGATGATGGATGTATTTTTAGCCATGGGTAACTAGATTCATTACTGTGGTGCATATTACTCAGGACCAACTCTCCCAAGAATCAAAAGACATACCTTGTAAATGTGTAGCTCTTTTCTTGATGGAAATAAAATATCAAAGTGCAAGAAAAGTAGTGTGTGAGGTAGTTTGGCTCGAAAGAGATGCTTTTAGACATGAAGGTGCCTCAAAATGAGTTGTCACCTCTATTATGTGATAATCAAGAGTTGCTCAAACTTGTTAAGAAAATAATTTTTCACAAAGCTACCAAACATGTGAAACTACATTATGACTTCATCAAACAACATATAAAAGATGGATTTTCTATGTTGCAATATTGTCCAATTGAAAATTAAACTACATAGATTCTTGCCAAGTCTTTAGATCCTCAAAAATTTGTAAAATTTTATGATTAGTTTAGTGTAATTAATATATTCACCATTAAAAAGGGCATTAAATTAATTATTATATAATAATAATCAATTTAATTTTATCTCATACTTTGGCATATTAATGGACAATATAGGGTTGAACCTTCTAAGAAGTAGAAAGACAATATGATATGGCACAGACCAGAGGGAGGATAGATTAAAATTAATTTTGATGGGGCTTCAAAAGGTAATCTAGGCCCTCAAGAGAAGGATGTATTGCAAGAGATGTGTTACCCACCATTTTCAACTAAGTCATAATGTACCCTTTGGTCTCGAAGTCTCTTTTATATTGGGTTGTGTTTCATATGCCTTAGATTTAAAAATGCATGATTGGTCGATCATCCTTATTTTAGGTGTCAAGTCTTGTTTTTTGTTTAAAGGGATCCACTCTTGAATTATCAATTTATCATCCTTTGATGGAAATGTAGGCCATTAGTTATCATAGTCATCGAGTCTCATTCCACTCGATCCCCGACCTCCGATAGTGTTATGTAAATGGGGTTCTCACAAGTCCCATATCAGCCGATTGCAATCTTAGGACTTTTCTGGACACACATTATGTTGATTCCATGATTCTTGAAGTGTCCAATAGCCCGATTCTCTAGTAAAGGCATTCCCATAGTTGGCAACTTGTGTGGTGACATCAACACAATAACAATTTATAATGCGTAATAAATAAAGCATTAATTCAATGTTTCATTTCAAATATCAAGATAGTACGACAATTGTTGAAATGAATGAATCGATTGCTCCAAGCATGCATATGTATGTCACCTTTGTTCCATTCATTTGCATTTGAAATCTCTGGCGAATTTGAAGGAGCACTCAAGCAAAAGTATGAAAACCAGGTTTGAGACAAAAAGGCTTTTTTTGTTTCAAATTTATAGAATTTTTTAGTTCTCCTTATTTCCGCAGAAAAGTTAGAGGGTGGTTTATCAATATATCATTCACGAGCATCTGTGTTCCTTACAATCATTGTCCATTTTGTCCCAATTCGAGTTTTCATCCTTTGCTAAAATCCCTAGCTTTTCTCTCTTCGGTTCCTATGGCACCCAAAATTTCCTAGCCAATAGAGAGTAAGCTACATAATGTTAAGGACATTGAAATAGTTCCATTTGTAATGCATTAAATTCATAGGAGGTTGCAAAATACCAAGAAGTCCCCTATCATGCAAAAGGCCATAGAATCTACCTTGTCTCAAGCTAGGGGTTACCCTTCAACTATTGCATGTCCAAAATTGGTTCTCAATTGTATACAACACTATCACCCTGACTCCTGTGAGATTCAAAACATAAATCAAGCTATCATAGCTAAAATTGACACAAATAATGTCGCTCTTGCACTACATATTCCCAAGAGGGAGGACGATGTGAATATTTCTCTACAATTTGGATGGGAACTATTTCAAAATTGAATAGATTGGTGTCTTTCTACTATTGCTCAGGGTTGGTTGAAAACCCCTCGACCCAAAAAATCTAAATTACCCTCCCAAATAAAAACAGATTTGATCAGGGATGATATTGAAAACATTATTGTTTTGTTGTGTCATGTTGTTGGTAAGCCTAGAACAAAATACTTCGAGTAGTGGATGTGTCAGTTCATTCTCATTGTCTGTGATGACAGAAATCAAGTAGATTGGGAAAAATAAATAATCGACTCACTCCATGAACAACTAATAAAATTCAATGACATGAAATAATTTCACTTATGCTCTATTATTTTCTATGTGCTGGTTGTTTGGAAGATGTCTTGGTCAGGTTTAAGACAGGCGAGTAATCTTGCAGATGGTGCTCCTGTGTATAATTGCTTCCCTCTATTGCAGAAAGAAGAAGGCATGAGAAATTTTTCCCACGACTATGATGCTTTCTTCATAACACTCATGAAAGATATTGAAGGAAATCCTGAGAAGAGATTTTCAGAGGAAGCTATGACCCTAATTAAAAACTACGACAACTTCTATATTTAGTTTAAAAGCTTTTCATATGTGAGATTCAAAGGTTACAAAAAGGCACCCTTGAAATTACCTAGGTATGCCTCTGACTATCTTGTCTTCTTGGAGCTTTTCCATCAAATGAAATTTGTGAACATTAAATATGTTCAAATGAGAAAGAAAGGATACTCCTTTACCCTGAGCTTATCTCATTTTTCCTGCAAATTAATGAATCTGCCAAGAATTTTGATAAGTTATTAGCTAAGTTTGGTCTTCGCTATCTACCCATGAGAGCTAATTCCGATAGTAAAGGTTGTGTTCGATGCAATTTTTATGCGTCTACCCAATATGTTCATGTGCCTAGGCTAGAACACTTTTGGGAGGACTATGTTGATGAAAAGGAAGTTTTTTAGGAGAGATTTTATGAGATCGACTTTAACTCAAATGGTTTCCTTCAATGTTATTTCTCTAGTACCTAAAAATGTTGTAGATGGTGGTTCAAATAGGATAGATAATTCATATCAAGGTGTTGATTTGCCTCCTTTTCAATGGTTAGAGAATGGAGAAGATACAAATGTTAATCCCCAAACTTCTCAGACACTGAGTAGATCACATGCTTGGTTGGACCATAAGGTCAAAACTCATTCAAGCTCTTCATCACATAAAGAGACACCTAAGGAAACTAATGCTACTACTCTAATCTCTCAAGGAATAAAAGAGAAGGTGACATTAGAAGCTAATGTGTCTAGAACAAATTCATAGTCTGGTGGAGATAATGACCCTCCTGAGAAAAGACAAAAGTTAAAATTATTTTGTGAAGCAAGTACTATGACATCATCTAAGAAAAGAAGAACATCTATGCAACAACTTGTAAGCCTAGCAAGGAGGATGCTCAGTTTCTTGACCAGTTAGGAGAGAAAAATACTCTAGTCTCCCTAATTGATGATATGAAACCACAAACACCTGTATCCAATGTTTCTATACTATCTTTTCATGTTGTTGTTAATACTTTGACAATTAAAAGTTCAACAAATACCTCATCTACTCCATGGCTCAAAAAGGCAATTGAAAAGAAGAAGCAATACTCCCCAATCACGAAAATTTGTGTGGACACAGTAACACAGTTATTCAGAGAAACACCTAAACCTAAAAGAGCCAAATAGATGGCCATGATGACCATAGACCCACAAATGGAGCATCATGTGCTAGATATTGCTGATCCCAGTCTCGATAAAAGTGAACAGGAAATCATAGAAGGAGAATTCAATATAAGCAGGGTCAACATGGGTCCCTCAACAATTGAAGGTGACATTTACCATGCTAAACTTTCATTTGTTGTTTTATCTAAAATAACCAAAGTTGTTGGAAGGAAAAACCAAGAGCTCACACAGTATGTAGACCCCCTCACTTCCTTTATTTGATCTAATTGGTCTACAAAAAGCTTTGCAACTACCTCATCCTTGGGAGTGTCTACAAAACTTATCAATTCTGATAAGTTAGAGTTTGTTAAGAGATCACAGACTATCACTAAAGCAGTAGATAATTGGGCTAGTGTGGTGATCCTAAAAGGGTTATCCTTTATCGAGCATGGTTTTAAAAATTATGATACCCTTAAGGAAATGATCATTGTTCATTGAGTTGAGTTACAAAGTCAAAAAGAAATTTTGGTAGAATATTTGCTGCCTTTCTAGAAATTCAAGAAATAGCCAACGAGATTTGAAGAACAAATTCTCCATAATCAGTATAAACATATTTGGAGATGATGGAAAATCATTGTTAGAAGGAGAGGTAGTGAAGAGAACAATTCACTAGAAGGTGGAGGATAGTCTTTCTATGGCTAATTTTGGATCCAGTTCTCTGGAATGTCTAAAAGATGCCATCATAGTATTAAATTCTATCAATGAAGAGATCAAGGACATTCCGGGGAAGATTGTTGAAGCTAGCCAAAATTTTGCCAAGTGGAGAATCAGAGTTGTAGCTACAACTGAACCTGCAGTAGAGGAGTTATCACTAGTTCTCTTTAACTACAGGGCATACAGGAAAAGGGTAAACCCACAGGTGGCGCAACAGTCCTAGGGTAGTGTAACAGATGCAACAACAAAAGACCAAGAGGCAGTGGACAATGAATCAAAGCTAGAAGATGAAGGGGCAAATGAGAACGTGGTGGCTTGTTAGTTGCTTCTTAATTAGTTTGTTTTATTTTCAAATCTCCTTTCGCAAAACTATTGGTCATGGTGGACCCTTTCTATTTTTAAGTTATATTTTAAAACGCTCTTTAATCGGCTGTATTCAAGAAGTCATTATTTTTAATTAGGTAGATACTGAAAAACTATTTAAGGTGATTGTTTATCAGTGAAAGGGGTTCCGTTTTGATCTATTGTGTTTCCAGTTTACAGTAGCATTGCATTATTTTAAAGAAGTTAATTGAATTATGTTTGGAACAGACTTTGTGCTATTTCAAAAAGAATTTATGTTTTAATCCGAATCTATTATCTCATATCAAGATTTGAATGATTCAGTGAATGTTTGAGTAACTGTTCTTTGATCGTAAACTTTGTGTTATGATGGAGAATGGTTTCTTGGATCAAGTTGAATTAAAGATGAACATTATGCATATTTTTGTTGCTAGATTCTTTTCTATGTGATAATCATATACTCGTAATGATCTTTGTATGGATGTTGGTAGATGATTTATATTCAAAGTTGGTGAAAGTTGTCTTTCATACTTTGTTGTTAAGGTCATATTAAATCATTTTTCTTTTCTTTGTAAAGTTTGTAAAGTTTTACTTTCTTGCTTTCTAGTTAAAATCATAGCATGAAAATCCAGATTACATCATAAGAGGGAGTTGCACCTCTCAAATTCAGAGGAAAGTTACATGAACAATTGTAACTTCTCCAACTGTTTGTTAATAGTTTGTTCTCATATTTGGGCTAGGAGTCAATATTGTTATAATTAAGAGAGAAATAAATATGTTAATCAACAAGAAGAAATTGGGAATATATTAGCGATTGGAGCACAAAAAATTGGCAGAAGGAACAAATAATGAAGTAGAAGTTCAAGTTGTGCTTCTCACAATCAATCTGGTAGATAGATTATTAGTTTCCAAACTTTATTTGGAAGGCGACTCACAAATAGTGGTTGAAACAATTTCAAAGGGAGAAGTGCAAAGTTGGAAATTACAAGTTCATTAACATAATTATTCAAAAATTAATTTCTTTCCAAGATTTTGAAATTTCTCATATTCGAAGGGATGGTAATTGTGAGGCAACCATTCTATTAAATTGGGGTTGTGCATTTAATGAAGAGAAAAGGGTGGAGTGGTGGAATGATCTACATGGCACTCAACTAGAAGAGGAAATCAAAATGGGTGGAGGGATGGGACAAGGCAATGCTTGTTTATTCATTGCAAGGTAAGGAGATCAAATGAGGATCTTTGTAACTCTAGGGATGGCATTTCATGGAGATCCTCATGATGACTTGTAGAGATATAGTATACTGTCAGAGTTCATGACATAGTTGGTGAGGTGTGTTCCTTAATACAAAATGAGGGATAAGTGTGTGAGCCATTAAGGCAAGATAGAGATGGGTTGGCACATCGTTTTTGGTGGTGTGAAGTTGGAGAGAGTTAATTAAGGAATAAATCATTTAACACCTTTGAAAGAAGTCACTATTATTGTAGGAAGCAATGAGCATCTCTAGTTGTAAGCACGGTTTCAATGGAGGTGAACTTATCCCTTAGAATAACCAAGCAAAAGTTGGCTTTCATGGGACCAATTTCTAAGGAGAAAATGCACAATGTTTTCAAAATTGAAGATCCACAATTCTTGCAAATGGTGGATGTACTCCTTGGGAAAGAGTATATGGATTTGGAGTTCAGATACATAGCAAATATGGATTTGGTTTTAATGTTTTTTGCATGGGGTTGGAACTTAGAACAAAGGAAGATATTAAATGGGTGATGAGAGTGTGTGAAAGAAGAGAGGAAGTACTGAATGGACACTTTCTTGGCCATAACCCGATCAGGATAAAGGTTTGTGAGAAAAAGTGGAGAGTGGTTGCATTTGTATAAGTCATGGGGGGAGTGGACATGGGCAGAGAAGCACACTATGAGGAACAATTAGGGTGGAATTATACTAAATACTACTTGTGAAGTAGGGAGTTGATGTTGCAAATGTTGGGACTAGATTAAACCAAGAAAGCCAAAAAGAATATTGTCTTAAAAAAGGAAGACTACTGGCTCATCCACAAGAAGCCAATGGATTGAGTTATAGATTAGTATACTCTTCTGGTTTGATATTTGTGATTCAATAGGGTTTGCAGTAGTTGTAGGAAGGGTGTCTTTCATTTTTCTATGTATATGTTTGAAGGATTTGAGCATAGATGGTTTTTTTTTATGACTGTTATGGTGAACAATCATTTTGGACATATGTTTGTTTTTGTGGAATGACTGTTATGGTCACTTATGATCACACACTGATATACAGACAATATTATGTATATTTTATTCTAGCATTAATATAAATGACATATTTACTTATCAATTTTATTTTATTTATCTCATATTTTAATACAATCTTTTTTAATTTTATTTTATCTTGTATTTTTTTGTTTTATCAATTTAATCAATCTAAACACTAGATAAGTCTAGATTATATTTTTATATAATTTTTTAAAATTATTTATTGCATTAATTAAAGTTATAGATAGCTTGTGGACCATTGTGGCCATTAGAGCTCTATGTTAGTGAGCTCACGAGCATGAAAAGGAGGATTGAGTATATATAGACAAAGGGGCAGTATGTAGATATCAAACCAAAGGAAATTTTAGAAGCTAGTTGGAACCTTGACAGGGGAAACAAGTAAGATCTCTTCACCGCCACACTTGAACAACACCTTCATTTGGCAAAAAATAACATAGAATGAAAGGAAAATAATGGAGAAAGCAGTTATATTTGCAACAATATGCTAATACATTTAATCCACAAGGCTTTAAAGGTGTGTAAGAGATATTGACCTACGAAGAGGGTTTCAAATACTTTCAAACTAACTTGTGGTATGATCAAGAATGCAAAGTTGCTAAAAGATTCTTTAAAGAGAGTGAATCAAGCAAATAAAACAAGATAAAATATAAAAAAATGATAAAATCTAAAAAGGAAAGTTATTTGATTTGAATAAGGTAGGAATTAATTTCTTTGGGGAAACACAATCCAAAGGTTTTAAAGAAAACTGTAGCAAAAGAGAAAATAAATAGAAAATAATATTGTAGATGTCCATTGGTTAGATTTTGCAAAGCTCCTCTCTAAGTAAGCATAAGAGAAAATAAATCCCTTCATAATTGCACTTAAACCAAGCTCTTTTCATTGGAAGATATCAAAAAAGGTTTAAAGACTCGAGAAAGTGGTAAAACTCAAGGCATTGATGTGTTGTAAGCAAATTTTTGAAAATGGGGAGTTGAGCTCCAAGACTTGCACATCAAAAAGATATTTAATATCACACAAATAAGCCTTCCAATTAAGTGGACAACTAATGATGCTATCCCTATTTACGAAAATGGTGACACTAATAATCCTTTTAACTATCATACTATTATGGTCAATTCTGTTCTCGAATTTTTATTTGGGAGCATGATAGAATATAGAATCAACAATTAGACAAAAAAGAGGGAAAAAGAGAAAAAAACGAAACTATTTTCAAGCCAAGGAACTCTACCATTGATCATTGCATCACTCTTAGTCACTTCATTAAAAAGGTTTGGGACACCCAAGGTAGGAAGGATTTTTGCTAGTTTGTTGATTTCAAAAAAGTCATTGGCATTGTTCTTAGGGACAAACTTTGGAGTTGAATGGAAGAACTCGAGAGTCCAAATGAGGTATAGAGCATCTATCCATTATATTTATGATAATGGTGGAGCTTAAATAAAAACTAAAGAGGGTATGTTTGGATTCTTTAGTAGCGACATTGGAGTCAAATAGGGGTTTGTTTGGTTTATATATTGATAAATTTGAAGACTAGTCAAGTAACACAATTGGAGAAGGTATCTAGCGGGTGTGATACATAGTGAAGCTATTTTTGTATGTAGATGATCTTATCATAATTGTAAAATATGCCCTTGGTTTGAGAGAATACTTAAGGTTTTAGAACTCTTTAACCAAGAGGTCAAGGTACAAGTGAACACCAACAAGGCCAAAGTCTTGATCTTTTCCTTGAAAAAGAGGGAATGACATGTTAGTTTTATCCTTGAGGGAAGTCCTTTTGAGGTGGTGGAAGAATACAATTACTTAAGAATTTATTTTCACAATAGGCTCAGCTAGAAGACATGTAGAACACAAAGGATTCAAGGAGGATGGATAGCTTCTTACCTTCTTTAAAATAAGTGTAGGAAAGCAAAGTTATGAGATTGGAAGACCAAGAAAACTCTTTTGATTAGTTGGTTGTGTCGATTGTCCTTTATGGCTATGAGGTTTGGGGGAGTAGCATGTCAAACCACAAGTGGAGATAATTATAAAGAATTCAAAAACATCTAATCACTAGTTGTCTCAAAGGAAAATCAACAAGTCAACTATGAGATCATTTTAGTTGAGGCTAGTATGTTCTCAATAGAGGCATCAACGATAATTCATTTGTTAAGATACTTAATAAAAGTTGAAGACATGGATAAACATGACAAGCCCAAAATGTTTGTTGAGGAGGAATTAAACCATATGAAGAAGAATTGGAAGAAGAAAAACAATAATTGGTTGGACAAATGGGGCATTAATTTGCAAGAATGTCCTAACACTAACAAGGAGATAAAAAAAATTGTGTTAGAAAAATTAAGGACTGCCATGTGGATAAAACAAATTGGTTGAAAAAAGTGCACTATATCAAAGAATTGTTGAACATTATTGGATGCTAAGAGGTGCGGGGAGGAGGGGGGTGGGGGAGGGTTGAATCAACATATTTCAAAAATTGAATAGACTATAACACTTAAACCATAATCTTCATTTAATAAATATGCATGAAAGTAAATAATATAAACAACAAATGCATCCACATAAGAACACTAGGATTTTTACGTGGAAAAACCAAACTAGGAAAACCACGATGAGATTCCGACTCACGATATGTATAACAACTATTTTACAATGATTTAGGCCATAGGTTAGGGAGCTCACTGCTCCGAACTTGCAAACTAAGACACACTACCTCGAGCAAGGTAGAAAAGAGAGACTTGCATAACTGAAGAGCACTTCTTCAGGACAAGATACAAATCAACTTTCCATATACAATAGGAATATGAAATTTGAATTGTAGAAGGAATAACATCTAATAACAATTCACAACTTTATACTCATGTGATACATCTCTGCTTTGTAACACATCTGGTCGTCTGCTTTTCTCCAAACACTTAACAAAATATTTGTTACAACAAAATTTTAGAAAAGGTATTGCTAACATCAATCTTTATTTTAAGGTTGAAGGTGACAAATTGTTGATTGTTGTTGTCTATATTGATGATATTATCTTTGGAGGAAGTAATGGTCTATGTAAAGAGTTTTTAGAAAAGATGCAAAAGGAATTTGAGATGTCAACGATTGATGAGTTGTCATTCTTTCTTGGTTTATAAGTTAGTTAGTTAGAGGATGGATCTTTTAATATGTCAAGAAGATGCTAAAGAAGTTTGAAATGGGAAATTGTAAATTGGTTGCTACTTCTTTATTTGGTGGTTGTAAATTGAGTAAAGATGATTTATCTCTAGAAGTTGATCAGAAAAAGTATAGATCTATGATTGGAGGACTGTTATTTTTAACTACCTCTAGATTGGATATCATGTAGTCTATCTATTTAGTTGTTGGATTTTAGGCTAATCTGAAGCAGTCGCATGAACAAGCTATAAAGAGGATTTTCAGGTATTTGAAAAGGATTCCAGATTTTGGTATTTGGTATAAGAAGAATGTAGACTTTATGCTGAAAGTATACACATGTTGATTGGCCCATAAGTATTGATGATAGGAAAAGTACAAGTGGTGGTGCATTTTTCTTAGGAGATAGGTTGTTTTCTTGGTTAAGTAATAATTAGGATTCGATATCTCTATCTATTGTAGAAGCAAAATACATTGTAGAAGCACCTTGCTATACTTAGGTTATGTGGATGAAACAAACTCTTAAGGATATCAAAGTGGTATATGATGAAGCTATTCCTATCACGTGTGACAATACTAGTGCTATGAACAGTTCAAAGAATCCAATAATGCATTCAAGAACTAAACATAACTCAATCTGATATCATTTTTTAAGAGTGAAGGTTGCAAAAAAGGAAGTTAGATTGGAGTATATTTCTACAAAAGAATAGGTTGCAGAAATTTTCACTAAGGCATTGGTAAATGATACCTTTGAGTATCTTAGGCAGAAACTAGGGGTTATTGCCCCTCCTTTTTCAAATTAGATGCATAGTAGTGGTGCATCATTCCAGGGGGAGATTCAAAGCTTATCTTTTTTTTCCTTGATTGATGTTGTTGCTGCTCTCAGGGGGAGTAGTGGAGTATGTGTTAGATGATCAATATTTGTGTTTTGCCCTTTGTCTTTGATGTCAAAGGGGGAAAGAACTTGTTGATAGGGAGAGATGATTTGATATGCTCAAGTGTTGCCTTCAATGACAACCATACAAACTCATATTTCCAACAAGAATTCAAACCCATGTAGAAGCATGAATTTATTGAATTGTAAACTTTTAGCTAGTTTTTGAGTTATTCTAAAGGATTCTTGGTGTGTTGGGAAGAACTCCAAACTTCTAGGAGTGCTCAGGGTTGGTTATCAACTACTTTGGTTTATAACAATGAGCTCAGTTGACCTTGGTGAATGTAGTGATGGTTGTAGAATCAATTTCTGAATTTTTTGTGCTCTTCAAACTTCTTGGAGGAGCAATCTATTTTTAGTAATTCATCCAGTTGATTTTGATCATCATTCCGAGTCTTCATAATCATGTTGGTATGATCAAAGTTTGTTTATGATGTAGTTTCAATATTTTTGTGAGGGATATAAAGAGAACTATTATATTTTTATATTACATAATTCCCTCCAAAAAAACTATATAAGGAGGTGTTAGTGTTCATTTTGGAGATAGGTTTGTGAATGATATTAAAACCCTCTTGGAGTGATTTATTGACAAGATTTTAGAGTTGATTGTGGCGATTTGGTGGTACCCTCGCTAACAATATAAGGGTGTAAGGGTTTATTGATAGGATAATATTTTGTTGTTTGAGATGCTATTTCATGTTATTTTAGGCTGCATATTGAAGGAGTTCAAACGTAAGAGTTGTTGGCTATAGATTGTGTGTGTTGGGTGTGCCGTAGTGAGTTTGTTGGGTGATCATCTTTATTGCTCTACGTGATACAACATGTTTTTTAAGCATTTACAAACTTGCACATAGTGTTTCCAATAATCAACTTGACATTTTGTCTTTTTTTGCATGAGATACTAAAGTTGAAACATATTTTTATTAGTGGTATTTTAGTCATTGTTTGTGTTGGGTGAGCTAGATAAGAGTTGGTGAATTTTTTTATTTGATTTGTTTCTCATTAGACATGTAGCAACTATTCTTGTCAACTTGTAGACATCATTAAAACTCCTCCATTCATTCACCCACTAATAAGTGGTTTATTGTAATCACTCCCCACTAGGTAAAAAAATGGAAACACGTCGTTTTTATATTTCAATGTGGTATAAGCTTTCTTGCTGAATGAGCAGCTGTGTCTTATTACTCACCACTACATAAGTGGTAGATGCTCATTTACATTTCTTCAAATGCATATGCCCCACTGAATGGAGCCGTTTTTTTTGAAAGTCTGCGTTATAATGCCGTGCCTGCAGTTACAAAGCTCTAAAAAAGTTTAAAACATAAGAACAACAGCCATGGCCACGGATCATCAGGAATTGAAGGAAGCTGCTGATTTCGAATCGATTGCTAACCCAGATGGTCAGATCTCAATTTGTGGTTTCGGATCTCTCTTATCAGGTCAGTCAATTTTTCCTCTCAAATTTTTCAAAAAATTACTGGTTGTTTCTAAGTTTATCTGAAAAAAAGCTTCACTAGTACAGAAGTTAGAAAATCAATCTTGGCCTTTTTTTTCCAATACTAAAAATTCCCACCAATGGAGTTTTTTTTCTGATCTCTGATGAATTCACTAACTTTTTCATTAAATTTTGTCCATGTAATGGCTTTGTCTTTAAGAGAGAAGTGCACGGAGTACATTTCCAGATCTGCAAAACTTCAGGGTTGCATTTCTACGTGGTTTCCGACGTGTCTTTGCTCACACTGCTCCAATTTTCTTTGAACGAGGTATTGCCCGGCTGGAAACTAAGGTTGGAACTTGTCTTTCATGGAATTTTTGTTTCGTTTTGTTTTTTAGTGATTATATTCGTGAATGGCTGTTTTTCACTGTGGATTTAAATTTTTATTATTAAAATAATTTGAGGTCAATTCGGTGTTATTGAGAAATAATTAATCTCCAACACATGTGTACACTCTTATAGATAGAGTTCCATCAATTAAGACTTTATTTCAAGGTATCTTTAGCATTGGGATTGCTTTATTTGCTTAAAATTTGTTCTATTTTTCTGAATTACTCCTAAATAAACTGAACTTGGGTATGACAATAGCATGTAATTATTCCTGAATTGCAACAAACTAAACTAAAATAAAGTCTTTGTATCATGGAAATTCGACACATAGGGTGCATGTAGATATAACTACTAACTTTTTTCCTATTCGTATATTATGTGTTCTTCTATGATGTATATTGTACACGATATTCTTGCAGGGTGGCTAATATTCATGTAAAGTGTAATTCCTCCTTTTTAATTTGCAGCACGAAGTGAGTGTTCTGTCAACAGTTAAATAGGAAATGAGTGTTCTGTCAGCAGATGTATAAGGCGATTCTATTTACTTTTAACAAGGGAGTGGCTTAGTCTTTGTGTCTTTTAGTTAGGTGGCAGTTGAGTCTTTCAGTATCTGTTAGTTCTTCCAGCAGTCTGCAGTTAGTCTTTCAGCAGTTTCAGTTAACATCTTTTGAGGATGAACAATCTTGCCATCAATTAAGGTGTGATTTCCTTTGATTGTGGATTGCAGGGGCTATAGGAAGTGCTGGGAGGAAATGAAAAGTATAGTTTGAAAATTTAAACATGAAAACCTAATTTCAGGTAGATAATGCTGCTACAATATTGGTGCTTGGAATTGTAAACCTCAGGCGTGTCAACATGTTCTCTTGGGAATGGAAACGCTTACGAAATAGCTATTGGTCAATTCAGAATTGGTATGTGTTTGGTTTGCATACTATAGAGGGTCAAGGAGCATAAAAGGAGTTAGATATGCATGCTGAGTATGCCCAGTAAATTGTTTTAACTTTTAGATAGGTAGTTTTTCCCTTGAATGCATGGTTTTGCATAAAAACAAAAAAAAGAAGAAAATATCTATTGTTATAATCTTCTGGTTTTGATTTCTATGTGCATTTTGTTTAGATCTTTATATTGGTATTAGAGCCAAGACTTGGCCAGCTTGTGAAAAACAAATACAAAAATAGGAAAAACCTAAAAACAAAAAAAAACATTAATATAGCATGACGGAGAGTGTCAGTAAATCAAATATCAACTGAGGGATCAAAGGAAGCAAAATATGTCACACGAGTATGAAGAGCAAGAATTTTTCAATGTGATGAAGTCTTTAAATGATGGACAACAACAGTTTATCAAACTTTTCATCCAAAGTATGTATGGGAGGGAACCAAGGAATCAAATCATGCCACTATGCATCTAGGTAATGGTTCACAAGGGGAATCTTCATCTTTAGCAGCAAACTAAAACACCCTAGTGAAATCAGTTATGGATTATAGACAACCAAGAATCATGTTATTGTAGAAAGAAGCCATGTCAGAGAAAAAAGATCTGGATGATTTAGCAGGAGTAGAACGTGATGCTCTCCATGTTGAATACAAGGCAAAAGTGCTGATTTTCGAGCACAAATTTCCTTCATGTATTTCTGCACATTAAAGGCAAAAAATAGAACAAAAAATTAAAGAAATTCACCTCAAGTAAACCTTGTAAAGATTTTCAAAGTAGGTTGGGGAAGTTAACGTCCCCTCATTTCATGGATCCAACAAAGTGTCAACCTTTTGGTGTGTTTTTTATGCACACACATCTCAAAATAAAATACCCCGAGATATCCTATTCTCCCTTGATCAAAATCTTCTATGTGCTAAACAAATGGATTGTGTGATCACAAAGACGACTCCAAGGTTCTAGATTCATGCAAATAGTCTCAGTTGGTTTGTTGTGATATGTTGGTAATCTCGAGGGGGACTTACACAATTGTTTGAGGAGTGAATCAATCTAAAGATTCTGCTGATTCCCAACACTTTGTAACTTTCTTCTAAAATGATTTTGCAATAAGTTCTTTTCAATCCTACTTCTATCAAGACTTAAAAAAAAAGGCAAAAGGATGAAGGTTTAAGAAGATAATTCTAACCCCAATCTAATTCTATGAATTCTGGAGACGGAAATTGCAAAAGTGGAATTCAGAAACCAATTCTTGCTTCGTCAAATTCAACAGCTACATAAGAAAGGTGCTATCTTCTAAGGAATTCAAAAGATTTTCATATCACTCATATTCACTAACATTTTGAACAATGAATATAGTTATAGAAGTTAAGTTTCATTTAGTGGTTCAGGCTAACTTTGAACAACAATTGAAAATAATCCAATTATTAAAAGTATGAACACATTATTCCACATTGAGCAATTCTATCAAATCTTTCATTCAATTTAACAACTTGAAAATGAAATCTATTCTATTGAAAGCCAAGAAACCATACTAACTTGCAAAAGTAGACAAAAATTCACCAACAATTGAACAATGAATTATGTCTTAGCACTTAAGAAGTATCACTACAACAATTTCTCAGAAATTTCTCTCTTTACAAGTGAGAGGAGGGTTTATTTAGGCAACCCATTACAAAGCAACTACCCAGATTGATCCAAGATTGTTGGTTGAAAATTTTGTACACTTGGAAGATGTGCAAAATTGTGGTTTCAGCCATAGCGTGTGTGTAAAACTCTCCTAATTTAAGGGAAGACTCTCCCTTTTTTACTATTACTAATTAAATACTAATCTAATTTGGGTGGGACAACATCCTTTTCTCTTTTTTTAGAAAAGATGATATTCTTTTATCTGTCTAGAAAAGAAATTGCGGTTAAGAAAACAAATGCAACGGTTTAAAGAACCATAATAATAAAAGAATGCTTATACAAAAAGGAAGTGAAGTTTCCGTGAAAGCTCAAAGTCTTCTGTCACTTTCCTCGGGACGAGGAAATAGGAACAAAGCTCAAAGTCTTTAATTCCCACTATCCTATGTACCTTTTTAAAATGATTAAAACAAGAACAATACACAGCATATAACAACACAAAGTCTACAAGTATGATGCACTACTTCAAATGGGAACCACCACAAGCACAAAGACTTGCAACTCTTCTCATCTTTTAACACTTAACTACACTAATTCAACGCTCACTATTTGTAGCACAAAGTCTGCAAGAAATCAGGTTAAAGCTCCTTTCAAGAACCTTTCTATAATATCAAGTAAATGCAGCAAAAATATGCCACTATGACATAAAAACACAATGGATATAAGGGTATGACTTCAACACAAAGTCTGAAACTCAAAACCTTCCTGATATTACTCAAGAAAATAAATTTACAAGTATGAAGCACAAAGTCTTTATGATTGTAAATTTTTGTAGAGTTTTCTTGCTTGCTGAAAAAGATAAAAATTACAAAGGGCACCCTCATGTATATATAGGAGAGGGGCTGAGAGCAAAATGTGAGAGAAGTCTAACTAACTGAGGCATTTTCCACAACTAACTAACTAACTATAATTTATTCAAATTACAATTCTATTGCTAACCAACTTGTAATTTGTTTACATGTAATTACAAGTGATAAAATTACTTGTAATTACAAGTCTCAACACTACATGTAATTTGTCGAAAAGAAAATACATAAAACAAAATTCAAGTGTCATTAGACACTTCCTATTCTCTTCTATCCCCGGCCATGAAAGATTGGAATTTGTCAATTAATTTCCGCAACTCATCAGGATCCGGACCAACTGTATTCCTTGCAACAACAACAGTCTTGATGATGACATCGAAATATCTGATTGTTGCTACTCTATGTTCCTCAAGAACAATTTGCATCTTATCAAGAAAGACTTGGCAATTCACAAACCGATGGATTGAAGCCACCATAAACTGTTCTGATTCCAGTTCCTAATGAAGTCTTGACGCCAACTTAGAAAGTATTAGATCTTCAAAGAGCTTTTCCATCTTGACTTAAAATCTTACAAGACATCTTCTCAAAACTAGAGATGATATCTTGCTCCATCTCAGTATTCATTTCAAGAGTAACCTGTACATCTTTGATAAGGTCCTTAATAACCAATGTTTTGTTGACCACAAGCTCCTCAAATTCAATGTACTACTCTCTGCTTGGTATCACCATATTGCTACAGAGAGTTTACAACTTGACTTGATCCATCTTGTGCTAGATCTTCAAATCTTTCTCCGTTGACTCTAAACTTTGGCTAAAAGCCTCTAAAGTCTGATTCAACTTCATTTTTGCTGCTCTTACATTGCTCAACACATGCAATACTTTCTTTACCACTTGAGTGTTTTGATCAACCAATTGATCTACCCAGAATCAACTGCCTTGGCTATTTGTTTGATGGACTCTTCAGAAGTAGAGGAGGTTAAGGGATTAACCTTTTCTGAAGAATTAGTGATTTTTTGGATCACTGAGATGAGCTATGCATTCTCCTCCTTGAGCCTATCCTCCTTTGCCAAGAGCTCATCATAACTTTGAACCAATGAGGCCACCGAATCCTGTGCATCATGCATAATCCCAGCATGCGTCTGCTTTCCTAGTTCCACTCTTGTGAGCCTGTAATCAGATAGCTGCATTTCTTTCGATGGTTTCTCAGCTAAAGGTTCTGCCACTTCTGCATACTTCATCTTATTGCTGTCCACAACCACACGTGAAATTGTCTTTGCCTTCTTAGTAGCCCTTGGCATAGGCTGATGAAATGTCTTTGATTTCGGGTAGACAACTAAGAGGGGGGGGGGGTGAATTAGTTGTCTGAAAAACTTACACAACTTAAACTTATTCTTAGATCTGATAAATAAACATGAAAGCATAAATCAACAACACACATAATACCAAGATTTTTGACGTGGAAAACCCGGTCAAGGGAAAAACCACGATGGGAACACACCCACCATAAGATGATACTCTATTAGAAGTATTAGAAATATTACAATGGGGAATGCACAAGCATTCATCCACACTGCCTAGAGCTCATTGCTCAAAAACAACAAGGGCTACAACCCAGGGAAGACTTACTGTCTTACAAACAGATTCGGATCACATCCGGAAGATCATGAACTGGAAAATAGCATCTTCTAATCCCTGATTACAGTTCCGGTTAAGCACATAACAACTTCTCTTCTTCTTCACACTTCTTCTCTACCTTCGAAAGATGTAAACATTATTTGCTCACACACATCACTCTCTCGTCCACACACACACAATTACAAAGATATTACATTTATTTATACATGACATCGACCTTGTGGAGATCATCTAGGTTGGCTCAACACTCACCAACTAATTACAAAAATATAACCACACACGCTACAATATCACATGTGGACGAAGCAATGTCGGCTAAGACATAGCACAGACCCAAATCTACCACCTCGAACACGCTACACCTCCAAGAATTATACATCGAACATCCGCAACATGCTACAAGCATTTGGTCAACCAAAAACATGAAGAACAATAACACACCTGGAGAAAAATCATCAATTACCCACACAACAATAAATGCGGACCACCAACACAAAAGGCACATGATCCAGAAACATCCAGAAACATCATGAATTACCACCGCAACATCCACATCAACACAAATTACTAGAATCACATCATCATTATGCCAAACTTTGAGAATACTAACTGCAATGATTGTCAACCTTGAAAAGTCACTTGCGGACTTCCAAACCACGAACCACTTGAATTGAGGATACACATCGACATCCCAAACATATCTCCAAATCCGTAGGTCAAGATATTACAATGTGGAGCAATGCAGATCAAAATACTGACCATTGCCATCACTGAACTGTTGGCGGTAATATTGTACGGGAATAAAACCGTAGTTAATTAGGTAGTACTTTACTTTGTTAGTAAGATAACCGAGGGATGGTAGTTACGGGTGCGACGGTTGCCCCTCACATCACCTTGGTACCTTTATATACCATGGAAGGTAACTTGTAAAGACAAACATGATTATGAATGGAAATGGTATCTCTTATATTTGCTTGATCTTATCTGGTATCTATGGCATTATTGGCTTTCGCTAAGCATTCTATCTGTGTGTTCTAAAATTGTTCACCCAGAGGGTAAACATCTGGTGCCGTTGCCGAAATTCATCCGGAGCACGGGAATATACTACATGGCACATGGATATTGGGACAACCATTGGCCGAAGGGACGAGTAGTAACCCTGACGAAGACCCTGAAGAACTATTCGAGGGAGAAATAACACTTATGAAAGATTTCTCCTGCATCCTCTAGGTGGCGATTGAAACACACGTACGAAGGGAAGCCACCACCGAGGATTTTCCAGAGGATGCTGTGTGGAGTGCGCTTGGTGTAAGCCCGACGGTAAATTGTTTGATGAACAACTTGCCCAACCTTCTGGCACAGGCATTTTTGGCTCTTCAAAACCCCAGGGAAGACACCTATTGGGAGAACCGACGCCAGCAAATCCTACGGGAGTTTCACAAGCGCCAAAAAGAGGAGCGCAATGAAACCGAGCGAGGGGTAAATAATCCCTGAACTGTGTACGGGCGAAGGCGAATAACCAAGAACACCCTCACTGTAGTGACATACATTGTATATCAAGGATGAATTAATAAAAGTGTTCTTTTCAATATGATGTCTTGTTCTATTGCATAAGGAGAATTTAGAATTAATGCCCAATTTGCTAAATAAGGACAAAAATAAGAAGGAATACATAGGGGACTTTGAAGCTGCTCAACGAGCATTAATTCTCGAGCAACAAGTAGAACGAAGAAGAAGATTCAAGAGGATTGCCGAGGAAGGAAGCGGCGGAAATAGCAGCAATGGCTCTGGCGAGGGCCAAGTTTCCACACTAATAGAAACCACCAGGAAACGGTTAGGGGACCTTTCCCTAACATTGGAAGAGATCGGTGACGGGAGTACGGTAGAGCCGTACACTCCATACAGAGGTGTCGAGACCAGGAGGGAAGATGGGACAAAGACCGAGAACAGAGAGGCAGAGGATACCTGTGCGACCGAAGGTTTTGGGAGGACACAAGGTCACGGTAGTAGAAGCAATCTGTTCGGTGCAGGCTCATCACACCTTGGGAGTCGGAGCAACTTGGTGGGGCCCAACGGACCAAATCTCGGTGGAGTACCTTCGGGAGGACCAATGTCTGGAGGAGTTTCTGGAGGGCCAAATTCGAGTTCCGGAGGGCAGACCGGGCCGCCGCCAAGGAACATAATGGCGAATCGGCAAAAATTGCCAAAGTTCACCGGTGATGGGAAAGAAGACCCCGTACGGCATTGCCGTACATGTGAAACAATTTGGTCGGCTAATGGCGTGGCCAATAGGGCGAAATTGGTGGTGCAATTCCCCGCCACCCTACGAGGAATAGCCATTGATTGGTACTCGGATGCTGACAAAACCCAACTGACAACTTGGGATGAATTGCACAAAGCCTTCGAAAAGGAGTTTCGACTCCTCAGGGATGCTAATGAAATCATAGCAGAAGTCCTGAGCACCAAGCAAGGGAAAAGTGAGACCATCCGAGCATATAGCCGACGCCTCAAGGAATTGTTGGGAAGAATGGATAACCAGCTTGGTGATGGGTTGAAGGAAAGGTGGTTTGTGGAGGGCTTAAAATCGTCACTTAGAAGGAAAATGAAAATTGTACCCCCCACATCCTACGACGATGCCTATAACCGGGCAATGGACTTGGGGAGTGAAGGGAAGACATCCAGGAAAAAGAAAGACAGATCCTCTGAAGAGGAGGATTCCTCCGACAGAAATAGCAGTGACGAGGGGTTGAGTAAAAAGGTGCATGCCCTTCAGAAGGATATGCATCGCATGATGAAGGAATTCAAGAGCATGAAGGGAAGCACTAGCAAAAATGAGGAGGTATGGTGCGCCGAATGTAAGGAGGAAGGTCACACGAAAGGCTCCTGTCCAAAAAAGGCCTTCTGCGATATTTGCCAAGTGTTGGGACACTCTACCAAAGAATGTCCCTACAACATGAAGACACGGGGGAACGAAGTGCTCTTCACCCAAGAGCAGCCGTCAGCGATAGCAAGCACATCGCAGCCTCAAGCCAACACCATGACATCATCTGGCGATTACAAAGGTAACCGAAGGGGAGGAAGAGGCAACAATAATAACAACAATAATCGAAGTCGAATGCAGTATGATGCCAAGGGACGGATGATGATTTAGTGTCGGGCATGCAACCAATGGGGACACTTTGCGCGGGATTGCCAGAAAGAGGAGGCACCCCAACACTTGTGCAGATGGTGTGGTCCTGGAGATCACGATGAGACAAATTGCCCCAAGCCAGGGGTTAACCTCCTCAACATTGAGAAGACTAGTGATAAAGAAGTACTGGCAATCACCTGTGCTCAGACCAAAAAGGCCACTTATCCCGACCCTCGTACGGAGGAGAGATTACGGGAGGCAAAAGCCAACATTGAGCGTGAGATGACGGCAGAACGACGGAACAAAGAGGTGGTGAGTACATCATCCCGTACTGAAGCCGAAAATAACATAATTGGGCAAGTACTGGAGATGGAGGTGCTGATAAGGGTGAAGGACCTTCTAGACACAATGCCGCAGCTGAGAACCACCATTTTTAGTTCCGTACAAACCACTGCACAGGCACCTTCAGGTGCGACACACACGAAAGTTTCGGTCAGCCCCTTGGCTGACCTAATGTTGTTGGCCTTAAATAGTGGTTGGCATCCTACAGTAGTAGAGATGGGAATTCTTGGGGCTATCCTCAAAGACACCATCGTGGACGGAGGTTCGGGGGTGAAGGTGCTGCCGGAGGATACGTGGAAGAAGCTCAGGAAGCCAACACTATGGCCACCCACGTTCAGCTTTGGAGGAGCAGACCAACACAACATCAAGCCACTCGGCACCTTGATGGCCCAGCCGGTGACGATCGACACACAACCCTTCCTACTGGATTTTGTGGTAATCCCACTGAAGAAGAAGGGGTATGATGCCATCTTAGGGAGAGGGTGGCTGGTTACAGCAAAGGTGAACCACAATTGGAAGAAGAACACTCATAACTGAAAAACCAGCCACAACATATACTCATAACTCACTCAAATCTTCATTCGGACCTTTGAAAATTACACTGAATCATCTATACACAACCCTCTACAAACCCTTTAATCTACAAACTCTGATCATCATCATGCTGAACAAACTCACTTACTGAACTTCATTGCATCACAGTCACAGACAGAGGAAATATGTTGACATCAATGACAACACGTCTCTCAGGCACATATTTGCAGCATACTTCCAACAATCTCCAACAATCTCCCCCTTTAGCATTGATGACAACATATGATGTGAAAAACAATTAATGACAAAGAAATCAATAACTCTCTCATATTATTCTCTCCCCCTTTCATGACTCACTCCCAACATAGTTTTTCACATGACTCTCTCCCCCTTTGACATCAATGGCAAAGACACATATTTGCAATCAAAACACAAAACTGACTTAGTGACTACTCCCCCTGAGTAGTAGCCTCCACTTATCAATCCGGATCACAAGATATGACTGTGAAATGCATTGGACTTTGGTGCATCTTAGTTTTGATTAGGAGGGGCAATCACCCCTAACTTCCCTCTGAGATACTCATAAGTATCCTAGGCAAAGGCTTCATGAAAATGTTTGCAATCTGTTCCTTTGCAGGCACATACTACAATCTGACTTCTTTCTCATTAACCTTGTCTCTCAAAAAGTGAAACTTCATTGATCTATGCTTAGTCTTTGAATGCAACACCAAATTCTTAGAAATGTTGATTACACTTGAATTATCGGAATAGATAGCAATAGGTTCATCATCTCAATCTTGATATCTTTCAACATCTGCTTCATCCATACTACCTAAGTACAATTGTTAGCAGCAACAATATATTCTGCCTCTACAGTAGATAAAGAAATAGAATTTTGCTTTTTGCTCAACCAAGAAACCAACCTTTTCCCCAAGAAAAATGCACCACCACTTCCTTGAATTCTCCAATTTGTGTGAAGAAATTGTCTAAGTATGGAAATTTGTTTCTTCTTCTCGCCATTTGATTCTGATTGGGAGCTTGTCTTTGATCTTTCAGGAGATGAAATCCTTCAAGAAGTTGTCCTGATTGCTTCCATAGGTCTGGTATTGTGGATGAAATTCCCCAAGAAGTCTGAAATTCTTTCTATATTTTCACCAAGTCTGAGAACTTTTCTTTCTTGATGCTTTGAGATTCTTTCAAGTGCCTTGAATTTGGAGAAGAATCCCTTTGTGAAGTATTTCCCATACTTTGTCAAATTTTGGCCATCTTCATACTCGGACAAACATTGCTCGTGGAGTTGTCTTCAATTCTGAATTTGGCTCGAAACTCCATTTGTGTTTTCTGCGATGATCCCACCTTCAACTGCCATTTATGATCTGCAAAACCAAAAGAAAATTAAGTTAAGATTCTTACTTTGAGTGCAAATTTTGAAGGTTTGATGGCATAATAAGTTCTGATTTTGGTCTTTCAATTCCAATATCCCAACACTTCTAGCTTTTGGACAGATTTTCAACACTTAGGTTTTCTTGAAAATCTCAGAAAAACCCCTGAATATTGGTCAAACTCAAGAACCTACGTGTCTGATTTTAATCCAAAATCAAAACTGAGAATAAATTAAGTCCAAAAATTGGTTAAGTCCATGCTAATACTGTCTTATGGAGCAGAAAATAAGAAATTAGAGAAGGAAAATTCATTGTATTTGTTCTTTCTTTGAAAACTTTCGAAGAATCAGGTTAGGAAACCTGATATCCTGCCCATAAAACCAAATTCACCTTCAAAAGAACGAGAAAGGGGAGAAGAAATGCTATTTAAGATAGAGAATCAGAGGTTGATCTCCAAAAATTTGTGAATTTGCTCTTCAAACCAGTCAAAAACTGTGTATGAACCTCTGAAATATTGTTGAAAATCCTTAGACCTGCAAAAATTCTCCTTCAAAATCCCTTCAACCTGCAGAAAACCTCTCTCAAAACTCTCTTTACCTGCTCTCCAAAGTTTGGACTTCATATGAGAAAATGAAAGAATGAATTGTACTTGTATGAAGTTCGAACTTCTTAATTAGAAACACAGAAGATCTCTTGAAATTTGTTTCTGTTCACTCTTTGGTCTTTCAAGTTGTGAAAGAAAGTTTATAAATTGAACTCCAGTTGACTTGTCATCTCCTTTAGCAAGTTCGAGTTGTGAATCTCAGTCTAAATGAAAGTTTCTAATTTGATCCAGTCTGCAAATCGAACTTAATCTTCAAATTTCCATGTTGAAAAAACTTTCCAATTTTGCGCTTAGTTTGATCTTGGATAATATATCTTGCTGACATCGTGTGGGAATATTCTTTCATTCAAAATTAGCAAGTTTCATGTGAAGGCGGACTTGGAGAGACTTATTCCTTGAACTCTAGGCGGACTTTGTTGAAGTGTTTCTTCTTACACTTAAGGTAGGGCAGACTTTTCTTAAGTTAGGCACCATTTCTCATGATTTAGGCGGACTTCTCTTGAGTTGGGCACCAACTTCATCTTTGGGGCACACTTCAATGGCTTTATTCCTTCCTTTCATGCTTCAAGGCGGACTTGATGGAACATGGGCACTTCATACCCTCTCTTTCTACCATCTTCAAGGCGGACTTAGGCATGTATTTGTTCTTCTTTCCTTCTTGAACGGACTTGGACACACTCATGCCCTTCATATCATCTCTTTCTAGGACGGACTTGGACACACTCATGCCCTTCATATCATCTCTTTCTAGGGCGGACTTTAGGGGAGTTAGGCACCTTGCACATGCTACTTCCTTCACCTTTGGGCGGACTTCATTGAAACTTGTGCACCACTTCATACACAGCCATATTTTCCTTATCTGAAGGCGGACTTGGATTGATCTTTGCACTTCACTTATTACCTTGGGCGGAGTTCAATTCATTGAGGAACCTTTTATCTGCAGCATAGGGTGGACTTTGCTTTCTTCATGACTCATGGCGAACTTTACCTTGCATTGGACCCTTCAACTTTCTTCCTAAGGCGGACTTTGTTTGACTTGTGCACTTTGCAACCATTCTCTAGGGCAGACTTGACAGATTTCATGCACCACATTGCTTCATATCCTAAGGCGGACCTCGTGATGTTTAGAACTTTCCTCATGCTACCTTCATATCCAAGGGTGGACTTTCTCAACTTCATGACCCATTGCTATCACCTCCAAGGCGGACTTCATGGACTTCAAGAAATCCACGCACCATGAGATCAAAACTTCGAATCATCATAACTTGAACATACTCCTTGGATTGCCTTGAAATTCGAAAACCACTCTTCAATCCTCCCTTAGATTCCTCTTGATCCCTAAAATCTAGGAATTTGGCTTTTTTGAACAAAACTTGATTTTTGGAGGAATTTGACGATTGGTTTCAGTGAATCTTGGAGCCAATAATGCAAACCCTAGATCCCCTTTCCAAAAATAGAAAAAGAAAGCATCCCTAAAAAATAGGAATTCTTTTTTAAAAATAGCCACTTCGGAGATCGTGCTCAAAATGCCAAAAATGAAACTTCCTAAAAAATAGGAAAATTTCAAAAAGCAAAACTTTCCAAAAATAGAAAGTTGTCCAAATTGACCCAAGTCAATTGCAATCTTCGTCCTTCAACCTTTCTAGGCACTTTGATGGTGTCTAGACTCTGTTTTGACCATGGCTTGCACAAACTGACGCATGACTTTCAAAATTCAGACCATTCAAAACTGACAAACTTTGGCAACACTGATGCCGAAAGGTCACAAGGCTCTAACAAAAACCCTAGAAAGCAGGAAAAAGGGAGGGTCCCCATTTCCAAGGGGCGATGTGTGAAAAAGGTCACAACAGTATGTTGTGTTTCATGGTGCCCCAACTCCTAGCTGCCCATTAAGCCATCAAGAAGAAATAGCCATATTCAGGAGAATTTCAGTAATCTGGAGCAGAATATGCAGACTTGTCACTGTTGCAGCAATGATTTATATCAATAACTCTATGAATACTTCCAACAGAGGAAATAATCAACATTTGAGGTTAACAACTTATAACAGTACCTTTTGCCATTTCATAGCAGTGGAATTTAATGTAAGAAATGATTTTTTTTTACTCTAGTGTAAACTGATGAATGTATGCTCTGATATACCAGCAAAAATTAAGTTGAACTGTTAATATGCATAGACTTTTTCACACAGTATTCTGGGAATTTCATTCGTAATCCATGTCTATATCATGCTATCACCTTGCAATCAATTCCAATTTAGTTTTAACAAATCCAAAATTGAAATTGAGGGTGTTTGCCAAGATTTTGATTAAATGCTTGTGAAATGAAACTATCATATTTCGGAAAAATTTCTTGGGATGCTTGGAAAGCTATTTGAGGGTGGTCATTATAGATCAACATATTTGAGACGCAAGACCTAGAGGAGCACTTTAAAGAGTTGGCTTAACAACAACACTATGGCTTATTGGATGCATATGTAGCTGATTTGTAGAGGGTAGTTGTGATGGTATTGGATGTGTTAGAGAGGCATCTAACATTCCTTTTAAAGGAAGGATTGAAAGAGCCTCTGAGAGACCTAGTTAAGGCCCTCAAAGTAGACTTATTGCAAGGAGTCATTAAAAGATCCTTGAGATTGGAAACCACTACAAGTAGTAGACCTTTCCAAGTCAGAGGCCTAGTTAAGGCCCTTGAACTAGACTCATTGCAAGCAGCCATCAAAAGAGCCTTGAGATTGGAAACCACTGCATTTAGTAGATCTTTCCAAGGGTCCACCTTTAAAGATGTGAGTCTAAGGGTGTCATAGTAGTAGTAGTAGTAGGGAACTTTGTACAATCTTTTTTCACAAAAATTTTGGGCATCACCTTCTTAATCCATAGTATACCAAGGAACATGACACAAGTTTAGGAGTTATTAGTTGGATGACATGATCCACAATGAGATGCAAAGAAAGCAAGCATCCAACTTCGCCATAGGGGCCACCCTGGCACAGGTTGGCAGCCACGGGCTGGACCACCCAGTGTATTTTGCAAGTCGACTCTTGTCAAACGCAGAGAGGAACTACAGCACGACGGAGAGAGAAGCCCTCGGCATGGTATACTCCGTCCAAAAATTCCGACATTACCTATTGGCGACACCATTCACATTTTATGTGGATCACCAGGCGCTGATGTATTTGGTGAACAAGCCAATCATCCAGGGGCAGATTAGTCAATGGCTGTTGCTATTACAAGAATTTACGTTCAACATCATTGTCAGACCTGGCAGGAGCCATGTCATAGCCGACCAGCTATCACGGATCAAGTCGGGAGAGCCAGCCGAAGGCGTTAGCGAGGATTTTTCGGACGCCCATCTTTTTCGCATTGCCATCCTTCCTCATTGGTACACGAGTGTGGGTGAATACTTGTCAACGTCAAAATTTCCTAAGGAAATGTCAGCAGGCGAAAGACGGAAACTTGTATTAAGAAGCCGAACATTCCAACTTATAAATGGCCTTCTCTACAAAATGGGACCTGACCAGATCCTACGACGATGCGTCTTGGAAGAGGAAATCCCAGGAGTATTGAGAGAAGCCCATGAAGGGGCCGCTGGAGGACACATGGGACCGGATACGACAGCAAGGAAGGTCCTCCTAGCTGGCTTGTGGTGGCCGACACTGCATAATGACGCCAGAGAATGGGTGACAAGTTGTGATACATGTCAGCGTGCTGGGCGACCGTTAAAGAGAGATTTCATGCCACTTAACCCGTCGCATGCTCAAGAGTTGTTCGAAAGATGGGGGTTAGACTTCGTTGGTCCATTGAAACCAAGTCGCGCTCGACGATGTAGATACATTGTCGTGGCGACAGAATATTTGACCAAATGGGTCGAAGCGAGGGCTTTGGCAGACAACTCCGCCGTCAGTACGGCGAAATTCATTTATGAACAGATTATCACCCGGTACGGAATACCTATTCAACTGACAAGTGATAGAGGGGGGCACTTTGTAAATCATATTATTCGACTACTGACAACCGAGTTCAAAATTTTTCATTCTCTATCAAGTCCGTACTATCCCAGGGCAAACGGTCAGGCTGAGGCAACCAACAAAATCATCGTGTCGGTAATTTATAAGTCCTGTGGGGTGGAAAAAGAAGACTGGGAAGAGCGTCTGCCTTTGGTACTTTGGGCGTACCGCACAACTTACAAAGTAACCACCGGGCAGACACCTTTCCAATTGATGTACGGCCAGGAGGCTGTGGTACCGGTGGAATTCATGGTGCCAAGTCTCAGAATCGCTATTGACAACAAGCTAGGCAACATGGAAAGCCTTCGAGAGAGACTATACGCCTTAAATAAGTTGGATGAAAGACGGACGATGGCACAATGGGTGACAAACGTGGCCCAGCAACGCAGGAAATACTGGCATGACCAACACATTCGGCGGGCGAAGTTCACGCCGGGCCAATTAGTCCTAAAGTATAACGGACGAAACGAGATTAAGCCCGACAAGTTCAGAGTGAAGTGGCTAGGTCCTTACAGGATCCGAGAGGTCGCAGCGAATGGATCCGTCAAGCTCTCGACCCTCGACGGACAGGAAATTCCAGAGGGCGTCAATGGGTCAAAACTGAAAGTGTATCACTTGAGGCTGGAAGCGCGAAGGAGCAGCCCGACAGGAGGCGCAGTCAGATAATAAAAGAAAATGAAAAAAAAAAAAAAAAATTAGAAAATTCGAAAAAAAAAAATAAAAAAATATATATATATGAAAATTTGAAAAAATATATAAAAGAAAAATTGAAAAAAAATTGAAAAAAAAAAAATTTTTGAAAAAAAAAAAGAAGAGAAAAACAAAGGAAAAGAGACCACCGTATGGTGGCCACCACCGTGCGGTGGCACCCAACGGTGGACACCACCGTGCGGTGGAAGCCACCGACGGTGGACACCACCGTGCGGTGGAAGCCACCGACAGTGGAAGCCACCGTGCGGTGGAAGCCACCGTGCGGTGGAAGCCACCGTGCGGTGGAAGCCACCGTGCGGTGGACGCCACCGTGCGGTGGAAGCCGCGAAGGCCAGCGTGGGTATAAAGCCGCACATGCCGAAGGATATAAAACGCACCGAAGGGTTTATGCTGAAGGAAACAAAACGCACCGAAGGAAAAAAACACGCACGCAGCCAAGGGAAAAAGAACCCCGCACCACCACGCCACCACGCGGTAAGGGAACCACCGAAGAAAAAGAAGCAGCCGAAGGGAAGGAAGAGGGAAGCCACCGTGCGGTGGAAACCGAAGGCCGTGGGAGATAAAGGCGTGGGAGATAAAAGCGTAGGAAACAAAAAGCTACCGCACGAAGAGCTACCGCACGAAATGGAATAGAGCCTGATTTTTATCGAAGGCTAGGTTTAACTAAAGCAAACCAAACTCTTGCTCGCTGCCATGCTTCTACCAAGTTGATGACAGAACAAACTGCTTTAACTACCGTGCGGTGTTCACACATATAGGCGGACAAAAAGCTACCGTGCGGTGTTCACAAATCTAGGCGGACAAGAAGTTACCGTGCGGAGTAGTGTGGGAGGTGGACAAGAGGATTTTTTTTGTTCAGCTTTTTACTAGCCGGAGGTAGTTGGGGATTACCGCCGTACGGCCTATCTGCGAGGAGGTAGTTAGGTGCTTTCCGTCCGACAAGGGGAAATCAAGAATTGGTCAATGGAGTCTGCGGGAAAAAGAAATTGGAAAAAACAGTTGCAGGATAGCCGCCATAGGAAGCCGGATGCACGTATTCTTCCTTCAGGGGTTCGAATAGCAGGTGGCACAATGGAAGCCAGGCAGAAGAAAAAGACACCACAGCAGCCCACTGCATGAGGGAAGAACACCTCCACTTCACAGAATATCACCTTTGAGGGATTGAATGGGGTGGAATGTCGGAAATGGTGGCAAGACACGGATGATAATTTGGTGAAGACAAGTCTTCGCAAAGCAGGGGTAGAATGGGCTATCCGGATGCCTGTGTTCGCCATTCGCGAGTACGAGGGAGCATTGCGATATATGGTTGATACCTTTGATAGCCACTCACGGACGAGCACATTTGAGTATCTTGGGAAGGATATCACCATATCCTTCAAACCTGCAGATTTCACGAGAGTATTTGGCATCCCAGGCATACATGGCAAGAAAGTGGACTTGAAGGGGAAGAAGATGACACGGGAGGAAAAGGAACATTGGATTACGCCAGTGTCGCGAGACTTGACCCCAACAGAGATGGCGAGCATCGTAGACGCCACGAAGGGTCGTGGGATGCGTAGGTCGTTTGTCGCAGAGGGTCATTGGCGATGCATAATGGACGTCATCAAAAGCAGGTTGACAGGGTCGGGTAGGGCATCTGACATCGCTCTGCCACAGATCATATTGATGAACGGGTTACTGAACGGTGTAGTGTATGATTGGGCTACCTTGTTATCAAAGCGGATGTGCGCATTCTTGATGATGGAGCAGCGCACCTTTTATATGCCCCACTATGCCATTGGACTGTTTTTGGAGGCTACGCGGGAAGCAGTGCCAGAGGCTGAGTTGGAAGTACGGCCACAGGGACCTTTGGCGGAGGGTGAGCCTCCTATCATGCATTGGCGACACCTGGATATTGGACACTCTTCCGCGAAGCGGAAACGGGTATTAGAGACCACCGCAGCAGAACCGGATAGTGGGCGAGAAACTTCCAGCAGTGCAGAGGATTCCGAGGATTCGGAGGATGAGGATGACAGTAGCAGTCGGGCCACAGACGAGGGGAGGATGGAGCCCGCCGGAGAGCGAGTGTTGTTTGCACCACCTACACTCCCACTTGGCACACTTGTGGGGTCGTCGGCGGGCAGTACTTCGATTCCGGCATTTGGGCAGAGCCGCACGCCCGTTACACTCTGGCCAATGCAGCCGGCCGCAGCACCTTCCGCCATACCACCGCAGCAGACTTGTGCACCAGCCGCAGGACCGACTCCCGCAGAGGCATGTACTGACAGCACGGCAGAGTTGTGTGGTCCACCGTAGGGAGGCGTGGCAGAGGAGATGGTTGAGACGGAGCCTCAGGTGCGACTGGACGTCGTGGGATCCGACGCAGTGGTAACGGTTGCTGCCTCCTTGTTGGAGGAGCCCATCGCAGGACATGTTTCCGAAGGGGAGAGAGGGTCGGAGGTGTTGAGTGCAGCTCCATCGGTGGCGGCTATGGGGAGGTGGCTGACCCGGAGATTCCAGATGACAGTGATGCCACCCGTAGGAGCAGCTGTACTCTCACCTCGGCGAGAGCCTCCCACTGAGGTGGTGGATCTGGAGGATTCCTCGGCAGAGACGCAGGCACCAGCAGAGGGACAGGTCCTTGGAGAGGGTGTTCCTACCGGCCCAGAGCAGGCGACTGCTACACTTGAGGGGGCGGGGGAGACACCATTGTGCCAGCAGGATGCAGCAGGTGTGGTTGAGGAGACTTTTGAGTTACCACGTGGGCTTCTTGTACCTACATCGGGGTTGGCTGGAGAGGATATTGAGGTTTATTTGGTAGATATGGTGACGAGGGGTCGGCGAGTGGTGGCCGTGGCTCAGACACGGGCTCTACAGCAGGCTGTGGAGGAATTAGAGCAGGTCCTCCAGTTTATGCGAGACAGCTGTCCAGCAGCTTTCACCTCATGTTTTGAGGCGCGAGGGTGGCCAGTTACCCAGACGGATGCGATGTTGGAGGCTTGGCGTGTGCCTCAGCCCGTCGTGGAGAGTAGGGTGACGACTCTCGTCCGGGAGATTGAGCAGGTTTACAGGGAGGCCTACTATGCCTTACGCCAGACACAGCATGAGTCTGCGGTTCGCGAGGCTGCTCGAGTTGAGTTAGAGCAGGACATGGCCAGACAACAAGCCTCGTGGGCAGCCGAGAGATCAGAGTTGGTCGCACAGCTTGAGACAGCCCGCGCAGAGAAGGTTGCGGTGGACACCCGTCTTTTGGAGGAGCAGAGTGCGTGGAGTCTCGTCCAGCAGGAGTTAGATGTTGTTCAGGCCCAGTTGGTTCGCATGACAGAGTCGGCCGATACCAAGGAGAAGGAGCTACTGGAGGCTGCGCTTATGGTCAAGACTGCCTTAGAGAAGGTGTTGGTAGCAGAGCGGGATGTGGCAGCACGCACCCAGCAGGTCTATGAGCTCCGCGCCCGCCTGGCGGCCCACACACCCGCATCTCACCCTTCCACTTCAGGGACGCTTCCTCAGCCCCCTCCTTGACTTTATCTTGGTTGTATATTTATATTACATTGTCTCCATTTTGTTGTTAGTCGTCGGAGACGACTTCTTTTTTTGGGGGGATGATGTTATCGGGAAAAAGTGTATAGTTAGTAATGTTAATTATCAATAGTTAGTTAGCCGACGGGTAGGTAGTTGGAGTCGCGACGGTTGTGTCGCACCCCTTCGGCTGTCATATATTGTACCACCTCCGGGTGTTGGGACATGTAATATTGACGACAGATTATAATATGAACATCTTGTGACATTAATGGCAAGCTTATTCTGGTACTTCTCTTGTATTTGCATTGTGCATTACTGTTCAGTTTCTGTATTCTTCCTGTTTACCCAGTGAGGTAAACAGATGCTTTGGAAAGAGGCAAGTTCGTTTGATTAAGGTGTATTACGATGAAGATAAAGAGCTTGAGTCATGTACAAAGGCATAAAGTGTGGAAGAAGATGAAGTGTCAGCAATAGGCATGATAATAGATAGGTGATTTGTTACTTTTGCATCCTTATTAGGAGTAACAAGCTACCGCTCTTCCCAAATAGGGGGATTGGAGGACAATACACAGTGGCACTCATTGATGGGGGAGCAACCCATAGTTTCATTGATCAGGGGGCGATAGCTTACTTTAGGTTGAAAGTCAAAAGAGTTTGTAGGGTTTGAAGTGGCAATAGTAGATTGTCATAACCCCTCTTTGGACATTGGATTATTGTGATTAAATAAATATGATAATTAAAATATTTATTAATTAACATTTAATAATATTGGAAAATTGTCTCATTTATGAGACTTCACAATTTTCCTCTAAAATGAGAGGGTTGTCATAACCCCACATCCTGGTGATGTAATTAATACTAGTTTTTGTGATTCTTCATCATAATAATAACTTATCATTTATTATGTAATTAATTATTGATGTTAATAGTAATATTAATCATTCATTAATATAAAAATAAAATTAATTTTCACTTGGCTCAAAGCAACGATTGTATTGAAACCTTTGCTTGTTACACAAGGTAAACAACATCGAGTAAGATTATTAAATGCTAATATTTAAATAGTGGCCAGGTACAAAGTATCATAAGTAAGACCTTAGCATCTAATAATAAAGATAATACTCAATGATATCTCCATTACTGATCAGAAAATGACACGAGAATAATCACTATAGATTAGCGATATAATGGAAAGGAATTGATTAACTATTATCAAGCATCGATGGGTTAAGTAATAACAAAGAAGATGATAGATACGCATCATTAATCGATTAAGAGACAATGATTAATACAAATTGTTTATTAAGAATCATATCAAAGGCTGCGATGACACTTGAAATAATAGTAATCCATTTACAAAGATCAGCAATTAACATATATATATAGAAGGGTGCGTTAAATAATGCCAGGGAATAATTGTTATGCGATGGAGTCATTAAGATAATTGTTAAGGATAAGGAGGAGACGTATCTAGGACCATATGACTCTTCACTTCGTAAAATACATATAATAACTCATTCAGGCTGACGTTGGGGGAAAAGGAAAGAAAGTATTAAGGACAAGGGATTACAGGAGAAAGGAAGGACTCTGTCACCACTATTGCTGCCTCAGTCCACATCTACACCCTGACTAACACGATAGGGTTATAAAACAACCAAAAGGAATTCAGAAAGAAGACGCTTCAGGTATGTCTTCATCTCCTAAAGGAATGGTAATAATTGTTGCTAAGATATTGCAAAGAGTGATACGTATATCTAAAGTATGATAGAAATCACTTCAGTATGTCACGAATGTTAAACCATTTCACACAACTAATTATAACTGTAACAAATCTACTATACAATTTTCAGTAATTTACTGTATGTCACCATACTCAGACCGAATAAGGGGATTACATTCTTTATATGTATTGAACCTGTAACTGTTTAAATACCAAACCAAGTATTATGTCTATACCGTATTTGTAACAATTCCAACTCATGTGCTACGATAATGTTAAATTCTGTCTCTAATCGAATTCATATAATATATACTTGAAGTATGATCTCATACCAGAAATCACATAGGAATAACTTTATCGGTGCCTTTAATTCTGTAATTTGAATATCTGACAGTCAGTATAATACGATATTTAAGTGAATAGGTCCTCTCCATTCATTTAGCAACTATAATGTTCATAATATAAAGATTACCTAAAACACAGATCGTTTCTTGTCTCAGTAAGAATGTTTCTGGCAACTAGGTAATGGATTTTATATAATACGTTAGTGATTAACTATTGGGCACTGTAATTTCTGAATATTGATAATTCTCATTAGGGACGCTTCAATCTTGTATTAAGGTTGTGTGAGGAGGCATGAGAACAGATCCGAACTATATTAAGGTACAGGTGGTAGCATCCTTGACCGTGATGGTATACATGGGAATATATTTTGTATATATGAAGTTTGATAATGTTTCTATGCAGAATTTAATATTAATAGAAATATTAACATAGACAGCAATATAAGGATACCAAGTAATATGACAGTGGCAGACCAGATCTGACATGCATCAGATCTGTCTGCCATTACCAGCCAGTAAACATATTACTAACTAGGATTGTTTTAAGTGGTAATAGTATTAGTGAATTATATAAAAGGATATTAGCTAATACATAAACAATGGGTAATATTACTTTATATATATATATATATTCAAATCAGAGTACGGAATAAAATAAGCATTGTAAATATAGATATAGATAATAATAAATATTAATATAATAATTATAAAAATACCTTTTTTTAAATTAGTAATAATTAATATAATTAGTAAATAATAAATTTGTAAAAGATTTATAAATGGATTAGAGTAAGATTAATTAGTAAGTATGGTAAGATAACAAATACTTGATAGACTAAAGAAAGATAGAACATCTTAGGTTGGATTCATGTTAAGATAGTTTTTGTCTATTAATCGATTTAGTTAAGCTATAAATATATTGGAAATCGATTAATTACGGTTTAAACTGTCTTGAACCAAGTTGGGGACATTACATAGATGGTCATTTATTGTCCCATGTGTAGGTTGTCCACTCATTATATGTGATATTAGATGGGCATACTATCACCCATGACTTTTATACCATCGCACTAGGTGGACCTCACATGGTTTTAAGCATCCGTTTGTTGCATTCACTTGGTGAGTTCAAAACAAAACTACCAAACAATGACACTCAGATTCGTGGATCAATGGCAATAAAATAATCAAAGGTGCTATAGATGTAGTAGTGTAGTAGGTTTTGGTTCACCAAATAGAGAGGCTTTTGAAATGGGATCACTTGAGTTGGATGGTAGTAGGTTTCACCATTAAGGATTACTAGGTACTATGAATCCAAGGGATGACAAATAATCTAGAGATATTTGAGTTTTATTAGACAAATATGCTTGTGTTTAGTGACATGCATATAGGAATCTCACTTGATAGGGATTTTTAATGCAACATTGAGTTGGAGCTAGGGACAAGATTTGTCATCATGACTCTCTATTGACATCCTCATGCTTTCCAGTATGAGATAAAGTAGATTATAAAAGAGTTGACAACTTGAGGACACGTTATACGTAGCATGAATCCATTTGCATCTTTAGTGATATTGGTGAAAAAGAAAGATAGAACGATGAGGATATGTATTAATTAATTGGGCCTCGAATAATAATATACCCCATATTGATGAGTTACATGGGGTAGCATACTTCACCAAGAGTGACTTGCGATCTATATACCATAAGCTATGGGTTAGACGCAAGGACACATTTACAATTAATTTCTTGTGTCACTAAGGGCACTTGAAGTTTTTCATGATGCCTTTTAGGTTGTGTTGATGTGTTTTTTACGCACATGCGAGCACAAAATAAAATTCCCAAAAGTATCTTATCCTCTCTTGAACAAAATCTCTCAAATGCAGAAGATTAGCTTAAGGATAACTTGAGAAGATTCCAAGGTTCATGAATGTAGGGTCACTACCTGTGGATAAGCTCTGTTGGTTGATGTGATTACATTGGAATCACAAGGGGACTTACATTTAAATGCTTGAATGCTTGATTGCTGGAACTTTGGTCATCTGATATTTCAATCTTGTGATGCTTTGTTTTATCCTAAATTAACTTGATTTGAAAAAATGGCAAAAGGTGAAGGGTTAAGAGAGTCCATTCTAAGACCTAGAATGTAAGAAGATAGCTGAATGACTAGATGGAATCCTACTGAGTGAGGTCTCACCATCAAATTGAACAACTTGACACAAGCTCAGTGCAATCTTCTAAGGACGTTTCAAAGGTGTTCAAATCATTACCATAAAACATTGATCACCATTCAAGTTAATACATAAGTAATGGATGTATAACGATTCGAAGTTAAGTTCATAACATTCCAGTTGACCACACAAGGCACGCTTACAATTAGTAAGAGGCTAGTGGTATGGACAAAACTGGTTCCACACAAATACATTCAACAAATTCCTCCACTCAATCTAATGAACATAAAAGCAAATTGAGAAGCGAAAACCATGCGAGTTGTTGAAATAACAAATCAAATTCACCATAACTTCAATGAAATCAATTGTTTTCGACAACAAGGTTTGGCAACAATCTTTGCCTTCGCATAATCTAACTTCTATTCTAATTGCTATTCTATTCACTATTTGCTAGCTATTAACTATTAAACTCACTATTCTAGCACTATTAACTATTTTCCTTTACAAATGAAGAGTCTAAGCTTTTATAGAGAGCTCATTTACAATGAATGGCTAGGATTGAATCTCCATCAACGGCCAAGATTTTACAATGAAACCCTAATTAGGGTTTGTTACAACAAACTCTTCTTAGCCAATGAGAAAATTACATTCAGAGAATGTGGACCAATAGATATTGAGGGTAGTTACATTGGAGTTTGTGCCTTCATATATGAGCTTGATTCATTGAACTTGGACGTGTTGATGTGGACCCCTCGGATTGATGGAAGGGATGACTGGGCTGCCACCTCAATCTTGCACTTGTAAACTTGATTTGATTCATCATCATGAAGGGATGTTGAGAGATATCTCTTGATACTCAACATTATTCAGCTGCTCAATGTGATGATGATGATGAGAAGCAAACTTTGATTAACTCTTCTGAAACTATCTGCTTCTTCAATCATGTTCAATGTAGGTCTTGTGATGACTTTGGCTGTCCTCCTTCGTTTTTTGACATACTTGATGAATGATGCAACTGGTTGAATGTATCTCCTCATTGTACTGACTTCGATTCTTGGATTCCCGAAGGGAATTCAAGATTGTAAAACATCCTTCTATCATGTAGGTTATCCTTCCTTTATGCTCTAGTGCCTTGAGGTATTTGGATGATTTCTCCTTTGCTCTCTTGTGATCTCTACATATCAATGTGATAGAATGAGAACCTTGAAGATATCCCGCTCTATTGCTTGCAGCTATTGAACATTTGAAGTCTTTCAACCTAGTAGCATTTTGAGTCTTCTTCATGCAATTGAGGTGGTGAGAGTCTTTAAACACTTTGCGATCTTCTCCTCCTTGATGTTCTTGTGTTTGTTGATGAAGCTTCTTGAAGAGGTTCTCCTTGTATCTTGCTTCATCTCCCGCAAAACAAACAAGCAAGTATCAAATACACTTGATATATAGTTTTAATAAGAGCCTATAAAGAGAATTCACCTTCATAGAAGGACACTTGAAGTTGTTTTTGCTCTTAGGGAGGAGCTCTTGAAGTTTACTCCACCCTTGATGTTCATTAAGTTTCCCTTGTCTTTTGAACTTGCTCTCCTTCATTTTCCCTCAACTCAAAATGGGCTTTCCAAATCTTGCAACTTCGCCTTCTATTAAGAATACATGGAGTAGAGTTCACTCATTTGAAATTTGTTCTTGAAGCTTAATTTGTGGAATTCGCTTATATCCTTCGAATTGTGAAGTTCGCTCATGTAGGTCAATTCATGAAGTTCGCTCATGTCTTAATTCTTGAAGTTCATTCGTATCCCTTGGTTTGTAAAGTTGGAATTCGCCTTTGAAGCCCCCTACATGAAGTTCGCTTATCTTTCTCAACTCATGAAGTTAGTTTGTGTGAAATTCGCTCCATTTCTTCAACTCATGAAGTTCGCTTCAAATTCCTAACTCATGAAGTGCATTTGAAATTCGCTCCACTTTTTGATTCATGAAGTTGCTCTTGATCTCTAATTCATGAAGTCGCTCCAATTTTGACACTTACGAAGTTCGCTCTTGTTTCCCAACTCACGAAGTGCACTTGAAATTAGTTCTAATCCTTGAAGTCATGAAGTTTTCTCCCAACCTTGAACTCATGAAGTTCACTTAAAATCTCTCAAACATGCAGTTTGCCCAAATTATGAATTCATGAAGTTCACCTTCATAGGGAATTCACTCCATTTTGTCAAATCATGAATTTCACTCTATTTCCCTAACTCATGAAGCTTATTTTGTATAAAGTTTGCTCCATTTCATTGATTCATGAAATTCATTTTGTAAAGTTTGCTCCAAAAGGTGAAGTCATGAAGTTTGCTTCAAAAGGCTAAGTCATGAGGTTCGCTACAAAGGTCTAACTCATGTAGTTCGTTCCAAGATGGCAAATCATGAAGTTCGCTCCTAATCACCAACTCATGAAGTTCGCTTGTGTTGTTGAGTTTGTGAAGTTCATTTTAAATTGAATCCATATCAAGCCAAGTGCTATCAAACATCCTTCGCTTATCTTTCAATTTCGCTTATGTAGGCTTGCTCATGTGTGCTCATTGATAAAACTCACTCCTGATTGTGAAGTCATGAAGTTCGCTCCAAGATGCCAAGTCATGAAGTTCGCTCCAAAAGGTGAAGTCATGAAGTTCTTGTTCTCAAATTTGCTTCATTCCTTTGTTTCCAATTTCGCTCATGAAGGCTTGAAGGCAAAGTTCGCTCCAAATCCCCAGCTTGTGAAGTTTTCCCTTGAATGTTTGAACATGAAGTAAGTGCTTACAAATTTCCCTCATTCTTCCACTTTCAACATGAAGAAGGTCACTCCAAATCTCTCAAGCATGAAGTTCGCTCCAATTCTCTCAAGCATGAAGTTCGCTCCAAATCCTGAGTTCATGAAGTTCGCTCCACTTTGCTAGTTCTTGAAGTTCACTCCACTTTGCTAGTTCATGAAGTTCGCTCTAATTTGCCAGTTCATGAAGTTCGCTCTTGTAATGTCCCCTTCTTTGCAGTGATTAGTTCAGTGGTCCAATGGCCTATTCCGGAGACCCTAGGCTATTTGGAAAGGATAATTAGGGTTTCCAACTTTTGTGGAGTTCTGCTTGAGCTTTTTAGGGTTTACCAGGAGGGAATTCTTCAGTTCTGTCTATGGTTTCCTTCTGGGTTTTTCATGAGCTCTTGGGTGGCATAACATGCATTTGATTCTTTGGTGAAGTGAGAACTTACTATTTTTAGTTAGGGTTTCGCTGTTTGGATGATGCTGTCTTACTGAGCTTTCCAAGCTCTTTCTTCGGGTGCGAAGATCATGTTTTTCGGAGGAGTATTTTGTGACTTTTAGTAAGTGGCAGTATTGAGCAATTCTATTTTTAGCAGTTTGGACATGGTCCTGATCCTGTAGCAGTTTAGTGGTCTTCATTGCTCAGCTTCATCCTAGATTTTGTTGATAATCAGTAGTGGAGTCATAAGTGATTTAATTAAATATTATTTCCTTATCCTAATGGTTAATATTTAATTATTTTATTACTGATTAATGATATATTGGGCGACTTAGGAAAAGGCATATTTTTATCTAATATCAATGTTATATTTTCCAAAGTTAGGTGTTGAAATTTGAATAATGCATTAAGTTATTATCGAAGACTTAGGCAAGTTCAAACTTGTTGAATTATTGGTTAAAATGCAACTTGGGCGCCCACCTTGGGAAATGAAATGAAATGTCATTTGGACTCCATGTGAGAGTGAAATGAAATGCAAATTGGTGAGGTGAATTTGGGAGCATTTACAATTGAATTTCAGAGGAAAAAACTATAAATACAGGTGCTTGGCCTCCCATTTGCATATCTTGAAAATTGCATCATTATGCTGTTGGTTTGGCAATAGAAATCTAAGCTTCAAAGTGAGCCTTCCTAGCTAAGTGCAGTTTCGTACTTACAAGACAGTACCTAGCTGTTTTCCATGTTCTCTTAGTGATCTTTGTGAGTTTGTTGAAGTGTGCGATTGCTAGTTTTGCTGTAGTTCGAGTTTCAGTGTGTTTCCAGGCTGCTGGGAAAAGTCATGGCTGGAGCATACTTTCATTCATAAGTCTCCGTGTGATCGCCTGCTGCTTCTGGGTATTGGCTCTTGGGTTTTCTATGTCCCAGGCGATGGTATATGTAAGTTTTCAGTACTAATCTCTGAGTATTCATTTTTATATTGCAAATCAAAATTTCCAACTTTGGCGTTTTTCTTTGTGTGGGCATTTGGAAGCAAGTTGAGTTGAATGGGATGTTTGGTGGTCAGTTAGTTGATTGTTCTTGGTCATCATTGATATATTAGCAGTTTGGGATTGGTTTAGAGTGATTTGGGCGAGTTGTGAAAGAGTTTTATGCATTTTAGTGTGTCTTGGTGTTGCTGGTTGTGCATTTCCAGCTTGCTGTCAAAAATTACAGATTTCCAGAAGTTAGTGTTTGGGTGTGCATTTTGGAGTGTGAGTAGATTAGTTGATTTGGGAGTGATTTGGAGAGATTTGGGTGAGTTTGGAGAGAGATATGAGTATGTCATAGTTTCTTGAAGTTGCTGGTCTGCGTGTCATTGCTCCTAGAATATCATAATCTCATGTTGAAGGGCTTTTGGGGAGTTAGCACTTGCTTGGGAATATTTATCAGCTTGGACAGCATTACTTCTCTATTCAATCTCTCTATTTTCTATATTGTAAGGTTAAGTAGTAGTACTAGTAACCATTTCTGATGTGTTGTTTGCCCACTGCATAAGTGGAAGAGGTTGGCTTAGCCGCCTTCTTGCTTTGTAATTCAATTTATGTACTCAGTCATTCCACTGAATAAGTGGTCGAGTGATAAGTTTTATGCTTTGTCCTCCCGCTGAAATATGCGGTAGAGTGATAGCTCAATGTAATGTCCTTCTGCTAAAACACGCGATAGAGTGATTGAGTTTGTTTCTTGCTATTTCCCTTGGCTGGTTTACCGCCAAGAGTTCTGTTTCTATCCTGCTGGATAAGCAGAAGGGGTTGGCTTGCCGCCCGTGCATTGTGTTGTCCTCAATTTTTGATTTCAAAAATTGGACTATCACATGGAAATTTTTATTAAAAAATGAAAATTTTTACTCTATGGCACACTTCCCGAGGTATAAATTCATCCCATCCTTGGACTAGATCGATTGTTGATCCATCCCCAAGCTACGTTTCAAATTTCGTCGCGTTTCGAGTCTGTTTGCTATGTTTTTGCTTCAATGTAGGGGAATTTTTCGATAATTACCAGTAACTGGTAATTTGTTTTTCAAAACCCCCTTGAAGCTTTTGGTCTTGTAGGGGAATTTTTCTCCAATTACAAGTTTTTGGAAACTGGTAAAAAGGGTTTTAAAACCCCCTTTACTAGTAGAATGACTTAAGTGTTTTGTAAAACTTGTAAATGGGTTTTTAAAACCCCTTTACATGTTTTTATGACTTAAAGTTATTTTTTATTTTTAAATAGAACTTGTAAATGGGATTTTAAAATCCCTTTACATGTTTTAAGTAAAATCACTTGTAAAGGGAATTCTATTTCCCTATTACAAGTAATTTTACTTGTATTTCCTTTTCTAAAACCCGAAATTTGCCTTAGAGGCAAAAATATGAACATTTTTAAAACTTGTATTTCCATTTCTAAAACCCGAAATTTCTCCCATGCCTTTGCAAATTGATTTGGGTTCGAATTTTTTGGAAGAAAGATAGGGATTCCTTCCAAAGGCGGATTTGCTGCAACTTTGAAGGATTCAAACCCTTGTTCTACGCATCTATCAAACTGATTTTCGCCATTTGTCTTCTTCAACGTTTTTTTTTCTGAATCATGCATTTGTGCCATTTGCCACGGTTTGGAGGTTCGAATCTGCTCTTTCCTAAGGCATTTTTGATTTAATCATAAATGCGTTGGATTTCAAGCTGCATTCAAACCGTTTTGTGCGCATTTTGGGGAATCGATTTGCAAAAACGCCCTAAAAACCAGTCACGTTTTTTGCAAGTTTCGCACCTTTTTCATTCAAGGTATGCTTTCAATTCTAAATCATTTTTGCTTTCTCTTGTATGTAATGATGAATCAAATCATTTTTGAACTACTTCCTTGGCATTTTTCATGGCGTTTTTATAGCGAATCGGTTTTTCTTTGGTCACCATGCGTGGCTAAGTTTCTTCCTTTGTTGAAATTCTATTTAAAGGGTTTCATCTTCTATGTTTGGTTGACTCTACAAGCTTGGATCTCTCCTCATCTTTGCAAGGTAATTTTTATTTTTGTATTTCTTTCTTGTTTCTTTCCTTGCAATTTCCTTGTTTAAGTTTTGGTTTTGTTCATGTTCATATTGGGTTTATGAGAGGAAATTCCCCATTTTACAAAGAAATTTGTAAAGTAAAAGTTGTTCTTCCCCATTGAAAATTCTCCTTCTTTACTTGCATTCGGGTTTTAGAAACCCGATTGCAAGTAAGAGGAAAAATGTGTTCTTCCAAATATGTTCTTCCCAATTTGCAAAGAAATTTGCAAGTGTGAAAAGTTCTACCTCAAGATGCGTTCTTCCCTTTTTGGACAAAGACTTAACCTTCTTTAGTCCAAAAATCAAGTTTCAATGACGGAAAAATCAAGTTCTTCCCAATTTCGGGTTTTGAAATCCGGATTGCAAGTTGAAAGTCCTTCCCATTTTGGCATGACAAAGTTCCAAGTGATCTTCCCGAAATTCATTTTTACCTATCCACTTCCAATTCCCTCATCCGTACTTATCATCCTCGTCATTTCCTGCATGCCTAAATACCTTTTTCCATCCATTCCTTCGATTTTCAGTTTGTAAATAAGTTTGCATTTGGATTTAGAAAACCAATTGCAAATGTGTTCTTCCCAACTTCCAAACTGAAAATTCATTCTCCTTCCATTTAATCATGCTTCGTGTTTTGCAAGTATAATTGCATTCGGAATTTAAAATCCGATTGCACGTTTGTACTTCCCTCTTGTGTACTTGCGAAACATGTTTCAAAACCCGAAATAAGTCAAAAGCTTATTTTTCCACCTCTTATATCTCCTCTCACAAAGCCAAAATATGAAAGTTGAACTTTCTCATTTGGAGGAGTGAAAATGTCTAAAGATACTGACTTTGATATTGCCTTGATACTCTTGGATTTACATTGCAGCATTCCCGGTTGTTTTCAGATGACAGATGTATCATCATCTCCCACTCCAAAAAAGATGAAATACAGGTATGATAAATACCAGAATGAAGTTCCGCAGTCACAGATCTCCTCCTCCCTTGATCATATCAAGGATACTGAGATAGGGCATGTTGACATGTCCGAATTCATACAAAGGATTGAAGATCCGAAGGAGGGGGATATGCAACGGTTGCTGGACAGCCATATCCATCATGCCGCATCCTTTCCAGTTGCTGCCCTAGAACCAGAATTTATTCTAGCATGTGCTCATCATTTTGACAAAGAGTCACGAGTCATTAGAAATGATGATGGGGAAGTGATCATTCGCCTGGATGCAGAAGCTATAGAGAGGGTTTTCAAAATACCTTCCGAAACCATTTATATAGAGATCTCCAAGCAAAGTGCAGCTAAATACTTTGCCAAAAGGGAGAAAGACTGTAAGCGTCATATCAACAAATGGATTCATGAACCTCGCACTGCGCTTACCAGATGGGCAAAGTTATATCGGTCTGATTTCAAGAATGAGATCGGTGATACTATTACTCTTCTTAGCCGTATGATGAGATTGGAGCATTCCAATGTTTTTGAACCTTGGATGTACCAATTTATTATGTTAGTAAGGCAGTCTCAGCACATCTGTTGGGGTGAAATCATCAGTGATGCTTTGTGTGAGCAACTTGCAGTCGTCCCTACTACCTTCACCTTCTACATGAATTCATATCTCGTGTATATTACTGCGTCACTTAGACATTTCCCAGGTCTTTCCACCAAGGGTGACCGCATGCTTGTACCGGTTTGGGAATACTATGATCAGTTGCCTCTAAGATCAAGTAGGTCTCATTTCAGAAGGGTTCAGGACACTTTCTTTGGTCATTATTTGTGTCAATTTGACAAGAACCTGAAGAACAAAAGAGTCTCAGATGAAGCATGGGAAAAGGTGAAAGAATATGGTTGTTTGTTTCTCCAATTTCCAACTTTTACCTACATGAGAGTTGGATGTTATGGTGGGCAGCCTTACATGCTCCCACGGTACCCAACAGATAAGATTATTCTCATGGAATTGGGAAGGCAGATCATGGTTGTGCATACACACCAGTCAGTTAAGCACAAGGTTGGCATGGGTATTTCTTCCAACAACCCATTGAAGATTGGTCAATATTCTCTAATGACTTCAATCAAGGCCAAGGCTATGGAGACTGAGTTGCAGGAAATCAGACTCAAAAGATTCAAACCTAGAGTTGATTTCGATTACCGAGGCATGAAAGAGAAGATCAAGAAGACCTTCATCCATGTACACTGGATAGAAGATATCTGGGCTGATCTTCGTACCGAAAAGGAGATTCGCAAGATGGATTACTGCCGACGCACTGTAGAATAGATTGTTGATCTAAACCTCGCGAACATGCCACAAGGTATGATTGATGATGGTAACGTTCTTGATCCTGAGTTTGTCAATCAGAATGTTGATGAGGCTCCGCTTCCTTCTATCCACTGGTCTCACAAGGAAGGCACTTCTATCTTGGATAGATTTTAGTTAGTTCTTGCCAATACCAATAGCTGGCTTAAGAATAATGGTGTCAAGCTCATTAAGATTAAGGTGGAGAAAGAAGATGATTCTACAGGTCCTCTTGGGCGGAAGTCTTAAATTCAACTAGACAACAAAGAAGGTGCATCCTCTTCTAGTACGGGGATTAAATTGCGAGTCAGCCAAGCAATGGTGCTTCCTCAGGAAATAACAGTTCAAGGCAAGGAGAAGCCACAGTTGGAAATTCATGTGATTGATCCTGAAGCTTCAGAGGAAGAAACTCAATCTGATAATGCTCCTCAGTCACTTTCTACAGAGTCTCCACATAATTCTCTTTCTTCACTTCCTATTGAGGTACCCATGTTTCCTCCTGTGATAGATGTGAGCTCTCAATCTGCCCCTTTAGTTTCGGAATCTCCGCAGAACGTCCTCCCACTTTTAACAGCAGAACCATCTCAAGGCCATCCTCAGAAAAATTTGTTGAATATCTTTTCGGAACATCCTTCATATGTACCTGTGTTTGATATTGATACTTCTATGACCTGTTTTGATGAGTTCATGACATCTTCATCACATCTTGTCGTCACTCAGCAGACTATGGTGGCTATCCAGACGGACACTTCTCCCAAGGTCACCACTGTTATTCAAACAGAAACTGCTTCTCCCTCTATCCCAAAATCAGAGTTAATGGCTTTACCTCCATGGCTCAGTTCCTTCACTGCAAAGAGGAAGAAGCAGGTGATCTCACCTGATCCCTTCGACTACCAACAGTTGAAACAATCAAAACCTAAAGCTGTTAAGAGGGCAAAGACAGTTTCAAGGGTGATCGTTGATGAAAACCGGATGAGAGTGGCAGATATTGCTGAACCAATATCAGATAAACCAGTTGAAGAAATGCAAGCAGCTGATTATCGGATGACCAAAGTTCAACTGGGTAAGCAGACTAATGAGGTTGTCAAGCACGATGCTCAACAAACAGTGGCTACATTGGTACAACGATATGATGAGGTGTTGACCAAGAAAGATCAACTAGAAGTAGAGAATCAAAGACTCATGGCAGCTATCCAAAGTATTACTCAACCTTCAAGTGGAGAAGGCCAAGTACCTATTTCTTCCAGGGTCAGTGAACCAATCCAAGGTATCGAGAGAGCCGCCCAAAAGGTTCAAGCCTTAGACACCTGGGTTGATCAACTGCATGACTTATGTTCACAAGTCATAAGACAGGTATTTGAAATGATGGTTAAATTGGAGATCATTGAAGATAAGTTGAATCAAATCTTGGGTGCTTTCAAGCTAAATTTGGAGAAGGTTGAGGGAAATTTAGTTTCTAGGCGAAAGATGCCTCAATATCAGTTGGGCGTTCTTCAGGTGCATGACGTGATTCCTTCCAGAGTCACATACATTGAATATGAGGAACTCTTGGAGAACAAATCTCTTGTTCTCAAATCACTCATTGAAGAAATTGATGAAACCTTAAAGTTGCGTGAAGCAGTCTTTCAAGATGTAACCTCCCATTGCAAAAAGGCATCCTGCGACATTTTAAATCAGAATGATGAGCTGCTGCCCGAGGAAGAAGTTCTTGCAGACTGTCATAACCCCACATTTTTGTAATTATTTATACCTTCCATTAATTATAAGAAATGATTCCTTGTTTATATTAATATAATAATCATGCTCAAATTATTAACTCTTAAATTAACCTTACCCTAAAATATTGTTAAAAATATATTTATGAATACATAACATTTATCATATAATGTGCTACAAAATAAATAAAAACTATAAATACACAATATAAACTTAATGCATTATAACTATTATCATTGTTATGAAATGAAATCATATCACCATGCGATATTACTTTAAAGAATCCATATTAATATATACAAACAAAAAAAGCTTATAAAATATCGAACACCTAAAAAGATAAATGCGGGACCTTAACCATTATCGGGTATGTTGCAACCCGCAAATAACACTGCATACGGTGCGAAGGTTTAAGGCGGAACAGTGCGTCGGTTTAAGGCATCGAAAGGAATGGCGGGTGGAACCAGTAGCGGTGACTCCAATAGTTGCCACCGCTCAGCCCTCCCTCAAACAGCCACGACCCATGGTCGGGTCCACACGAACCCCTTCCGGGGGTATTTAGGCATGATGCATAGCGGAGAAAAGGCACAGGAGATAGCGAATGGAGAGACTGACGGGAAGTTAGCGCGGGATAATAGCGAAAGAACCAGGTAAGATCTATGACCCGCTAAATTTTCGTTTTGCAGTAGGAGTTAATAAATAAAAGGAAACTCAGGCAGAAAAGATAGGAAAGTAAATACAAAACAAATGTATGTATGAATACATATAGACATTAAATTAGGCATTTTGTATATATAGGTATAGTCAGATTTCAACCATATATAAATTGAGGATAATACAATGGGAATTACTATGATTACATAATAATAATATTAATATATATATATATATATATATATATATATATATATATATATATATATATATATATATATATATATATATATATATATATATATATATAAACCATAAGGGTATTCCAGGATACAAATGAACCTCTATATACAATCAATTAGCAAATAAACCTACAACTCCTATTTAAGGAATAAACAACATTATGCAATTAAGGACTAATAGCTATGATATGAGTTACTACCAAGATTATGAATAAAGCAATTGCATATACAAACCCAGTGAGGTAGATGAGGAATTAGGCAACAGGGATAGCAGGAACTAGGCCTCTGCCAGGTAGGCCACCCACTGCAGTTGACAAAGGGCTTCTGACAGTAGGGCCAAGGGGGAGTATACCGCCCTTGGGCCTGATATGCGCTACGGGCATCCTATGGTAGCTAATCCTCTCAATCTCCTTAGGAATTAAATATGGAAATTGACTTATTGATAATAAGTGACTTTAAATGAATTTGGCTAATTACACTATTCATACTCAAAATAAATTATTGAAATCCACTGTTTATATGTCTCTTTAGATTGCGGAGTTGGGGACATTACACAGACCTGCAACTCAAGATTCATGATGAATGGAGAAGTGAGCAATTCTCAGTCGCTTCCATTCAAATATTGATTAAGTATCAAACTGAGTTGTAGGAAATCCGGTCAGCATTGGAAAAAGGGAATTCCACGCTATGCCAATGCCATGATGTCATCGTAAAAACTAGGGTGGTGGCTATGAACACCCATGAACCAGATCCTGATGAATTGCAGAAAGTTATTCAGAAGTTCGATTTGTTCGTATCTTCAAGAGTTGCAACTTAAGTGTTTTTAACACTCGTTGTAGATTTTTAAAAATTGTAATTTCAGAATTGTAGTTTCCCTTTCGGCAAGTTGTCATCACTTGCATTTTTGTAATTGCAAGTTGTCATCACTTGCATTTTTGTAATTACTGGTAAGGCAACTACAAGTTGTGTCCGATTAGGACTGTAGTTAGAATAAGTCTTAGTTAGTTAATGAAGTCATAATTAGTTGTTGAATAGGTCTTGGTGGTTGAGGGAATTTCTCAAGTTAGTTAGGATCCTCCCACCTTTTTTCTCAAGGCTCCTCTTCTATAAATACTTGAGAGGTCTATTGTAATATTTATCTTTTGAGAAAGCAAGCAAAAACTCTGCCAAATTTACAGCAAGAAGCCTTTGAGTTTATGTATGTGAATTGAAGGTGTTGAAGAATAATAAAGAAAGATTACTCAAGTTTTGAGTCTTTGAGCTACAAGTTTGAGTTTCATTCTTTTTATTTATTCTATGCAAAGTGTTTCTAAAGGAGCTTAGTCCAATCTGATTTGAAGTCTTTGAGCTCCAAGTAGAGAAGATTAATTAAAATAGGAAAATCTCTAGGAGCAGCAAGTCTTTGAGCTTGCATCTATTCTTGAGGAAAAATTACTGTTTGATAAGAAATAGCAACAAGTCTTTGAGCTTGCATTAGTTCTTGTCTTTGTGTTAAAAGAATAAATTAGTCCAGTCTTTGTGCTGTCGTCTTTTATTCATTTTGAAATTTAGTATAGCAAAGGGTAGATAGGACTTCCAATAGTCAAGTTTTTGAGCTTGATATTGTTGTCCCATCCCGAAGGAAGTGACGGAAGTCTTTGCGCTTTCAGGAAACTTCATTTCCTTTCTCTCATTTTACTTAAAAGTGGTTATTACTGTTCATATTCAATCGCTATCCTTTTCTGTGAAGAGAAAAGGATATTGTCTTTCTTAAAAAAAGAAGGAAGACTGCTGTACCATCCTGTTTTTATTTCAGTTTTAGTTAGATAGGGGGAGCCTTCCCTTAATTAGGAGAGTTTTTTTTACTCGTGCTGTGGTTGAAACCACAATTTTGTATATTTCCCCAAGTGTACAAAATTTTCAACCAACACATTGTAATTTCAGTTTGGTTTATGGTGCTAACGATCCCCTCAGCACTGTATGCTCTCACCCTCCCAGGTTGGGCTCTCGGTGATCAGAAAGTTGAGGGTTGCTTTCAGTTGTATGGATTATTTCTCTAACCTTAATGGATTATGGTGTTTGCTTTGTAATTCTTATTGCTAAAAACCAAAAAAAAATTAAGGGGAATATTACAGCTCCACTTTGCCAGTTCATGAAGTTTGCTCCAATTTGCTAGTTCATGAAGTTCGCTCCAATTTGCCAGTTCATGAAGTTCGTTCCACTTTGCTAGGTCATGAAGTTCGCTCCAAGAGCTGAAGTCATGAAGTTCTCTCCAAACTTGCAAAGTCATGAAGTTCGCTCCAAGAGGTGAATTCATGAAGTTCGCTTGTGAATTCTTGGACATGAAGTAAGTGGTCCCAAATTTCATTCATCTCTTTATCTTTCATTTCGCTGATGAAGCCTTGAAGGTGAAACTCGCTCCAATATCTTAACTCATGAAGTAGGAAGTTCGCTCCAAAAGTTCAACTCATGAAGTATGAAGTTTGCTCCAAAAGTCTAACTCATGAAGTATGAAGTTCGCTCCAAGACCAAACTCCTCTTTGCTCATTTTCACTTATGCTCTCAACTTCAATACCTGATAACTTGCTCAACATGAGATCTTAGAGTGAGTCTTTGGTCTATGGGAGAAGTGTAAGAAATTCACTACAAAAGGAATGTTCATGAAGTGAAGTTCGTTCCCTTAAGAGGAGCACTTGAAGTGACCTTCAAATTAGCAAACCTTCCTTACTCATGGTTGAACTCATGATATCTAGACTTTGCAAGCTTACATCATAGTCATGCAAGACTATCCACCTAACTCCTAGCCATTTTAAGCACCTATACCTCCCTAATGCAAAGGCTAATAGCTAAAGACATCGAGTACTACCTAGAAAGCAGGAAAAAAGTGGGGGTCTCCATTTGTGATGGGGCAATGTGTGAATACCTCACAAAGGTTGACCAATGTACTAACCACTTTCCAATCAGCGATGAATGGAATTTTCAGACCGGACTTGTGGAAATTTGTATTTATGTTTATTAATGATATATTGATTTATGGTAAGACATGGGAAGGGCATATGAAACTCATGTATATAGTGTTGGTTATTCTTTAGTAGTTGACTTTCTCTGCCAAGAAAATAGATGTGAGTTTGGGATGCAAAAGATCTTGTATGTGGGAGACATTATCAGCAAGGAAGGTGTAGATATCCACAGGGTTCAAAGAGCAATCTTTTTGGAGTTGTTTTCAGAACTTACTATTTTTAGTAAGTGCTATTTCAGGCAGTGCTATTTTTAGCAGTTCAGTGCAGAGCTCCAACCTAGTCAGTTTTGGTGATTTTCAGTACTACAGTTCTCGGCTCAATTTGGCAATAATCAGTTTTTGAATTAAAAGATGATTTATTATATACCTTAGCTCGAGGTATTAATATTTGATTTATATGATGGGATGACTTAGGAAGAGAGAAACTATACTTTTTGTTAGATTTTGCCAAGATCAAGGGCACAATGAAAAGCATAAAAGAGAGACAAAAGAATGACAAGAACAAACTGTATTCTCATCAATATGCAAATGATCAACTGGATTAACCAATACAATGAATATGGGCTTGCTTATATAGGCAATGCCATATGGATGTAGGAGCACACAATCATGACATGTGGCTCAATGAGAAACAAGGGTAGGTAAGAAATACTAGGGGTAGGTAAGAAATACTAGGGGTAGGTAGGAGAAATAATATAATATTCCACAAGAGGTGGATGACCCACCGAATGTGGAGTGTAACAGCAAAATAAGACCACAAAAGGTGAAATTTCTCCTACAAGCTATATCCCTATGTGCACACTTCCCTAAGTGTCTCAAATCCAAATTACGAAGAGATGCATTATCCTAAGTTAATTTAAGTAAAGTCTAATAATATCCATAATGAATATTTATTTACACCAACACCCCCCCTTAAGTGCAACTTAGGGGAATGAAGACTCAAGTCAACAATGCAAGATGGGTCCCGACTACTAGGCCATGATAGGTACCCATGTACAATATGCACATGCAAGCAAAACTATGCAATGCAATCTCTCACAAACGGAGAAAGGGAGAAAACCCAGTGGGAAAAAACTCCCCCCAAAAGAGAGCTCAATGTACAAAAGACTCAAAGAAGAAGGACAAAACCTCAAAGAGGAAAAAGTCCCCCCCATAAGAGAGGAAGGAGAAGTTAGCTGACCCCCCCTAATGAGACATCCGGCACCCCCAAGAGAGCTCGCAATTGCTGGAACTTACTCTAGGTGAAAGGTTTGGTAAAGATGTTAGCAACCTGCTCCGATGTAGGACAATACTGCAAATTAATGACCTGCTCTTGAATCAGCTCTTGAATGTAGTGCATATGGATCTCGATGTGTTTGATCTGCTGGTGCTGGATTGGGTTCTTCGAGATTGCAATAGCACTCTGATTGTCACAATGTAGAACTATCGGCCCGTGGAGTGGTGAACCCAAACTCTGTGAGAATGTGCTAAAGCGAAATGGTCTCAGTCCCTGCATTAACAACTCCTCGATACTCAGCCTCAGTCGAAGTGAGAGCAATAGCATGCTGCTTCTTGCTCTGCCAACAAATGGGGCCTAAACCAAGGTGAAAATTGTAACTTGAAGCAAACTTACTATCATCAAGATCGCCAGCCCAATCAGAGGTCTGTGTAACCAACCAAGCGAAGTCTTGTGCCTGCTGCATAGTGAATCCCATAGTGATGTGTACCCTGGATGTAATGAAGGATGCGTTTGACGGCTTTCCAATGAAGCTCATGTGGCTCTTGCATGAAGCGGGAAACCATGCCAGCTACAAATGAAATATCAGGGCGTGTGTGAGTCAAGTAGATGAGACTACCAACAAGCTGACGATACAATGTGGCATCAACTGGTGGAGAAGAATACTGAGCCTCAAGCTTGACTCCTGAAAGAAAGGGAGTCGGTGAAGGCTTACAATCAGCCATATGAAAGCGTGCAAGTAGATCAAGAGCATACTTGGGCTGCGATAGTGTAATCCCAAAAGGTGACTGTGAAATCTCTATCCCGAGAAAGTAGTGCAAAAGACTTAAGTCAGTCATAGCAAATCTGTCATGCAAAGTAGATTTGACCCTGCTAATGATAGATGCGGTGCTCCCTGTAATGATCAAATCATCAACATAGAGCACAAGTATCAAGTGAGAGTCATCCTGTCGCAAAATATAGACATTCGGATCAGAATGACACTTGGTGAACCTTGCTGAGAGAAGAAAGGAATCCATCTTGGCATACCAAGCCCTGGGGGCCTGCTTGAGGCCATAGAGAGATTTCCTTAGTCTGCAAACCAAGGAAGTATCCTGGATTTTCAACCCTGTGGCTGCTCCATATAAATATCCTCATCAAGATCCCCATGAAGAAAGGCACTCTTCACATCCATCTGATGTACAACCCAACCATGAGCTGTAGCAATAGCAAGTGTCAAGCGAATGGAGTTCATCTTGGCTACGGGCGCAAAGGTCTCAGTACAGTCAACACCTGGAACCTGAGAGAAACCTTTTGCAACAAGCCGAGCCTTATACTTAACCATCTGTTGCAAATTTGGTTCGATAGATCCACTTACATCGAACCATCTTTCTCCCCTTAGGGAGATGGACTAAATCCCATGTGTTGTTCCTCATCAAGGAACTATACTCTTCTTCCATAGCTTGGTCCCACTTAGGAACCCTTGATGCTTCCCGAAATGTCTGTGGATCGAAAGTGGTAGCAATGAATGCATGTGGAAGGTCCTGATGCTGTGATCGAGTCCTCCGTGTATCTAAAGGATCCCCAACAAGAGATCCTGCGGACTCAAGTGTCTGTCGAGCCCAATGAGGTCTAGGGGGAGGTGGAGAACGAGGCTCCTCAACTGCAAGTGGACCCTGCTGATGTATAACCTTGCGAGTCGGAGTTGAAGGAGTCTCATCATCTGAATCACTATCATCACTATCCACAATGGAGGAAGGTGGAGGAGGTAGAGAGGGTAAGCTAGGAGAGCTTTCCTCAAAATGTACACTCCTCTCAATGAACACCTCATGTGTCTCAGGATCCATCAACCTATATGCCTTAACACCCTCAGGATATCCAACAAAAATGCAAGGCCTACTATGAGGTTCCAATGCCTTGCGTTTCTGCGGAGGTATAGGAGCCCATGCTGGACACCCAAAGACTCTGAAATGTCTTACAATCGGTTTCCTACCAGCCCAAGCCTCAAAATGAGTAATACCTTGCAAAGCTTTGTGAGGAACCCGATTTTGGATGTGTGTGGCACAACTGATAGCCTCTGCCCAAAAGGCGGGATCAAGACAACGTGCATGTATCATACAACTAGCCATTTGTTTGAGAGTTCTCTTCTTGCGCTTTGCAACTCTGTTCTTCTATGGAGTGTATGCAACCAAATGCTGAAGATCAATCCCCTAAAATGTACAAAAATCCTCAAGTCTCTTGTTCACATATTCCCTTCCATTATTTGTACAAAGAATCTTGACCACTTTCCCGGATTGCTTCTCCACACGAGTCTTGAAGTCTTGAAATCTGTCAAATACTTCACTCTTATGAATGAGAAAGTAGACCCAAGTGAAGTGGGAGTAGACATCAATGAAGGTGAGGACATAGCAGGTTTGCTAAATGCAGGTGTTGGAAATGGACCTCCTACATCGCTGTGAACAAGTTGAAGAACTTCCAAAGCTCTTCAAGCTTTCCCCTTATCAAACTTCTCCTCGGGATGCTTGCGCATGGAACAACCTGAACATACACGCTCTGAAAAACTGATTCGAGGTAGACTTGTGACCATGTCTTTAGTGCAGAGCTGCTGAAGATAGCGGTAGTTGAGGTTACCAAACCGCTCATGCCATAGCTTACTTTCTGAATTTGAATGAGTAAGCAAGGCCCTAGAAGGAGAACTTGGCACAAACTGGGAGAATGAATAAAGCCTTGAGTTGTCATTGACTTGTCCCACTGCTACCAAGGCATCATCATGAAGTTCCTTTACCACAACTGAATCAGGTGTAAACTCAACCTTTTTCCCATTCCCATAGTGAGTGATTTGGTAGATAGAGAGAAGGTTGGTAGACAAGTTAGTAACATAAAGAACATTCTCAAATGTTCCATCATCCATGTCAACAAGAGGTGGATGACCCACCGAATGTGGAGTGTAACAACAAAATAAGACCACAAAAGGTGGAATTTCTCCTACAAGCTATATCCCTATGTGCACATTTCCCTAAGTGCCTCAAATCCAAATTACGAAGAGATGCATTATCCTAAGCTAACTTAAGTAAAGTGTAATAATATCCATAATGAATATTTATTTACACCAACACTTTTGTCCAAAGTCACATTATTTTTCCTAAGTAATGGTGGTGCCTAGAAACAAGGTTATTAATGTTTTATTATGTTGTTATTTTATTAAATAATGACCATTGAAAGAGGTGTGATTTGGAGACATTTATTGGGATGCCAAGTCTAGAAGGTGTCATGAAATGTAATGAAATGAAATGAGGGGAATTTGGTCGCCATGTGAATTTGAATTTTAGCCTCCAGAATCTATAAATGAGTGCTGGGCTTCTCATTTGGTATCCATGAAAAATTATATCGAAGTGTTGCCAAAATTTCGAATGAAGCTTCAAGAAATGCATACCTCCTAGCCATAGCTTGATTTCTTGCTTGCAATACAACAACTAGTTGAGCCAGAGACTGCTCTTCATTCAGAGGAGTTGATTGGAGAACTATGTTGAAGATTTATGTATTAATTTCTGATGTTTGGAGTGTTTTTTGAGTGTTCAGGTTGTTCGTTGTGTAAGTGTGCTGAAGTAAATTATTGGTCGTTGGTCTCTGTGCATTCGTCAATTCATTCTGGGTATTCACTCTGATTTTTCCTACACCCTAAGCGATGAATCCTACCAATTTATAGATTTTTATTTGCACCATTGGATTTTATAATGCAAATCAACCCCTCATGTTGGGCCGTACCATGTCATGGCTGCTTTGGGGTGCATGCTGAAATGTTTGGGTGTTTTGGTTGCAAGTTTGAGGTTCTAGTTTAGTCGCCTCCTTCATAGTTTTCATTTGCTTCTGTTCGTGAGTCATTTTGTAGTGTTTCAATGGAGTTATGAGCATTTCAATGTTTTCTGTGGTGGCTATTTTTGTGTGTTATGCATACTGGAAATTACATTTTCAGAATGAGAGTCAATAGTTTGGTATCTATCTATGGGTGTGTGTGAGTTCATTGAGTGTGATGAGCTTCGTAATACTTATCAGCACTGGATAGTGTCATCTCTATTCTAAGATTCATATCTCTTCATTGTAAAGCTGGTTAGTAGTACTAACATCTATTTCTGGATTGTAAGCAAGACCCACTGAAAAGTGGAAGAGGTTGACTTGCCGCCTATATCTGAATTTTGTAATACTGTCCTCCCACTGCATAAGCGGTAGAGTTGATTGTTAATTTCATTCCTAGTCCTCCTGTTGGATAAGCGGTTGAGCGATTGTTATTTCAGTTTCTTGGCTTGTCCTTGGTTTGTTTACCGCCAAGTGATTTTCAGTGTTTTCAATATCCCACTGTATAAGTGGAAGGGGTTGTCTTGTCGCCTAAGCATTGTAATAATTTCCATGATTTGAAGCTAATGATCCCCTCAACTTCGTATGCTCTCACCTTCCCATGTTGGGCACTTGGTGATCAGAAAGTGGAAGGGTTGCATTTTCAATATTAATGTATTTTCATTTGCTAACCCTAACGGGTTCTTGTTGTGTTGTAAACTTGAGGTTATAAAAAAAATTGTGGAGATATTACAGTGGTATTAGAGCAGGTTATCCTGCCAGCCTTTGTAGTCAGAGTTCTCCATGAGTGACAGAGACATCAGATATATAACAGAGAATAGAGAAGACAATAGTGTTAGATTCCATCTGTCCTAGTGGAAGAGACTTTTTAGAGGTTTCGAGAAACAGAAAGATAGCAGTCAATTCAGCTGATTCAGTTGATACCATGGTAGAAAGAAAATCAGATTCGAAGGGGGCTGCAGAGAGAGCTGAAAATAAATTTGATACCATGTTGGACATATATCCCAGTTGTTGGCAAAACTAAATCAGAATGTTGGTGGGATTCCTAATCATCCCACTAATGAAAATAATGCGAGCACCTCTAAAAACTCTGGAGGAAATGGGAATGGAAGCAACCAGAGTAGCAACAATGGTGGAACACCCGTAGGGTCTGTTCAAGACCTTTGCAACCCATCTTCCTTCCAAGGGAGGCATCGCCACCTGAAGTGGAGGTTCCAATGGCTGATGAGATAAGAGCTAGCTACATGGAGTATGCCTCTCTTCCAATGGAGATTTGTAACATCCTTACCCTTGACCAATACATGAACCGGAAGAAGAGAAGGGATGTGAGATATGAAAACCATTATTCCGCTTCGAGAGACTAACAAGAAGCTCTTGGAAAGGAGACTCTAGCTCATTTTGATGGGAGCAATAAGTGTTTGGCTAGAGCATGGGTTCAGAAGTTGGACAACTATTTTTCCGTGAGGCCAATACCAGAGGAAGATGCTATCAAGTTTGCTACCTTACACTTGGATGGAGCTGCTCACGAGTCGTGGTATCATGGGTTGGTCACCCTTGGCCATAGCTCGATTAATACATATAATGAGCTCACCAACAAGCTCATTGAAAGATTTGATACTAAGGATCTTGAGGTGAAATTTCAGGGGCTTGCACAAATAAAGCAGTAGGGCTCTTTGGACACTTAGATAATTGAGTTTCAAAGCCTTTCAGTTATGGTTACTATTATCACAAAAGTTTGCACCCTTGCCGAGCTATCAACTCAGCAACCTTGTGAAACATGGAAACAACCCCGAAGTGTGGAACCTTGCGCAAGGAGGTTGAATCTCCGGAGAAGGCCGACCTCCTTCTCAATCTAGGTGTAGGTGTTGAACCAACTCAACACTTCAAAACTAACTCCTAGGCCTATCCTAACAAATTGCAGTGGTAAAGGGAAGAGAGAAATGCTTGAAATAAAAGGAGGTGATGCACCAAGAAGAGATTGTTCCTCTCCCTACCCGAAATGACACAAAAAATCAACTGAAACACCCAGGAGATGCACAAACTTCAGTTGTATGAGTGACCCCAATGCATGTATGAAGGTTAGAATTCAATGAATGCCAAGAAGGGAGAAGGTTTCCCACAAGTCACACTCGTAAATAAATTTAACCCCACATATATGAGAGAAGAACCACAAAACATACACCTATGATGAAGGTAAGGAAACATACACAACATACATAAGTTGAAAGTAGGCAAGAATGATGATTTCAATTAATTATAAGGCCAATGGCCAAACTTACAGTTGCACAAATGCAAGATAAATACAAGAGAAGTGGGAGAGCATGGAATAGCTCAATCCAGCAGGGAGAGAACCCTTTACAATAAGGCTTAATAGACTTTATATAGAAAAATGGTTACAAGAGTGATCATGAGCCCTGCATGTCAGTCTGGGAGCAGGGAAGTGCATGCAGTTGACTTGTACATGTAAGCAACCTAGCCATACCCACAAAAGACAATTCTAAGAAGGGTGGATTGACTGACCTTCCAAAGTCAGAGTATGCAGACATGACATAAGTCACCACAACAAGCATAGCCTCATACCTCCCTTGATGGAAATCCTGCCAAAAACATTAAATGCACCATTGTGGCTCAACAAAAGAAGGTGCATAAGTCACCAAAGCTGTTGGAGCATTTAAAGCTTTGAGTGGTGATCACGCCATCCGAAAGTGTTGCAAGACGAAAGTAGTTTGGAAGACTTTGGAGACTTGGGTCGCCGAAGTTGGGGGAACTTTGGAGACCTGGGTCATCGAAGTTGGGGGAACTTCTTTCGGAGTTCCGGGGTTGAAGAACTAGGAACTTGGGAACCTGGGGGTTCCGGAGTTCCGAGGTTGAAGAACTTCGGAACTTGGGAACTTGGGGGTTCCGGAGTTACGGGGTAGAAGAACTAGGAACTTGGGAACTTGGGGGTTTCGGAGTTCCGGGGTTGAAGAACTAGGAACTTGGGAACCTGGAGGTTCCGGAGTTTCGGGGTTGAAGAACTAGGAACTTGAGAACCTGGGGGTTCCGGAGTTCTGGGGTTGAAAAACTAGGAACTTGGGAACTTTAGGGTTCCGGAGTTCCGGGGTTGAAGAACTAGGAACTTGGGAACCTGGGGGTTCTGGAGTTCCGGGGTTGAAGAATTTAGGAACTTGGGAACTTGGGGGTTCCGGAGTTCCGGGGTAGAAGAACTAGGAACTTGGGAACTTGGGGGTTTCGGAGTTCCGGGGTTGAAGAACTAGGAACTTGGGAATCTGGGGGTTGCGGTGTTCCGGGGTAGAAGAAGTAGGATCTTGGGAACCTGGGGGTTCTAGAGTTTCAGGGTCGAAGAACTAGGAACTTGGGGGATCCAGAGTTCCGGGGTAAAAGAACTACGGAACTTGGGAACCTAGGGGTTCCGGAGTTCTGGCGTAGAAGAACTAGGAACTTGGGAACCTGGGGGTTCCGGAGTTCCGAGGTTGAAGAACTTAGGAACTTGGGAACCTAGGGCTTTCGGAGTTTTGGGGTTGAAGAACTTAGGAACTTCCTTCTGACAAGACAACACTTCACACTTGATAATTCCATTGCTTTTCTCCTTGATCAACTGGGGCAGTGCTGGTCCATGGAACATATCTCTGATCGGTTCTCACTGATGGACCAAGGGTGTCATAAAATGACAACATTTTTGGCGATTTCTGCGGGATGCTTGCCTGCTAAGCATGAAGTCCAGAAGCCTTAAGCATCCATTGGGCACCGAGTCATTGAAAAGACCCAAAACATGTGTGCATCATCACTTGGAGGAAAACTGAAAACCAGAGCGCACACCCTCTTAAGGAGAATGCAGCATGTGCTTAAGCACTTATTAAAGCAAAACAACCTCTAGTCTAATATTTACATAGTCATCAACACACTCTTTAGAAGTAGGGCTTGAGATGAATCCCATTCATTGGGATTGGAAGAACTTCACCATCAAGCTTGGAGAGATGAAATGCATTGGCCTCCTTGCAACTAGTGATGACATATGGACCACTCCAGATAGCATCAAATTTGGAGTGTCGCCCAGCTTTGGCTCTGTCTGCATCCCACTTAAGAACTAGATCTCCCTCTTTGAAGACCCTATTAGTAGCCCTTTTGTCAAAAACCTTCTTGACCTGCTCTTGATGAGTCTTAAGTGTTTGCATAGCCTGACTTCTAACCTCCTCCAGCTCCATCAGCTCAGCTAGTCATACTATCATGGCATCATTCTCTGTCAATTCCAGCTGATGTGCTAGTTCAAGAGAGGGTAACTCTAGGGAAGTTGGGAGTCTTGCTTCCTTCCCATATACTAGCATGAAAGGGGAGTTACCAATCGCCCTCTTGGGTGTGATGCTGTCAGCCCATAAGGCTTTCCTCAACTTAGTGTGCCATGCCCTCTGATTGTCTTCAATTGTCCGTTTAATTATCCTGATGAGGTTCTTGTTGGAAGATTCAGCTAAGCTGTTACCTTGAGGGTAATAGTTGGATGATGTCTTCAAGTATACACCATGCTTAACTTCCCAAGAACTGATTTGGGTTCCAGCAAATGCCCTGGCATTGTCTGATATGATGGTGGAGGGGACATCGAATCTTGTCACAATTCCCTCAAGGAATTCCAACACTGAGGCCTCAATGGCATCCCTCAATGCAACTGCCTCTGTCCACCTAGTGAAGTAAACTGTTGCGGCCAAGATCCACTTATGGCCAGCACTAGAAGGTGGGTTTATCATGCCAATGAAGTCTAAACCCCATTGGGCAAACGGTTGATTTTCTTGGATGGGATGAAGAGGTAGGGCAGCTAGTCTTTGCTTCCCAGAGAAGAGAGCACATTTTTTGCAATTCTTCACCCATCTATGTGAGTCACTGAATAAGGATGGCTAGTAATAACCAACCCTCATTGTTTTGATAGCCGTAGTCCTTGCAGAGAAGTGGTCCCCTGAAGAGCCATCATGAAATTCCTCTAACAATCTGCTTACTTTGTTTTGCTCGATACATCTTAGTAAGACTCCATTGGAGTCCTTTCGGAAAAGAGTGCCATTCACTAAGACATAGGGAATGGACTGCAACCTGAAATGCCTTCTTTTGGTCTTGTCCAGACTTTGGGGTTATCTACCTTCCATTAAGAATGTGGTCATGTCACCTACCCAACTAAATTGAGTGTTGTTTCCAGTTGGTTGATCCTCTTGTAACACAAGGGCGCAACTTGAAATGCCTTCTTTTGGTCCTGTCCAGACCTTGGGGGTATCTACCTTCCATTAAGAAGATGGTCATGTCACCTACCCAACTGAATTGAGTGTTGTTTCCAGTTGGTTGATTTTCTTGTAACACAAGGGTGACCTCTGAAGTAGTCTCAGAACATAAGACAAGCTGTTCACATAGGCCCCTGCCTCTTACAAGCTTGGTGATCTTGATGTTGATGTCATACTCCATGACGTTGGTTATCCACCCAGCCCTCTTCTCACTGATATCCTTGTTTAGAAGGAAATCTTTGACACTTGCATGCAGAACTAAGAGCTGGATCTTGTTGTTGGACAACATGTGTTTGAACTTTTTTAATGCCCTTACAACAGTGAGGACCTGCTTCTCTACATAGCTATATTTAAGCTCATAGTCCTTTAGCCCCTCACTAAAGAAAGCAATAGGTTGCTCCAAACTGTCATCGTTCAGCCGTGTTAGGACAACTGAGATGCTAGATTCTCCTCCGAAGGTATAGAGGATAAAATCCATTTCGTAATTAGGATTGACACGGGTAGGGGCCTGAGCAATTGCTTGTTTGATCTACTTGAAACCGACCCTTCCCTCCTTGGTCCAACTGAGAGCCAAGTTTTTCTTCAACATGGAAGTGAGGGGTTTTACCATGGTGGCAAGGTTGGGAATGAACCTCCTCACAAAATTGATTCTACAAAGGAAACTTTGCAATCCTTTCTTGTGACTGGGGAGTGGAAGAGAAAGAATAGCCTCCACTCGCTCTAGATCAATGGTCAAACCCTCCTTGGATACGATCTGTCCTAGCAATCTCCCTTGATTAGTAGCAAATACACACTTGCTAGGGTTCAAGGACACACCATACTCCCTGCATTTCATGAAAACCTGCTCAAGACGACCAAGATGGTCAGCTGCAAGCTTTGAATAAACAATTATGTCATCAAGGTATACAAGCACAAACTTTGCTAATACACCCTTGAAAACCATGTCCATTTCTCTTTGGAATGTGGCACCTATATTGGTTAGTTCAAAGGGCATTTTACAATAAGCATAGGTACCCCACTTAGTAGTAAATGCAGTCTTGTATTGGTCTGATTCTTGGACCAAGATCTGATTGTAGCTTGAATACCCATCCAAGAATGAAAATCTTTCCGAGCCATTGACCTTTTGGAGAATCTTCTCCATAGAGGGAAGGAGAAAGTGATCCTTGAGGGAGGCTCTATTGAGATCCCTAAAGTATACACATAGCTTGATTTCCCCATTCTTCTTCCTTACAGGGACAAGGTTGGCCACCCAAGAGGAGTGCTTGATGGGGAAGATGATATTGGCTTCTATCAGCTTGGTTAACTCCTTCCTCATTAGTGGCTCAATCTTGTGGTTTATTGGCCTTTGCTTTTTTCTAAGTGGCTTTGCATCCGAGTTTAGCTCTATGGTATGCTGGGCTAAGCTAGGGTCAAAACCTTTAAAGTCTTCATAGGTCCAGGCAACTATGTCATCATATTTTTGGCAAAGCTCAACAAAGGCCTCTTGCTTGGTGGAGGAACACACCTTGCCCAAGTTTAAGGGCCTACCTTCGGCGACAACAACTGGCTTGTAATCACCCCTCTTTGCAACCAAGTTCATCTTCTTCAACTGATCATCCGAGTTGAAAATGCCTTCCAAGGTAACTAGACCTTTAGGCAACTTGTTGGAGTTGAGCTGCATGATTTGATCTCCATACTGGTCTTGCATCTTAGGCTGATTTTTAGCAGAAAACTTTGCTTCATTTTGCAAGAAGCTGACGATCTATTGATCGCTTTCAAACACTTGCCAATTTACGTGATTGTCTGGGAAAGCAGGCCTCACAACAAGCCTGATGTGTTGCTCCTCCTCACTTGCAACATGCGTTGGTATGTCGAATTGAGCACTAATTGCTGCAAGCCTATCAACATGCTTGTTCTGACTTCTAGGAATGCTCTGGATATTGAAGGCCTCGAATCCTTCTATCAAATCCCAAACCCTGTGTTTGTATGATTTGAGTAGGTTGTTTTTTGCTACACTTTGGGCTTGGATGTGGTTAATTAACCAACTCACTATCTCCAAATACTTGCAAAGATTTTATCTTTCTACTTAGTGCAAGTTGGAGACCTTGGATCAAGGCTTCATACTCAGCGACATTATTGGTGCAACCAAATTGAAGCCTAAAACAGAAGAAATATTTCTCCTGCTCAAGAGAAACAAGCATCACACCGACACCTGCACCATTCTTGTTTCTTGAACCATCAAAAAACATGTTCCATAACCCCTCTGAGTCTCCTTGTGTCTTGATGAGGTTAGGGATAGGAGTATCCTCTTCATGGATACAATAGGTGCCAAGCCTAGTCTCTTTAGTCTCAACTAATGGATCAAACTGAAAAGCATTGGCCCATTCGGCCAACAAGTAATCAGGAACCTCTTGCAAAAGAGTGGCAGGCTCATGGATAGTACACTCCCCCTCTTCATGCAAAGTGCGATTCATGTTTATAGGGCTGGGGGTGTAGGGCTCAATGTGGTTTTGGGCAATGCGTCCGCCCTTATGGTGACCTTGGTACCATACCTTGTTCGAAATAGCATGTGGGACCAATCAGAAGACAGGTACCCACCTATCTTAGCAGTGAAGTCTCTAGACAGGCAGATGGCAAAGAAGGCAGAGAGGTCGATAATTGATACGTCTTGCAAGACAGTGCAACTAGGGCATGCATGCAAGGTTAACTTCAAATTTTTTACCACCCCTACTGTCTTAATAGAAGTGCCATCTAATTGGACCACCCCTTTGATCACAGGTTCGTATTCTATGCCAAGAAGATTAGGTACCTTCTTAGGCATGATTGAGCTACTAGCTCCTGAATCTATCATGCAGTTGTGAACCAAATTATCTCCTATGGTTAAGGAGACATAGAAAGGGGGAGGCTTGCTGATCTTGCTTGAATCTTCCTCCTCCTTGGGTTGCACCAAACTGGTGGAGACTGCCTTTCCGCTGACTGTTGCCTCACCACCAAACTGATCGATGTCCTTTAGTGCCTCCTTAAGCAAATCCCTTTGAGATGGGATTGAAAGGGCCTCCCACATAGTGACGTTGAGGTTGGCCTTCTTCATCTGATCAGCTGTGTTGAAAGGGACACCAACTGATTTTAGAGGACCCTTTGAGACTACAAGGTCTAGTTTTTCTCTTTGGACGACTTGGGCCTCTTCCTGCCTCTTGCTCCCTTGCATGGTACTCTAGCTTGTATCATGGGTGGCTAGATTGGGTGTTGGAGCATGGGCTGATGTTGAAGGTGAGGCAGCTACCATGGCTCTCTTCTTTGACCTTGTATACTACAACATAGAATCACCATTTGTTCGGTTCAAACCACAAAATTCTGCCTCCTACCAATTGACAAAGGTAGAATCCCCTTGTAAGTAAGCCTGAGTGCCAACACTAGGCTGATTTGGGTTATATTGTTGGCCAGAAGTGGTTGGCTCATCTTGCACCACTAAGGTTTGGACAAACCCTCCATTTTTGCATGCACCTTGGTTGTGTGGCTGATTGCATGGTTGACACCAATCTTGCTCTTGGGTGAGGTTATTTTGCATTGGAACTATTGCCTTTGAGTTGCTTGTGGTTGTGGGGTTCACACTATTCAGAGGCCTGGCATTGCTCCATTGGTTTTGCCCTTGAAAGGGTGGCCTATTCTGTTGATAGTTCTGATTTTGTGCCTCATAAGGTCTGCTATGCTGGTCTTGCTGCCTCTTTAGTGTCACCAACTCATTGCTAAAGTTTTGCAATAAAGCCTTGACCTCATGGAGCTCATTGGAGGATGTTTAGGGTGTGGATGGTTGACCTGCGGAAGCCATGGGGATAGGAGCCAAGGTGGGTTGTTGAGTAGGAGCTTCACGGAAGAGAGACATTGGAGGCCTTGGAGCTATCTTCCCAACCTGAATCAAACAATTTTCTGCTCTTATGGCTATGTCATATGCACCCGGTAAAGAGGCTCCACCCATCGATTGTACCATGACAGCTATATCGCTATTGATAGCTCTAAGATAATACAAGAAGGCATGATTTGGAGATGGCTTCACTAGAGCAATAATTCTATTCCATGTCTTATGGAATCTGAAATTGAAATCTCCCATGAACTCGTGGGGTGCCCTCTTGATCGTAGTCAATTGCTCCACAAGTAATAGGTGATCACTTTTGTCTTCGAAATGGTTGCACAACCTCTCCCCCAATTCGTCCCAATTGTGAATGGAGCTAGACGACAACCCTCTATACCATTGCAAAGCTTTGCCGTTCAAAGATGTGGCCGAGTCTGACAACAACATCATCCTGAGTGATATTATGGACGGAACAAATGTTTGCAATGTCTTGAATGTGCTCAATGGGCGTAGTAGCTGTTTCACCAGTGAAGTATGGTATACTCTTCAATGCAGCCACTTGTATGTCATTCCATTGAGTCAAAATAAGGGGACTCCCCCCATTGAAGGTAACAAAAACTTGATTTCTTGCCATGCGAAACAATGGTCTATTGATATGAGTGGTGGGAGCCCTTGATAGTAATGGTCTTGTAAATGGAGGGGTAGAATGAGACCTGGGAGATGCAGTGTTTACAACCCTGACCTCCCTAACTAGTGATAATGAAGGTCTATCTCTCCGCCTTCTAGAGTCTGAAGATGAGAGTTCTTCGAATTGGAAACTACCTCTAGAAGACGCCCTTGTATGAATTCTGGGCATGAAATCTGGAGCTGCAACAAGTCATGAGCAAGCAGGCTGAACTGGTGAGGAAAGAGTTCGGAACTTGGGGGTTTCGGAGTTGAGCACTTCGAAACTTGGGGTTTTTGAAGTAGCGGACCTAGGAACTTCGGAACCTAGGGGTTCCGGAGTTGAGATTGCTTAGTGACTTCGGAACCTGGAGACCTCAGGGTTCCGGAGTTAGAAACAAGTCATTTACAAGAGATTGGTCTTGTGAGAAGAGTCGCCGAGTGCTTGAAGATGACTGCCTCTAAAGGCTAAGATGCCAAGAACAACACTGAATCCTTAGCATGTAAATCGAATGAAGTCCCACCGAGCGTGCCAAAAACCGTTATCACAAAAGCTTGCACCCTTGCTGAGCTATCAACTCAGCAACCTTGTGAAACATGGAAACAACCCCAAAGTGTGGAACCTTGCGTAAGGGGGTTGAATCTCCGGAGAAGGCCAACTTCCTTCTCAATCCAGGTGCAGGTGTTGAACCAACTCAACACTTCAAAACTAACTCCTAGGCCTATCCTAACAGATTGCAGAGGTAAAGGGAAGAGAGAAATGCTTGAAATAAAAGGAGGTGATGCACCAAGAAGAGATTGTTCCTCTCCCTACCCGAAATGACACAAAAAATCAACTAAAACACCCAAGAGATGCACAAACTTCAGTTGTAAAAGTGACCCCAATGCATGTATGAAGGTTAGAATTCATTGAATGCCAAGAGGGGAGAATGTTTCCCACAAGTCACACTCATAAATAAATTTAACCCCGCATATATGAGAGAATAACCACAAAACATACACCTATGATGAAGGTAAGGAAACATACACAACATACATAAGTTGAAAGAAGGCAAGAATGATGATTTCAATTAATTATAAGGCCAATGGCCAAACTTACAGTTGCACAAATGCAAGATAAATACAAGAGAAGTGGGAGAGCATGGAATAGCTCAAGCTAGCAGGGAGAGAACCCTTTACAATGAGGCTTAACAACCTTTATATAGAAAAATGGTTACAAGAGTGATCGTGACCCCTGTATGTCAGTCTGGGAGTGCATGCAGTTGACTTGTACATGCAAGCAACCTAGCCATACCCACAAAAGGCAATTTTGAGAAGGGTGGATTGATTGACCTTCCAAAGTTAGAGTATGCAGACATGACATAAGTCACCACAACAAGCATGGCCCCGTACCTCCTTTGATGGAAATCCTGCCAAAAACATTAAATGCACCCCTATGGCTCCACAAAAGAAGGTGCATAAGTCACCAAAGCTGTCGGAGCATTTAAAGCTTTGAGTGTCGATCACGCCATCCGAAAGTATTGCAAGCCGGAAGTAGTTTGGAAGACTTCGGAGACTTGGGTCGCTGAAGTTGGGGGAACTTCGGAGACCTGGGTCACTGAAGTTGGGGGAACTTCGACAACTTGGGACCTTGGGGGCTCCAGAGTTCCGGGGCAGAAGAACTAGGAACTTGGGGATCTGGGGGTTTCGGAGTTCCGGGGTTGAAGAACTAGGAACTTGGGAACCTGGGGGTTCCAGAGTTCCGAGGTAGAAGAACGAGGGGTAGAAGAACTAGGAACTTGGGGACCTGAGGGTTTCGGAGTTCCGGGGTCTAAGAATTAGGAACTTGGGAACTTGGGGGTTCCGAGGTAGAGTAACTAGGAACTTGGGAACCTGGGGGTTCCGGAGTTTCAGGGTAGAAGAACTAGGAACTTGGGAACTTGGGGGTTCTAGAGTTCCGGGGTTGAAGAACTTAGGAACTTGGGAACCTTGGGGTTCCAGAGTTTCGGGGTTGAAGAACTTAGGAAATTCATTTTGACAAGACAACACTTCAACACTTGATAATTCCATTGCTTTTCTCCTTGATCAACCGGGTTAGCGCTGGTCCGTGGAATATATCTCTGATCGGTTCTCACTGATGGACCAAGGGTGTCATAAAATGACAACAGTTACCTGTATTTCTGAGAGGAGGTTAGTAGTTCTATTCACTGAAGGACTTGAAGAACCCTTGAAAGGTTGGGTTAAAGCCTTTGATCCGCCCACATTGGCTGAAGTAATCAAAAAGTCAAGGAACATGGAGTTGGCTGCCCCTAAGCCAAAAGTTCAGTCCCAGCCTTTCTCCTATCGTAACGATAAGAAGAAATTTTCCAATCAGTCTAAGAAGTTTCCTTCTCGGATGGATGATGAGCTCCGCCAATAGCTCCGAAGGAAGAATTTATGTTACTCATTGAAAGAACCATGGACCCTGGGTCATAGGTGTCATGGAAAGGGTAGTGCACGTCAGCTGGAAGCCTATTCTGCTGATGGATCACATTTTTAAATTTCAGAACAGCAGATTAACATGGAGGAGAGAGTGAGTATGAAGAGGTTCCAGAAGGGCTTGAAAGTGATCAAGATAATCAGAGTATAGTTGCCCAACTTTCAAGCTTTCACAAGAATGAATCATTCAGAGTTCGAGGAGCATTGGGAGAGCATCGACTTGTTGCTCTAATTGACAATGAAGCAACTCACAACTTTATTGATGCTAGAATTGTTGGAAAGAGAGCCCTTGTCATTGATGAAGTTGAAGACTCCAAGGTCATGGTGGCTGATGGGTCAACCATTTGTTGCAAATGGATGGTTTCCAATATGTCTATGAGGCTAGGTAACTACGAAGTCAAGGATGACTTCTATGTTGTTAACATTGGAGGAACAGATGATGTGGTCCTTGGCATACAGTGGCTGTGATCTCTTGGAGAGATCACTCTTAACTTGCAAACCATGGAGTTAAAATTCATGTCTGAAGGTAGTATCAAGAGGGATGTCAAATGGAGGCCCTCATATTGTGTCACTAAAAAGGATGGAAAAGCTGATTTGCCATGGACAAGCTGAGTGGGCAGCGGAGTGTATGATTATGCCATCCGATCCTGTTGAAGTGAAGATACAATATGCTTCAGATACTCAGGAGCTAATCACAAAAAGAAGCAAATTCTTTGAGGACTTACCACCTTGGAGACCTCCAAATAGGGGATCTGAACACATCATTGAGTTGGAAGGAGGAGCAAAACCGGTTAATACCACTCCATACTAGTATCCTAAGAAGCAGAAAGATGAGATAGAGAAGGCCATCAAGGAACTCTTGGACATGGGTTCATTTGTCCAAGTAAGAACCCATTTGCTTTAGTAGTGGTTTTGGTTAGGAAGAAAGATGGGACCATGCGCATGTGCGTGGATAATCGAGCATTAAATCAAAAGACATTTAAGAATCGGTATCCCATCCCGCATATTGATGAGCTCATTGATGAGCTACATGGAGCGGTTTTCTTTTCAAAAATTGATTTGAGATTGGGCTACTATCTATGGGTGTGTGTGAGTTCATTGAGTGTGTTGAGCTTGGTAATATTTATCAGCAGTGGACAGTGTCATCTCTATTCTAAGGTTCATATCTCTTCATTGTAAAGTTGGTTAGTAGTACTAACAGCTATTTCTGGATTTTAAGCAAGACCCACTGAAAAGTGGAAGAGGCTGGCTTGCCGCCTATATCTGAATTTTGTAATGCTCTCCTCCCGCTGCATAAGCAGTAGAGTTGATTGTTAATTTAATTCCTAGTCCTTCCGCTAGATAAGCGGTTGAGTGATTGTTATTTCAGTTTCTTGGCTTGTCCTTGGCCGGTTTACCGCCAAGTGATTTTCAGTGTTTTCAATATCTCGTTATATAAGCGGAAGGGGCTAGCTTGCCGCCCAAGCATTGTAATAATTTCTAGTGATTTGAAACTAACAATCCCCTCAACACCATATGCTCTCACCTTCCCATGTTGGGCACTTGGTGATCAGAAAGTGGAAGGGTTGCATTTTCAATATTATTGTATTTTCATTTGCTAACCCAATCGGGTTCTTGTTGTGTTGTAAACTTGAGGTTATCAAAAAAAATTGTGGGGATATTACATTCCTTCTCTTGCTTATTATCAATCAGATTGAATGAAAACCGCACTCAAAATATCAGTCACTTTAATTACTCCCTTATAATCACTGCCAAAGGAGCTGTGCACCAAATATTGCCAAGGAAGCAACTGATAGTCTCTAGAAGTCCTGGCAAAGGAGTTGTGATCCCTCACATGCTACTCCATGTTGCAAAGCGTGATTTCCACATATAGGCTCAAGAAACTAGCGCATTTGTTCTTGGTAGTGTCTTGTCTGACGTTCGTGTATTGGCAAATTTGAAGTTCGGATCCCTTGACCAAGCATTGCCTACCAAGCAAAAGTCCTTTTTCGCTCTTTGGTGAGTCCATGCATTGAGAGCCCAGTTCTCTTTGGTTTGGCCTGATTCATAGATAGATCCTATAGTCATTGGAGTTTTTGCTATTTATTGGCAACACGACGCAATGGTTACTATGAGCTATTGCCACCAATTTGGAGCATTTCAAATTCTAAAAGTCAAAGTACATCAAATTTTAGTTATATCATGTATTTATAATAGGGTTGATTTTTTATTAGTCATTATTGTTGTATCAATAAAAGTAGTGTATCAAAATTTAAAAGCGTCAAAATTTTTAAAAATTCTCAGTTGTAATCGAAGTGCATGATTGATGGGACCTGACACTCCTTGTAGAAATTTCGTATCAAGGGGGGAGGATATGTTCTTTCCTCACAATTGATGAAATGAGCATCAAAAGAAAAATTCGCTAAGTAGCAATTTTATTGGAAGCCAGAGGCAACGAAGGAAGGTGGACAATCAGTGTCTGTTGACGTGTCTAAAGTCGCATCGCTGCAACTCTACCCGGCCAACGTAGAATAGAATGATCTCGTTGAGTACCCTATCCTCTCTTGTGTAAGGAAGCCCTAATGCTGTTTGGTTTGATCATGTGGGGACAACCTCAAGGTTCCAAATGTCAGTTCTTGACTACGGGATAACTCAACGGTCGATGTGTTTTGCTGGGAGCACAAGGGGTCTTAGGTTTTGCAACAAGTTGGTCTGCTGCGATTCTCAGACTTGGAAATTAAAGAAACAGAGAAGGGTTTAGGAGACCTAAGGATAGCGATAATAATGACTAGTGTAGCGGGTAGACAAATTTCCATTAACAGATTCTTGTTTCGCCAAAGACATCCTCACAATTAGACAAGAACATTGCAATCTCCAAGGGATGAAGGATTTTCAGACCGAAGACATTCATTTAGGCACCCAATTCTGGCGCAGCCTAAGACGAGCACCTGCAACTGAACTAAGCATAGTAAGGTTCAGACTAACCATGTACAGTGGCCTACAATCTGCAAGCCCCCAATGGTATGAACCAGAAATCCATCAAATACCCTTCCACACTTCACCATTAAAATCTTTGCACTCTAATTCTAACTAGCTGAAAGAAACCATGCAAACAGAAGAAAGCAAAGACAATAAACACCATATTTCAACGTTCATATATTTGCTTCAGCTGCCATTAGAAACAATTTCTGCAGCAGTTCTATGCTACTGCTAAAATTTAACCTTCTACAAAACTCTAACCTATTCTAACTGCCTAAATATCTAACAATAATCTAACAGGAGTCTAACTATCTAACCTTTTACAATAGAAAGGCCTCCACCTTTTATAGATTTTACAATATGAATCGATGGGCAGGATTGACTGCATCCAAGGGTTGCAATCTGCCTTCCAGAAGTTGGTAGCTTTAACCCATGCCCACTCAATTATCAGTTATCTACCCAACCACCTTTTCAACTACCTATCACTATTTAGGTCTATCCGGTAGTTGAACATAACTGACCTATGTCCCTTTGTTTTAAAATATCTTGAGCGGGACCCACAGGCAACTCTTTACAATAAAATAGTTTCAGTCTTTTAAACTGAATTTTTGGAATTTCTTCCAGCAGTGTATCCTTCTGGGAATGCGCACTTGCTGCATTTTGAATGTTCTTCGAACTTTGGTCTCGGTGGTGGACTTCAATTTGGGGTCCAATGGCATGCTTCCCAATGCTTGGTTTCGATCTCGCGCTCTATGGTGCGGTGCTGCATTTCTTCTTCTTGACATTGATCACTATCAGGTCTTCAATTTGAGCTTCAGGTTGACGCTTTAGCTTTTCCTCGATGTCGTTTTCTTGGAACAATCAATTTCACCTTTAATCAATCAATTTGAAAAATTCAATAAATTAAATTGACGAATGTTAAATTTTAAACGACGTTGGGCTTTGTCCTGTGGAGTTCAGGTTCGAGAAGCTCTTTGTGAGATGTATCTTTTAAATGTTTCTCTTCAAACGTGAACCCCGATCCTTTGTCTTGATTTGTTCCCAAACTTAAATGAAATTCAGGCCTGAGAGGTGAACTGCGAGATGTTAAGTTCAAGCCTTCCAATTTCAAACGCTCTACCTAAAATGTGAGATTTCTTCTTATTTTACTTGCCTTTGTTTATGTTTTCGGGCCATTCACCTAAAATGAGAGATCCTTGGTTATGTTGAAAAAGCATCCTTTTGAATTTTGGGTGCTTGAGGTGTTTTGGGAGATGTTGAATTTAAAGTTAAAGCCACTCCTTTTGAATTTCGGGCTTTTGGTAGAAAATGTGTGATTTTGAAAACTCTTTGAAGCTTTTCCATTATCGGCTCATGATCTTCCCCTCTTTATGAATTTTGGCTTACTTGGTGAAGTAACTGTTAGACACAATGCACCACTAAGGGAGGGGGGGGGGGGGTGAATCAGTGGTTCTCAACTTTTCCCTTTAACTATCCTTATGAATGTATACCGAATCACCGATTAGCAGATCTAGTTGAATGCAGACTTACCGGTTGGTGAGGAGACTAAACACAAATGCATTCACACAAAGGGACATCACATAACACCTGTATGTATGAGGAAAACCCAAGATGGGAAAAACCTCGGTGAACAATGCTGCTGGAGACTACTGCTCCAATCCAGCCTCACAATGAAACTCTATTACAATGTCTAGGGCACCAACCCCTAACTTGTTTATGGGCTACAACCCAAAGGAGCTAAAACCCCTGCACCGAGATACAACTTAGTGATCATAATGAACATTCAAATACAAAAGTAATATCCTAGTTACAAAAGAGTTTTGAAACCTCTGCACACAACTTCCTTCTGTCGATGAGACACCTTCTCTGCTACACCGGTTCACTCTTCTGCTGTTCTCATCTGTTGTTGCATTGCCGGTAAACTCTACCGGTTCACCTCTACTCTTCTTCGACTCTGCTGGATCTCCTCCTCATTGCTCTATTCTTTATTCCTCTCAACTGTCTTCCTGCCGGTATAAGCACCTACCGGTTATCTCCTCAGATGCACTCTAGTTGCTATACTGGTTGCTCAAACCATACTAGTTAACCCTTTGTTAAACCCTATTACCGGTTTAACCTTCACTCACTCAGTCACTATCCTCTTCTTCTACTTTCACTTTGACTGATCTAACTCTCTTATGCAGCACTCAATCACTTCCCAACAGCTCACTCTTCTCTCATCCAGCAACCTTCTTCAATGATTTTGGCTACCTTATTTATAACCTAGTTTTCTTGCCAAAAGTCAATTCAAATCATAGGCGGTTAGGGTTTCCTCATCAACCTCGAGGTAAACCAAATCTAATCAGATCTCATCCGATCTGATTGCCTAGACAACTGTTTGCTCAGCATCGCCATTAACGCGGCTTCCAATACACGTTTTCTAAACTTAGCAACTTTGGCCCTATATCTCGACCTGCATATATCAAAACGCCATTAATACTTTTGTTGTTTCCTTCTCGAGGTCCTCATCCAATCCGATCTCCTTGCTTCGATCCAGGTGCCAACAACTCCCTGATTTTTCTTTGTCGTTCATTCTTCCTCGAGCCGCAGTCCTCTGATCCGATCCACAAATCACAGGATTGTTGACGTGGATGAAGTCGCATTGCTGCAAACTCCATACGGCCAATGCAAAATAGAATAGCCGACTGATTATCCTATCCTCTCTTGAGATAAGGAAGTCCCTAATGCTGTTTTGGTTTGATCAAAGGGGACGACCTCAAGGTTTCTTTTGTTAGGTCTTGACTGCGGGATTACTCAGTGGCTTGATGTGTTTTGCTGGAAACACAAGGGGTCTTACGATTTGCAACAAGCTAGTCTGTTGTGATTCTCGAATTATGCAATAAAGAGCAAAAGGAAAGGGTTAGGAGATCTAAAACTAACAACACGGGTATGCGGGTAGACGGATTCAACATAACCAATTCCTGCTTGGCCAGAATAGCTCACATCCTTGCAGGAACGGTGCAATCTTCAAAGGGACTTAGAAGATTTTCAGACTAGAGACGCACGGCTAAGCACCCAATTCTGACGCAGCTCAGACGGACATCTGCAATTGAACTAAGCACAATCGAAGGCTCAGGTTAACCACACAAAAGGATACACAATCAGCATATCCTCAGTGGTATGAGCTTGAATCTATCAAATACCTGCACACCCAAAATAGAAAGATCTATCTAAAATGTTGAGAGAAACCATGCAAACAGGATGAAAACAAGACAATAAACACCAATTCAATGTCTATATATTGATTTCAACTGCCTATTACAACAATTTCTGTAGCATCTCTATGCTACTGCTTAAAATCTAACCTATTCTAACTCTAAAATCTAACTCTCTAACAATCTCCAATTATCTAACTGTCTAACTATCTAACCATCCAACCCTTTACAAAAGAAATGCCTCTACCTTTTATAGATATTACAATTTTGAATCGAAGGCTAGGATGGATTGCATCCAAGGGTCCTGATCTGTCTTCCAGAAGCTGGCAGCTTTGACCCATGCCTAATCAATTCTCAGTTATCCAACCAACAACTATCTCAACTACCTGCCACTATTTAGCTTTAATTCAGGTCTATCCAATCTTCTTGGTGGTTGGGAATAGTTATCCACAAAAATATCTTGCACGGGACCCATAGGCAGTTTACAATAAAGCAATTTCAGCTTTTTAGGAATTGAATTCCTTGAATTAAATCCAGCTGTGCACTTTCTTGATAATGCATAAACTTGCAGCATTCAGAGTGTTCTTTGGTCTTTGGTCCCAGTGGTGGACTTCAACTTTGTTCAGCAGCACGGTTCCCAATGTTTGGTTGCTCTTGCGCTCCTGCATCTTTTCTTTTCCAATCTTCAGCGCCTGGCTTTGGATTGCGATCCTTCCTTGATTTGCATCTGAGGCCTTCTCCTGATTCTTCGATGATGCCCTGCGATCAATCAACCAATTTCACTTCATTAAATTAATTTGAAAAATTAATTAATTAATTTAACAAATATTAAATTTAATGGCGTCTGGCTTGAGAAGCTCTTTGTGAGATGTATCTTGAAAATGCTTCTCCTTTCTCTTCGATTGTGAAATTTGATCCTTGGTCTTTTACTTCTGCGTGATTTTACCTTTGGAGTCTTGGGCGCTTTGAATGGGTTTATGGCGTTTTGAAAACTTCTTATAGTGCGATTCTGGAGGTTTGAAGAGCTTCTGCAAATTTTAAAACTCTAACTCTCATGCTTTTCTGGTAAATTTCGGAGAACTTAGACGTTTTTGAAATTTCATCATATTCTCCAATTTAGCCCCCCAGGGTCCGAAATTGGCGTTTTAAGTGAAATTTCGGACCATCTGGGGATTTTTGCAACTCTTCCAAATATTAAATTTCGGCCCCATGGTCCGAAATTGATGTTTTGGGCGAAATTCGGAGCTCTTGGGGTTTCTTACAAACCTTTTAAGCGTTTTTGGACCTAAAGCACCCTTTTGGGAAATTTCGGATTGTTTGAACTTTTTGCAACTTTATCATTTTCGGACCTTCTGGCGTTTTTGGAATTAAAAAGAAAACTTTGGGCCATAAGGCGTTTTACAACTTGCCCAGAATTTCGGACCATTCAGCATATTTTGCAAAAAAAACTTCGGACCCTTTGGGCGTTTTTGATCTTAAATGATTTTTGGAGCTGGGGGGAACTTTCACGATTTCCTTTTGTCTCTCATTTTGGAGCTAGGGTTCGAAAACAAGCTCTAAGTGCTTTTCGGAATTTTAACGCCTTTGGAAACATTTCGCGTTCTTCATTTTGGGCCAAAGGGTCCGAAAATATAATCGCTTAGTGATTTTCGGAGGTGGGGGGCACTCTCGCGATTTTCGGACCAAGTGCGTCCCTTTTTAAATATTTCGCGTTTCTTCCTTTTGCTCCCCAGGGTCCGAAATATAATCGCTTAGTGATTTCGGGGCTTATAGCATATTTGGCGAATTTTAAAAGGAACCTCGGACCTCAACGCGTTTTTTCAAACTCGATAAACTTTTCAAATTTCCCCCCAGGTCCAAAAATGGACGCTTAAGTGGTTTTCGGACCTTGTAGCATATTTTGCAAAATTGCGTTTTTTAAACATTTCGCCCCAGGGTCCGAAAATTGACATTTAAAGTGTTTTTCGGACCTTGAGGGTCTTTTGGCAACTTAAGGTAAATTTCGGACCTAAACCACCTTTTGGCAAGTTTTTTACTTTTTCAACTTTTTGGCTTGTGGGTCCAAAATTGAGCATATGGAATATAACATTTAAGTATAAGTTCTTATACTTTAAGTTATATTCCATATATACTTTCAGGATGTTTGAGAGTGGTTTTAGACCTCCAGGAGTTATATTGCAAATTCTAGTTTTTGGAGGTTTCCTCAGTTTTCAGAGTTAGTCAAATCTCAGGGTCAGGAAATTCCAAACTTAGCCAAATTTCAGGGCAGGACAAAAAGGCACAAACTGGGGGTCCCTGTCCAAGACGGGGATGGGTGTGCGATTCGCACAACAAGGATCCATATTAAATGTACACCTGTAAAAACACCTATCCCTACACGACACTTCAGCGACCTCTGCGAGCTTGCCACTTCATCTCTACATGGCATCCACGTCGACCTCCACCTCTGCTAGATCATCTGTGTTGGTATGAACAGGATCTTCGACCAACCACTCAACCGGTTCTTCTTTTCTGCCGGTTTACTAACCCTGCCGGTATCTCACACTTTACCGGTTATCCTTCATGTCTACTCTTTGCTGAACTGTCGATAGAACACCTTAACCGGTCACCAGACATGTCTATCCATAGCATGCTCATTCTCATTAGATAGGAATCGTCTGCATCTGCACCTTGTTTTTATTACCGGTGGACATTCATACCGGTAAACGCTCTTGATGATACTATGTCATCAACCTTCACCAGACTCCATCTTCAATCAGGCCATTCTCCTCTGACTGCATCTGCTCAGCCTTGCCTTCTCCCTGATTAGCTCGGACCATATCTCAATCTGTTTGTCAAAGAGACAAACTCAACATACTTCAACTGCACCAGCATCCCAACATTCCTTCTGTGTCGGTTCAGTGCATAAACCTGATTTCATGCACTCAAGGCATTCCTTTGTTTCACCGGAAGATCTAGTGGGAGCCTTCAAACACTTGCCTTTACCTCTTCTTCCTTATCTCACAGAACTATAATGCACAATATGCATAATAGGGGATAAGCTCTACTTACCGGTGGAGTGATACCTTGTCATCTGCATCCAACAATGCACTCATGTGACTTCCCTATTTGTGCAACATATCTTCAACCAGGCACATGTGATCCGGTGTGGGCACATTCACTGTCAATCATCACGTCACATGGTGATTACACCTTCATCCGGTGGGAGTTCTTCTGTTCTGCAAACTCATAGCATACCGGTGACCTATTCATTCTACTCCTCCGGTGTTGATGTTATTTAGGTAACATTCTGCCTCTTCATCACAAACAACAACACAAGTACCTTGTCCATCCTGCATGTACATTGGTCATGAGCTTGCGAGTTGGCAACTACACACTGTCAACACAACACTTATCAGTTGACATCCTTTCCTTACTGGTGATATACTGTACCGGTAACCTTGCCCTTTCATACACACAAGTTAGGCACTAACTTGTGTACCGGTGACTCCAGTGATCATTCCTCTGAATGACATTCTCTTTCTTACCTTACCGGTGTTTTGCAACACAAGGTGATATCAAAGATATCTCATTCTGTACTCCTTCATGACAGTGTTGCACATACATCTCTCATACCGGTAGTCATCCCATATTGATTGACATCAATGACAACACGATGCCAACAGTAATGCGATTTTATATTTTGTCCATTGTTGGCCTTGAAAGCGAAATTGCCAGGCTTGGGGGAAACTCAGCCTTTTGGCAGTTTTTGCGAGATTTTAGTAATTTTTCGGCTTATGAGCCGATTTGGCACGATTTAGCCATTTTACCTTCCCGTCTCATTAGAGGGTTCTCCAAGTAAAATACGAGACTAACTTTGCTTTCCAACTTAAAAAAAAATCTTACTCTCTTTTTGGAATTTTCGGCCTGGAAGTTGATTTTGAAAGTTTTCGGCATGATAGGCTTGATATGTGCGAACTTTAGTCTCCTTATTTTTGTGATTTTCGGCTTGAGGTTGGAATGTAAATTTTCGGCCTTTGAAGACCTTTTGGGCGACTTTAATCTCTCTAATCATTCGGCCCATAGACCTCTTTTGATAGAGTTCAGGCATAATGATTAAATTGCGCGATTCTGGTCTTTTCTTATTTTCGGCTCTCTGGGCTATTTCGCGCAACTTTGGGAGAGCTTTGTTTTCGGCATAAATGAAGTGTTTGTGCGATTTTGATTGATGCCATTTTCGGCTCTTTAAGCTTGATGGTGCGATTTTCACCTTTCTGCAATTTTTGGCTTATAAGCTGGTTTCGGCAATTAAGTTTTATTTTCGGCTATTCTCCCTCTACTGCGCGGTTTAGTTTTGTCGGGATTTCGCTCCTTAACTTTGCAATTTTCCATTATGAAATCGCGCGACTTGGTTTCTTTGCCACTTTCGGCCATAAAGGATTTTTCGCGAGGTTTGCCCATTTTCGGCCTATAGGGCCTTTTTTCAAACTATGACGCGATTTACTTCTTTTCACTTTTCAGCCTAAGAGGCCATTTTGCGTGATTTTCATTTGCTAAACTTCGGCCATTTCACCGTGACTACGCGATTTTGGGGGAGAGAATGAGCGAGCTTAAGCTTTTACCCTTTTCATTGAATGAATTTCGGGCCTATTGGGCGCTTTGTAAACTCGGCTGTAATGTCCCCACTTTTAAATAAAATTCAATAATAAATGATAATAATAAAATTAAAATATTTAAAATTAAATTAAAATATAAAATAAAATAATTAAATATAATTAAATAATGAAAAGTCAAAAGAAATGAAAGGAAAGGTTGTGACTCCCTCAACAATGAGATATAAAAGGGAGAAGAGAACCTCATTTGAGAGGGGGGAATAATTTGGAAATGAGAAGTGCAGATCTGATTTAAATGATAAGTGCAGATCTGATTATGAGAGGTTGTATCCCTTTCAAAGGGCAGAAATAATGAAGAGTTGCACTCTTTCAAAGGGTGCTAATGGTGAAAGGGTGTATCTCTTGCCAAAGTGTATACATGATGAAGAGGTGTGACCTCTCCCTCACATTGAGAGATATAAGGGAAAGGAATCAAAAGCATCTAGTAAGATCATCATTGATCAGATTAGATCAGAATTGTTATCAAGTTACAGGCAGTAACATTTGTGTTCTTGGTGGTATGCATGGGGATGTGCTTAATAAGTATGCTTAATATATGAAGCCCAATAATGTTCTTATGCAGAATTAATAGTAATGCTAATATGGACTGCAATAGGTATGACAGTCATACTTAATTTCATATATATGTATTCATAATACATAAGAAATATATATACTTATAGTCTAAATCATGTTATTACTTTCCGTATTTAAGAAGATGGGTTTGAGATGTTCCAAAGAGGGGCAGTCTAAATCGAAGCAATAGGTTAAGTCCCAAGATAGGGTGAGGATCAGCAACCCATAAGCCTTGAGGGTATAGACCCAAGATAGGTAAGGGCTTGGATCTGTAAACTTTGAGGGAACCTATTGTAGTTGGTCTCTAAGCACTTTGGTAACATATGTAAACCCTTCTCCCTTAAAACTGAAGTAGTAGCAAGGTTTGATATCTATATTAAGAACTATGAATAATGAAATTAATCAGCTAATGAGGAAAATAGACAAGCACTTGTTAATAACTTATTGAAGAAAATCTATCAATTTTAGTATATTTAAATAGATCAGGTAGGGGACATTACATCGGCCTATTAAGAAGAAATGCAAAATTCGGCCCTCTTGAGCATTTTGCAAATCGTGACCCTTTGCCCAATTCGGCCTTTGAAACTCTTTAGATGATAATGCACGACTCTGCAAGTGAATGAAAATGTGCGAATTTCATAGTGCTTGGTCGATTCTACTTCTCTCCATCACTCAGGCTGGCTGCAACTACGGGGGTCCTTGTTTGAAGAAAATGGGGTGTGTGTGCGAGCACAACAGTGTCGTCTCATCAATCACCAACGACGGGGCCGCTCATTAGCTTTGGTGGCATTTCATTTTTTACTATGTAGCATGGTATGATTTGTTTTTTAGTGTTCTTGGTTGTGTGAATAAGTGGAATTTCACATTGTGGGGGGAAATATAACCAATGTTCCATTCCCATTTCGTGCCAAAATGACTGAAGTCAAGGGCATCTTTCAGTGATAGTGGTAGTTGTCTATGCTGTTCGGGATTGAGTGGCAGCGATCAATAATAGTGACTACAATTAAGAACATTGTGTTCTTATGGAATGTAATGTGAAACGTTTTCCAGTATGGGTTTTTCAAATTTGTGATATGTGACTTCCCTGATGTGCAAACATAGTGGTGAACAAAAGCACCTGAGTAAGTCAGTTCATAAGTCTTGAAAGGGTTTGTGGGAGGATCCAGAAAACCACACGAGGTGAACAGATGAGTGGGTTCATGTTCATGTCCAGGTTTGTAGTAAGCTTGTGTGAAAACCATGAAAGGTTGATGGGAGGTGCCTTCCGTTTTGAATCAAGATCATGAGCCACTAGAGTGGGCATGTCATAGGGGTGAGCATACTGCAAAGGAGTGTGTAATGTTATTCTACCATGTTTGCACTAAGGGGGGGAATGTTAGGAAATTTAAGCTAGTGCTCCATGTATGTGGGTAAATAATAATTATGTGAATAATTATTATCATATAAATTTTAGTATATAGTAATATTATTGTTATATTAACAATAATATATGTTATAGTTTGAGTTGTGTATTGTTACGTGACTAACAACCACAACTAAATTGGGAGGTTGTTCCCTATAAAATAGGATTAGTAAATCCTATATATATGTAAATATTTACTGAATGAATAGACGTAGGAGCACGGTATTATTTTTTGTGTTTAACTTTTGCAGCTCCCATTTATTTAATAAATTAAAGGGAAATAGAGTTAAACAACACAAAGATTGTCCAATCAGCACCCATGAATGATAAACAAGAGAAAGAATTAGTAATTCCTCTTAAAGATATATGAATAGCTCAGAACTCAAAGATTCCATAATGTTGATGTGTTTTTTAAGACACCTCGAACATAGAATAAAATACTAAGTATTCTATCCTCTCTTGAACAAAGAAACCTCATATGCTATACAATGTGATCAAATGAGACAACTCCAAGGTTCACAATGCAAACAATTGACTTAATGCTCGGGATAGACTCAGTGAATTTGATGTGATATTGCTGGAATCACAAGGGGACTTACGCTTATGAATACTGCTGGAACGTGGAATCTTATTATCTCACATGGGAAATAGAAGATAAAAGGGGGAAGGTTTGAGATATCTAATCTAATCCTAAGGACAATGACAATAAAGGATGATGCTTTGATAGACAGATTCCATAATCAAGCTTTGCTTCGCCATGTGGGAACAACTACACAAAATCGATGCAATCTCCAAAGGATAACAAAGGGTTTTCATATTATGAACATTCATTCAAACACCCAATATTGGTGTAGTTCAAGTAAATATCCATAACCGAACTAGTGCTTTAATGAGGTTCAGGCTAACTTTGCACTATAGCTTACAATCAACAAACCACAAAAAGTATGAACTGAAGTTCCATCACATATCATTACACTTCTCCATTATAATCAATGAACTTTATATAACTTGAGAAGTAACAAGAAATTGTGCAACATGTAGAAATTACACATAGAGATCCACGTTGCTTGAATGAAAATCATGTATTGAGGCCAACAAGTCTTGGCAACAACTTTGAGTTTCCTCCTACTCTATTGCTACTTTTATTTGCTAACTATGAACTATTGACTATCAACTATTAACCTTTACAATGAGAGAACCGAGCCTTATATAGAAGTCTCTTTACAATTCAAAGTCTCAGATTGATTCGAGATCAACGACCAAGATTACATGACAAAACCCTAATTAGGGTTAGTTACAACTAACTTCATTCGACCAATGAAATAAGTACATTACTTAGGACACATGTCCTTCTTTGAATTCTAACTAATTAGAGACAAGATTAGGTATATGAACAAACTTCGATGCAATGCCATGTGTCACTTGCACCTTCATGAGATGAATTAGGTTCACTAAACTTGGACATGTTGATTTCGAAGAATTTGATTGGGTTGATGATGAATAGGATGCCTCATGTGCCTGCTAGTCTTGTAGATCATCACAAAGTGTATGTGATTGAGTAATATCTCTTGATAGTCAACATTATGTAGCTGCTCAATGTGATGAAGATGGGACACATTCCCAAATTGCATCATCATAGTGATCAAGTTGACCTTCTAACTTTCCTTAACTCTTCTCAAACTATCTCTCCTTGATCACACTTGCTCTTCCATCTCCATACTTGGGAATATTATCCTTGTGATGTATTCCATCCTAAACATTCTACCTCCTGATAGTCCTTGGGAACAATTGTTTTAGAGCTCATTTAGGGTGCTTGCTTGCACAAACTTGGGTCAGCATAGAAGAAACTTGCTTTGCTCACTAGGTCAGCTGGCAGAGGGAAACAATTACATTGGACCCCATATAAATAAGTGTTGAATGCTCACTTCAACAACACCATTTTGAATTTAAACCTTAATTTTCTCTGCTCCGATTAGAATTAGGCCTGATTTCTGAGTTTCTGGTCTGATTTCTTGTGTTCAGGTCTGATTTGCTTATGTTTGAAGTCTGATTTGATTGCTTTTAGGTCCGACTTGCATGTTTGAAGCTTTGTATTCAATCCATTAAGGTCTGACTTCACCTAATTTAGGTCTAATCCCTATTGTTTTACTACTGATTTTCAATGTTTCACCCCTTCTTCCTAAGCGCATACAAGGCATGCCCTTTCACAATGGGTTTAGAGACCTTGTTTGCACAAACACATGGAGTGGATATTGAAGCGTGCCCTGCACAAGTGGATATGAGTGCATATGGGAAGTTGTCTTGCACAAATTTGATAGGAGTGGGATTTAGGTATAGGTCTACCGTATGCACAACGTGTCTTGGCTGTCTTGTCATGGATTTGCTCTCTTGGCTTGAGTGCATACCAAGGGGTCAAGTGCACAAATTGTGATACTAAGCGCATTCAAGGCATGTGTAAGTACAAAGCTTGATTGGAGCGGAGGTGGGTTTGAAGTATAGGTTTGCACAACATGACAAGGGCGGGTTTGAAGGCCTTGTTTGTACAAATGCTAGGGCGAGGTCATGTTATAAGGGGTTTTCACCAAGACTTAGGCAATTTTATGCTCTATTTTCGTACTTGCCTTGAGTGCATCTAGAAGATATGCATGCAAAACAAGGTGTAGAGTTAATTTAACATGATGCTTGCACAAAAGTTGCTGAGTCCAGACTCTAAACTTTGACATGAAATGAGGGGGTTGACTCCAAACTTAGGCAAATTTTGATGATTTCTCCCCTTCTAGGTCTTGTATTAAGGAAAACGTATACTAAATGACCCTAAGCATTGTGCTTGCAGTTCCTAACGGAACGCCAAGCAAGCTTACCACTCCTTACACTTCAACCTACTCTTATGACATCCAACATCTTAACATTATTGACAACATTTGCAACTAAGCAACTTTGGCAACAGTGACAACATTTGTATCATTGACGACATCCTTCAATCTTCACACTCACAAAACATACCTCCTCGCACAAGCAAAGGCTAAAGACTAAGAAACTACTACCAAGCTAAAGACGTCTGACTAAAACACCTAAGCTAGGAAGCAAAAAAGTGGGAGTCCTGTTGTGACCTATTTCACGCATCGCCCCATCGTAGATGGGGACGCCCTGTTTTTTCTTTTTAGGGTTTTGTCTTAGCTCTGCAGTTTCATAAATCCATTTTCTTTGAGACTTTTGAGTTAGAGTTTTGAAGTCATCCCGAGCCAAATAGAGAAATCATGCTCAGATTTGTGTTTGAACGTTGTTAAAGTGCTTAGAAGGTCTGAAGGACGAGGATCGCAATTGCTTTGGGTCATTTCTGACAACTTTCTATTTTTAGGAATTTTTGCTTTTTTACTTTTTTCTAAAATTAGAAAGTTTTGTTTTTGGCACTTTGGGCCCAATTCGGGAAGCATCTTTTTTGGCTTGCTTTTTGCTGTTTTCTTTTTTCTGCTTTTTTGAAAGTAGGATTAGGGTTTTGTTCCTCGGGTCATTTCATCACTGCCCATGTTGTTAGAATTGAAAAATTTGGTCTCTAAGTGTAAAAAGCAGGGTAAAAACCCTAATTAGGGTTTTGTTCCAGAAGATCACTCCTTAAGCCATATGATCAGAGTGCCCATGTCCTCAGAATTGAAAAATTATGTCTCCAAGTGCAAAAAGCAAGGTAAAACCCTAATTAGGGTTTTGTTCCAGATAATCCAGCATTGATATGGCAGATCCAATTTTGACATAGCAAGTTATAACAACAACATGGGAGAACAAAATTCATGGTATAAAGGTCAAAATTCGCTCAAGGCAAAGAAAGTTGGTTGTCCATCAAAACATGTCCAGGCTCTCCTGAAGTCCGCCATGTCCAAGAGGAAAGATGGCTAACAATGTCCAAAGTCCGTCTTGTCTAGAAGATTAGAAGTTGGCATGGAAAAGAGAAGATGAACTCCCCCCAAGCATACATGTCCAAGCTTCTTTCAACTCCGCCTAGCCAAAGAAAGAAGTTGGCAAGCAATCATCAAACTCCTACCTTCGATTAAGGAACCCATGGCGAGAGTTAAGCAAACTCCTACTTGAGGTTAAGTCAGCAACAAGAGAGATTTTGCAAACAAGTATTTAAGTTCGCCTAAGTTGGAATAGGGAATAAAGCAACATGTCCAAGCACTTTGGAAATTCGCTCAAGACATAAGGCAAGGATGGCAAGATGCCTTCAAAGTCGGCCAAGACATGGCAAGTATCATGCCAACTCCGCCCTATCCAAGAGGCTTCAAAGTCGTCCGTCTAGCAAAGGAATAAAGCGACATGTCTAATAAGCTTCATAGTTCACCCTACTTTGGCATTTGAAAGCATGTCTAAAAGGCATCAAAGTCCGACCTAAAGAAAGCATGATAAAAGCATAAGGACGGCGTGGAGTTAGGATGACATAAAGCACTAAAGTTTGTTAAGCAAGTAAAGCAAGAAGAAAGCAAAGCAAGTAAATAAAGATTAAAACAAAGGAAATTTTGCTTGGCAAAGCATACTCCAAAGTCCGCCAAGTGCAAGAAAGAAAGCAAAATAAAACAATGTCCAAAAACATGTAGACTCCGCCCAAGTAGATGAAAAGCAAACTTGGCAAAGGTTTGAAACGTAAAAGCCAAAACAAAGTTGGCAAGAGATCTTCCAACTTTGCCCAACACTACTTAGCATGTCCAAACACTTTCAAACTCTGCCATGAAGACATAAGGAAGGGAAAGAATATTAAAGCGAGACAAGTTTGAAAGGAAAGATGTCCAAGTAATGTCAAACTCCGATCTGCAGTTAAAAAGAATGGTAAGAGTTAATTAAATTCCTACCCAAGGTTAAGTCGACAACATGTTTGAAGGGACAAAAGAAAATAAAGAAAAGCATCCAAGTGGACATGTAGTTGGCTAGGCACAAGGCATGAAAGAAATAAAGAACAAGATAGAGCAATACGTTCGACATGTCTTAACACCATCAGAGTCCGCCCTCCTAAAACATGGATAAAAGCAATCCAAGTTCGCCTAGACATGAAGGAGTAAAGCAAAGATTGAATCATGTCAAAGTATACTTAAACTCCGCCATGCCCAAGCTTCTTCCAAGTCCACCAAGCATAAGAAGACAATGTCTGAGCTTCTTCAAACCCCTCCCATACACAAAAAGGCTGGGAAATGAGCATCAATCTCCGATCTGCTGTCAAGGGGAATATCGTAAAGTCAAGTAAACTCCGCCCATGAGAAGGATGGATAAACTTGTGTGAACTCCGCCCAGCCAAGTATGAAAGAATAAAAGCATGGTAAAAGAACCTTGAACTCTGCCTTGTCTAAGAAGACTCCAAGTCCGCCACAAGGAGAAGGATAAAAGCAAACAAGGAATAATGCGAAGCATATCTAATGCATTCCAAGGGTTTGAAAGATAAAAGGAAATATGTCTAAAGATCTTCCAAGTCCGCCTAGACATTATGGGATAAAGCTACATGTCCAAGAACATGTGAAGTGCACCTAGGTATGGAAAAAGATTAAAGCTAAGCAAAGGTGGCTAGACAAAGTTGTGTGGAAAGAAAAAATTAAAACAAGAAAGATTAAAGCACATCTAAAGGCATAGCTTAAGATGATCCAAGTCTGCCTTGGCTAAAGATCTTCCAAGTCTGACCTAGACAAGGAGAAAGGTTGGCAAGACATGATCAAAGTCCGCACTCTCTAGCAAGACATTGACAATGAAAACATGAAAAGTTTGCCTAAGGAAGTTAAAATTTCCTAGGGTAGATTGTCCAAGCACCTTGAAAGTTTGATCAAATACAAGTTTGTGAAATGAATTACACCAAGATGGATAGACACTGACCAAGTTAGCCTAGGCATAAATGGAATATTTGAAGATGCCTAAGCCAGACATGAAAATTTGCCCAAGACTTGGAGATTAGACATGACAATGATCAAAATGCCATGGTGAAAGACAAAAAATTGGCTAAAGGAAAAATAATTTTGACAAAAAAATTGCACATGAAATCAAGGGTCAATCAACGAACGGGTTGGAAAATAAACTTGACACATCAAATATTTTTAATATTTTCCAACACTTAGAATTATTTTCGAAGAGAAAATAATTTCAACACTTACAAATTTTTTTCGAAAATTCAAGAATTTTCGAATTTGGAAGAAAGATCTAGAAGATTCCTTGCTTTTTTGGAATTTTGAGAGAGAAATAAAAATTTCCATATAGGAAAGATTTAAAACATAAAAACACAAAAAAAATAATAAAAAATTAGAAAAAACAAAAAAACAAAACAAAGATGAAGCTTCTAAGTTTAAAATCCTTTAACTCTATATATTTTCAGCTAGTCACTTTCAAATTCATTATTCAAGTTGGAAATTTGGAGAGCAATTGAGAAGAAGTTTTCTCCCAGATTTTGTGGAAAATTAATTTTGAAGTGAGATTTTCAAGAATCAAAATTTTCCAAGTGTTAGGAAGATAAAGCAAAGTGCTTTTTTTTATTTCGAGACAAAATTTTCAGAATTAAAGGTGAATTTCAGTCACAAAGAGCAACTTCAATGATCCGAAATTTGAATTCGACTGAATTCTTCTACCTTTATGTCTTATTTCTCTCGAATTTCATCAATTTCCGGACCAAATCCTTCACTTTCAGTCTGCTTTTTCGCAGAAATTTAGCTTTTTGACAAGTTGAAAGTGAAATTTTCAAGTAAAAGGGTTTGAAAATCAGATTTAAAATCAGCAAGTTGTCTTGAAAATAATATTGATTTTTCATGTGTTTTGCAGGTTAATGACCACCAAAGGAGCACCTTCCAGAAAAGCACCAATGAAGTTTGCTAGTAAAGGAGTGCAGCCATTATCAAAGATCAAATCCAAGTGGAGGAACGTCACAGACACTAACCTTGGGCATGTGGATTTGGAAGAATTCAAAAAGAGAATGTACGGGCATGATGGATATCTACCGACACCCATTGCTCGCCGGATGATGAGAAATGGCATCGTCTAAGCAACTGGATTTCCATCGGCTAAAGAATGTGTTGAGCTGATAGTTGAGTGTGCTATACACTACAACGCACAATCAAGAGAGATCTTTGCACCTGATGGAAGGGTTTTAGCTAATCTTTCAGAGTTAGCCATTCAAGAGACGTTTGGAGTACCAAACTACAATAAAACCTCATACAAGACTAAAGAAGATACCTAAAGGATCTACGATAACCAGTTTAAGCTCTGTGCGGCAAATGTCAACAATTCTTGGTTGGAAAAGAAAAGATCCCAAGGGAAAGTGCCAAAGAATCTGATGCACCCATACTTCAAGGAAGAATATGGTGACATCGTCTTACTGCTGAATAGAGTAATGGGCAGCCCTTAGTGTGCACCATTTGAGACATGGATGTACTATTTCATTGATGAAATCACCTCGGGTGTCCAGATGTTCAATTGGTCCCGCATAATCAATAACTATCTTCATGAACAGTTGATAAATTTGGAGAGGACAAAGTCATTCTACATGAGTTCCTACACTGTCTACTCATTGGCCAAAATTTTTAGATATTCCGGACTAATCTGCAGAGACGTAGTTGGCAATGGAGAAAATGAATTCAAGTCTTATGACTGTTATCCTTAGCTACAACTTAAGGATGAGCCATTTCAAATGAGTGAATGATGCATTCCTGATGTATATCACAAGGACACTACAAGGAGGAACTCATCAAAGGCTATCTCATGAAGCCAAAAGTTTAATCAACAAGTATGGATCCTGGTTTATCTAGTTTCCAAAATTTACATATAGAAGAGTTTAGGGTTTTGACAGTCGTCCTTACCGACTTCCGATCTATCCAACCAACAGAATGGTCTTGCTATAAGTTCTTAGGCAGCTGGAAACATATCAAGGCTTCAAAAGAGCAAGACAAAAGGCAGCAATTACCTTTCCATTCTTTATTGGAAATATGCAAGAGTCTTGTCCGATAGCACAAGCAGCTGAAAGTGCCAGGCTAGAAATGCAGTGGTATCTCTTTACATTCTATTGATCCAAAGCTAATTATGATCCTTACAACAATATTGGATCAGTGAATGGAGAAAGATTCAGACATAGAGTGGACATAGAGGATTTTTGAGCAAATGCTGTAGATGAATTTGACATCAGGAAAAGGTTATTGTCTAGACCATAGATGAAAAACTCGGATTTTGCAATAACTCGGCAAGGCCAAAAAATTTTAAAAACTCGGGACTCGGCAAAACTCGGCAAAAAACTCGGCAAAACTCGGCAACTTTATCGAACATTTGAAAATTCATTTTTTTTTTATATATAATTCAAAAACACACATTTACACCAAATTTGTATAACATATATGATTTCCATGATATATAAATCAAATTTTTTTGGTAATACATAGCAACAAATGCAAGTATCATAGCATAAACCAAAAACCAAGTGCAACATATGTATAAGAGTTCAATACATATCAACGTATCACAGTGACAGTCTCATAGAGTTATAGAGTCATAGACCACAAAACAAGAACCTCTGAAATTCTGATTACATATCAAGTTCAAAGTTTGGTATCAATGAAAATAAGAAATCATAAATTGCGTCTACGACTAAAGCTCAAAACAGATTGTGGCCGCTGGATGGGTGGTGCTGAAGTAGTGGCAACATCCTCAACACTAACAGGTGCCTCTGCTGCATGATCAACCTCCTGCTCCTCCTCACGTGCTGCCACTTCCGCATCCCATTCCTCTCCTGGCCTCTCCAACTCACTCAGCTGCTCATTAGTAAGGAATGGATCCAAATCATTATCAACATCATCAGGAGAAGCAACCCATTCTGCTGCATATGGATCAATGTCATCCAAGTCAAGTGCTTCATGTGAATCTTGCCCTAGCACCTTCTTCTCATGTAATCGAATGTTGTACCGCACATAGACAAGATCATTCAAGCGTTGTTGAGTCAACCTATTGCGCTTTTTTGTGTGGATGTTCTCAAAAACACTCCAGTTGCGCTCACAACCAGAAGCACTACAAGGCTGTGATAATATGCGGATGGCAAGCTTTTGAAGATTAGGCGTTGTGGCACCATAATCTTCCCACCACAAATCTGCAAGGATACAAAATGTGATTTATAACTTGTAAAGATTTCAATAATCTTAAAGAGAGAAATAAATGGTAAAAATTAAACATATGTTTTTTTTTACCTGGTCGTAAGGTGGCTCTCCTACGTTTGCAATCAGGTGAAGAAAACAATTCCCCTAAGGCCTTCTTATAACTCTGCAACTCATCAAGTATTAGGTCTCGAGGATCTCATCATCAACTAATCTCCGAATGCATGTGTCAAGGCCAATTCTAACCTCTGCATCTGCTCTGAAACTCGGAGAGTAAAAAAACTTGGGATTCAAGAAGTAGGCAGCAGCATGAATATGTTGGTGGAGTTGATGGTTCCACCTTCGATCAATTATGCGCCATATGGGTTCATACTTGGTCTTGTTTGACCCATACAAGTGTTGAATCGCCTCTTTGGCCTTATCCATGGCCTCATATAGATACCCCATGGAGTTATGATCCCCATCCACCATTCGTAGCACCCTCACCAACGGTTCCGACACCTAGATATAAAAAATCTAACAAAATCAGCAGATTGAAATATTAGAAAATTAAATAATAAATCATCAATTAAAGTTTCAAAACTTACATTGATGATCTCCTCCACTATCTTGGCAAAATTAGTATCAAAAATGGCAATCACAACCTTCTCTGCTTCAGGCTTTGTAGCATAAGGACTCCCCAACCATCTTTCACTCACGAACATCCGCTTCAGGTTGGGCAATGTAGCAAGTATGCTCTGCAAGGTGAGGAAATTGGTAGCAAAGCGTGTGACCCCCGACCGCACAAGATCCTTACCTTCAGTGTGCTCTCTCATAAGATTCAGGACCCATGTGTGATTGTAGATGTATTTCGTGATATTCCTTCCATCTTCAACCACTTTCTTTACCCAACTTAGTTTCCCTATGTCCTCAAGGAGCAAGTCAAGACAATGGGCAGCACAAGGGCTCCAAAATAATGTCGGATGTCTAGCCATTAGAAGTTTGCCGGCTGCCACATATGCAGCTGCATTATCAGTCACAACTTGGATGACATTCTGCACTCCCACATCCATCACCACTTCATCCAACATGTTGCACAAGGTCTCCGCATTCTTCACTTCATTGGAGGCATCAATTGATTTAAAAAATACTAACTGTCCTCCTGAAGCAACTAGAAAGTTGATGAGTGTCCTGTTCCTACCATCTGTCCATCCATCAGAAAGAATGGTGCAGCCATTCTTTTCCCAAATAGTCCTTTGCTCTTCCACTAATGCATGAGTGTTTTGGACCTCATCCTGCAATAACGGTCCACTTACCTCGTAACGGCTTGGGGATTTGAACCCCTTACCTGCCACAGTCAACGCGGTGACCAATTGGTCCCAAGATGGACTAGAAATAGCATTGAACGGAACATCGTTGTAGATAAAAAATCTAGCACACGCCACCTTGGCTTGTTGGTGAGCCTCTTTATTCCATGCAGTGCCAAGCAATCCAGGTTGTGCACCAGGAGTGTTACGTGGAATAAAGAAGTTTTCCATGTTGCTGTCCAAAGTTCCCTTTTCTCGTATCCGTGGCCCAAGGGAAGAACCAGATGTCCCCACATCTGTATGTGACCCCATGGAACTCAAATCTGCCCTTGGGGCTGCCATTGCCTCTGCTGTTCTCTTTTTTGTTGCCTTCCTTTGATCATATGCTTCAAGCGTTGCTATTGCATCTCTCGTAGCCTCTTCAGTACATTCCGTACAGCTTGTGGTATCTCGGCATTGAATTTTTGCAAGGTGATATTTGAACCTATTAATGCCACCTTTTACAATTTTTTTGCAATGGTTGCAAAAAACATCTCCTCGTTTTGGACCTGGTCTCCCATGTTTCCAACAAGGGTCTCTCTTTTTGCCACCAACTTTAACTGTAGAAGCTGAATCCATTTTCTTTCAAAAAGATGTGGAAAAGAACCTAGCAAAAGAGAGGCAACATTTAGAGATAAATAACATTGTTACCAAAAAAAATCACAAACATCCAAAAATTACAATGACTGTATAACTGTATTTTATTTACAGTCATCTATTAATAGATGACTCTCTAAAATTAAAATTTTTAATTGGTTGTGTATTTTTTTAAGTATTTAACTTCAAATTTAAATTTAAATGAAATACTTTAATACACATTGACATTACACAGTTGACAGTCATTTCAAATGACTATGAGTATTTCACAATTGACTGTGTAATACACAGTCATTAATTACAATGTACATTAATGATTAATGTATTACACAGTCATCAGTCATTTGAAAATGACTATGTATTACACAGTCATTTCAAAATTTGAAAATGACTCTGTATTACACAGTCATCAGTCATTTGAAAATGACTGTGTATTACACAGTCATCAGTCATTTGAAATTTTGAAATGACTGTAATGACTGTGTATTACACAGTCATTTGAAAATGACTGTGTAATACACAGTCATTTCTCATTTGAAATGACTGTAATGACTGTGTATTACACAGTCATTTCAAATGACTGATGACTGTGTAATACACAGTCATTTGAAAATGAATGTGTATTACACAGTCATTTGAAATGACTGTGACTGTGTAATGATGACTGTGTAATACACAGTCATTTGAAATGACTGTGACTGTGTAATGATGACTCTGTAATACACAGTCATTTGAAAATGAATGTGTATTACACAGTCATTTGAAATGGCTGTGACTGTGTAATGATGACTGTGTAATACACAGTCATTTGAAATGACTGTGACTGTGTAATGATGACTCTGTAATACACAGTCATTTGAAAATTTGAAATGACTGTGTATTACACAGTCATTTGAAAATTGAAATGACTGTGATTGTGTAATACACAGTCATTTGAAATGACTGTGACTGTGTAATGATGACTGTGTAATACACAGTCATTTGAAAATTTGAAATGACTGTGTATTACACAGTCATTTGAAAATTGAAATGACTGTGATTGTGTAATGATGACTGTGTAATACACAGTCATTTGAAAATTTGAAATGACTGTGTATTACACAGTCATTTGAAATGACTGTGACTGTGTAATACACAGTCATTTTGAAATGACTGTGACTGTGTAATACACAGTCATTTTCAAATGACTGTGTATTACACAGTCATTTCAAATGACTGATGACTGTGTAATAATTACTAATGATTGTGTATTACACAGTCATTTGAAATGACTGTGACTGTGTAATACACAGTCATTTGAAATGACTAAGACTGTGTAATACACAGTCATTTTCAAATGACTGTGTATTACACAGTCTTAGTCATTCGAAATAAAACAATACAAAAAGATACCTGGTCGTGCGTGCAAATGCAAACAATACAGTCATTTTGACTGTGTAATACACAGTCATTTCAAATGACTGTGTATTACACAGTCAAAATGACTGTGTATTCGAAATAAAATAATACAAAAAGATACCTGGTCGTGCGTGCAAATGCAAACAATACAGTTATTTTGACTGTGTAATACACAGTCATTTCAAATGACTGTGTATTACACAGTCAAAATGACTGTGTATTCGAAATAAAACAATACAAAAAGATACCTGGTCGTGCGTGCAAATGCAAACCCTATGCAAATCGCATGGCGTTTTTTGCCTTCCGGAGTCGCGCGAGCCGCGAAATGGAATAAAGACTTCGGTTTTTTTTTTGCCTGCGACTTAAGTCGCATTTTTCTCGCATTTTGTGCCGCGTTTCGGGCGGGTTTTGGCCATTAACGGCGATTATTTGCCAAAAAAATCGTGGCGAGTATATAAAAAAATCGGCCCGAGTATTTCCGCGATTAACTCACGCGGCATTATGGATCGCGATTACTCGCGAGTTTTTGAATTGCTCGCCGAGTTTTGCAAGCCTGGTCTAGACTGCCAGTAAGCTTGATCAAAACAACTGAATTTTTCCTTGTGCCTGATCAGTTGGAAGACAATGAAGAATACACTCAGCTTAGCTTTGATGAGCATGCACCTCTTTCTCCTATCAAATGGTCAAAACCAGAGCATGCAGACTTGACCACCTTGGTGTGACCAGTTGTAAAATATTCCAGGTGGTGGATTGATCAACGGAGTCATAGATTAAGGCGAAGAAATATAACCTTGACTTATGACTTGATGGGTGAAGCAGAAGAATATTCTTCAAATGTAGATGCATCACAAAGTGCTAGGCTGATTGAAAGTGCTAAAAAGAAAGGGAAGGCAATTGTGAATGAAGGACCCACTCAAAAGAAACATAGGCTAGAACCATCTCGTTCTGCCGCATCAACAAACATAAATGAAATATTTGCTATTGATGAGTCATTGGCAGAGATGGAAATTCCTTCCCCAGTTCATGAAGAAAACATAGAGTCAATCCATCAAGAAGATGAATAGCCTCCGTCTCCTGCCGACACAAAAGTATTGGAGTTGGATAATGAAATGGATGTTGAGGAAGGTGAATTTCAAGAAGGAATGATTTCCGCCCTTTGAGGTATACCATGTGAAGGAGGCAACCAAGAAGTGGAAGGCATTGAGCAGTCCACTGTTCCTGATTGGTTGAAGGAAAGATTGAAAGTAAAGACACAAGAAATAGAAGTTCAAGAAGAGGATGATATGGCAGATTTCTTGGCCAGATTATAACAAGTTGCAGTAAAGAAGCTGACCAAAAGGTTTCCACCATCTAGAGAGATGAAGCTGGCTGCAGGACAATGCAATTAGCTGTGCCAAAGGTTGATAAAGCAAAAGAGGATATTGATCCTCATGAATATGAAATTACCATGATCAATTTGGGACCAACTACCAAGAAGCAGGAAGCTGAAGACTTGGATAATTCAGTTGCTTCCATGAAGGCAAGATTGGACAAGGAAGTAGAAAAGAAGGAATATAAGAAAGAAGTTGAGCGCCTAAGGGATTATATTCAGCATTTGACTAAGCCGCTTGATCAAGCAAATCCAGAAGCTCCTCCACTCTTGAATTCACAAGAAACAGTCATAAGTTCTGAGGAAGAAGCAGTGACAGCCAGAGAGACCAAGGCATGGATGGAAAGCATAAGTAAAGAGGCAGCCACATTTGTGGGAGGGTTAGCATTGACATATGGACAAACCTCCTCTTTACTCTCTAGGATTGCAAGCATGGCAAAAACATGGGTTGACATTCAAGACATTCAAGACAAAATTATCCCATGCCTTAGAACATTAAAAGGAGTTCCGAAACAAGAGTTGATATATGGGAATATAATTGAAGCAGGGGCAGCATATGATTTCAGCAATTGGCATTGGACATTGGTTGCACTGAGTGAAGTCTTGGAGAAGGTAAAGGCTGATGCCGATAGAGCTGAGGAGCAGATAAAAGAAATTCAAGACAAGGTTTTCCTTGTAGCTGTGGAAGTGCTTGAGAAATAAACCATCCGAGAGAAGGATATGCGGCTGGGAAAACTAAAGGTCAAGACACAAGAAATCTTCTCCACTGAACCAATCTTGAGGCAGAATTTGTCTAAGGCATCAAACCTCCCGTCCATCAGAGATGCTTTCCAGAAACAGGAACTAGATTGGGAAATCACTTTTGTTATATGTGCAGATGATTCGGAAGGATTGGAATTTAGGGTCAGTATGCTACCACATGTCACAATGGAGGAGGTTGATCAAATTGTGTCCAAGTTCATTGAACATTCTACCTCTCAACAGGAAAAGGGGGTGCAACTCTAAAAGATAGCACCTTGTGCCACTTGTCTTGCATGCACTGGATATTAATTTTATTTTGGGAAACCCTAATTAGGGTTAGGTTGTCTTAATCTTGACCGTTGATCTTAGATTGGTCTCGGTCATTCATTCATTTTTTAGAACTCTATATAAACTCTCATTCTCTCATTTTCATTGTGTGGAGAGATTTATGAAATTGTTGCATAGAGCTACTTGAATAATAAAAAGTTCATTATCAGTATTGTTTTGAAGTCTTATTGTTATCAAGTGGTTGCATATTTTATTCAACACTTAGAATAGATTTGCTTTGAAGTTGTTAGATGAATGAAGGATTGATAGTTTAGATTGGTGAAACTTTTGCTCATACTTTCTTTGAATGGATGATTTTCATTCAATGTGTAAAGTTAGCCTGAGCTTTTGATGTGGATGCTTAACTTCTACTTTGAGTAATATTGTTCAATTGATTGGTATTATTCATAAGTGTGAAAATCTTGAGCACAACCTTAACAGATTGCACATGCTTTACGTAGTTGTCCTAAGTGTGGTGAAACTAAGTGTCGTTTATTGGTTTCACCCAGTCTACACCGTCTCTTGAGTTCTTAGCACTAGTTAGAATTCCTAAACCCTCCTTTTTATCTTTTTTTTTTGAAATCCCAAATCAGAAAATCCAAAAACAAAGAGCATTTATTGATAAATTTGCCTAAGTCCAGCTTGTGAATGATACTAGTTGAAGTATAAGTCCCTTTGTGTATTACCAACATATCACAACGCCCATTGAGCTTATCCACACATCAAGACCTGACAAAAGAATCCTTGGAATCGCCATATGATCTTCTCGCAATCTTAGCATAAGCGGTGATTTTTCAAGAGAGGATAGAGTGTCATTGGACAGTTTATTCTGTGTTCGGGTGAATGATAAAACACACACCAGCAAGTCCCCATTTGCAATGGGGCATGAATGCTTGCAACATAACACTAGCACCAATTTGAATAAATGTTCGTGAACATTTCAAAGATAAGAACTCAATCCAAACCTAGAACCTCTGGAAAATTCAACCCAACTTGTCAAATGACTAGGAAACATACTCAAAGGGGAAGAAGAATCCCAAATTGGATCAAGGCACTTTGTCTTTGATTACCCAAGTGTGTGCAAATGTATTCATTCCAATTCACAAGATCATTGTAACCTTAGAATCGATCGTGATGAGCTACGTGAGTAGTCCTAACTTCAAAAGCATCCTGAATAGAGCCTCGCTGCTAGTGAGTGTCCATAGCCCCGACGACGTTATCGTTGTAATCTCACGAATATTGCTTCATTGCTAGCCGGGCATCCATGGTCCCGATTGAGTTACTCGTATGTTTCCAAAGCCAAGTTTTTGATATTTTTTTCTCTTTTTGATTTTTTTCTTTTGCTTTCTCATTTTCTTCTTTTCTTTTGATATTGTTTTTTTTTTCTCATGTACTTTCCACACTTTGGCTCGTAAGCAATGAAGTTCACATGGGTTTGAGAATTATAGTGGTACTGAAGTAGGATTTAAGATTTTTCACTAGCCACGAATTCTCCTAAGAAAGTACAATGACTTAGAGCAATCCAAACAACTTTGTGAAATTTTTTCCAATGGATTTGCAAAGAAAATATTAATTTTGAAAGTGAATCCATGCTAAGACTTGGATTTTGCATTTAAATTTTGGAATTCCATGTTTATACTTAGGATTGAATGTTTGAATTTAGAGTTCCACACTTCACACAAGGAATTGAAACAAATTTTGTAAATTTCCACACTCAACCATGAAATTTGAATTTGAATTTTGTAATTCCTTACTCAAACAAGGATTTTAACATCTCAACGTTGAATTCCACATTTCAACATGGATTGCACTTGAATTTTGCATTTTTTTCTAAGGATTTTTTACCAAATTTTTGTTATTTTCCCTTCTTAAGGTCATCCGACCTTGACAAGGAAGTTTCCTTGTCTAGTTATCATATCCTTGGAATTTTTCACCATCTTCACTCTTAACATTTCAGTTTTTCAATTTCTCGACAATTTGTCCTAATGACATTTTTTTTGCAATTTTGACAACTTTGACAACATTTACAAGATTTGACAACTTTTGACAAAAATGACAACTTTTACAACTTTTGACCTCAATTCTTAGTCCTGACGTTTGTTCATGGGTTTTGGACTTGAAAATTGAATTCGTGACTCGACCACACCTTCAAGGACAACCTTTGCATTCTAAGTCATTTCAAGGACTGATCAACACACTTAACCCCGACCGACAAGACATTGCGAACCCCAAACAAAGGCTAAGATACTAAAACTATTGCCAAGCTAAGACAACTAAGCAAAAACGACTAAGCTAAGAAGTAAAAAGAAAGTGGGTGTCCCCATTTGCAATGGGGTGTGTGTGTTTACAACATGACAAGTACCTTCATATTAGACCTTCATAATGAGTGTCTTCGTGCAGGTAGGTCTTGCTGGTAGTGATTAGCCAATGGCAGTTACCTTAGTTTTTGGTTTAAAAGTTTTAATTGTACTGGTAATGATTATCCTATGATCGGGACCTAAGCCTAGCTTTTTAGGCCCTTTTGGCAATTATTTATTCCCAATGGTGACCTTTGACCAGGGTTTTAAACTGTGCTGGTAATGATTATCTCACGCAGGGTGTCAGCCTTGCTCCTAGATGAATGTTAAACCAGTTGTCACTCTGATTCTTGATATAATTCGCTTGGTCAATATTTATATCATTTCTGCAGCAAAATAATTTTTGTGTGAAATTGGCTAGCATGCACTTTTTTTTAAAACTATTTAATTTTCTGTCGTGTTTAGAACTGAGTTCTTATCTGTGCTAATTTTCTTATTTGTGGGTTTTCTAATGTTGTATTTGAAATTGGGCTATAAATATTTGTTTATCAGAGCTTAATCAAAGTGTTAGAAATTAAATATATTTGCACATCTAGGGAAGGTGGCATGGCACACATTTATACATACAGAACTACACTTACAAACCCACATGTACACAATGGTGGCAAATAATAGCTGCTGTACAGTCCTTTGTTAACAGTTTATTTAAAAAAAAATCATAAAATATGTTGTTTACATTTATAATAGATGTTATAAAGAATGTATGCAAATATTTCATGAAGATAGTTGTGGTGCATGTAAAATATGTCATAAGAGATTATATATAATGGAGGCAGTAACTGAGGTTAACTTTTCCTTTATTAATCACTTGGTTGCAGGAGATTTCCAGCTTGAGTGTTGAGCCATGTGCTGAAGAATGGATAATTGTGACAGTGTTTGAAATACATAAATCAGAGGTAGGCTGTGGAATGCAAAAACTATTTAATCCTCTTCCACAGCAGTATGGAGACAGTAAATATAATTATTATAAAGGACTAATTGTTTTGAAACGATCATGTTAAATTTTGTAACTATGAATAAAACAAAATTTTGATTTCTTGATAGAGTTGCATAATAAAGAGTAGATGAAAAGATGGTACTTATCACCTTAGTTGACAGACATTTAAACATAGGTTAGGCACTATTTATTTTCTTCCTGTGCAGGCAACTTCACTAAATAGGCTTCTTACATTGACAACTTATGCAGGTACCAGCTTTCATTGACAGGGAACATGAATTTCGGTTTTTAGTGGTATGTTGTCTATGTGCATGTAAAGCATGCATTGTCTAGAGATTTTCACCATGCCTGCATTCTCAGTAATTTGTAACTTCAATCTTCCAGATAAATTGATGGGGTATAGGTTGAACAAGCTTTGTATGGCCACATAATCACTACAAATTTATCTTGTTTCTTCAGGCACTACCAGAAGATATATCTGGAAAACGTTTTTCTCATCCTGCTGTAAGAGATCTCCTTTTTTCTATTATCAATAAAAGTTTGGTGAAATGGCTTCTTGACGACATATATATTCTCTGTAAGTGATCACTGAGTGAATAGTTGCAGACAAGTTAAAAATGAAATTATTTGATTTGACAGGTAGTTTGTTGTCGGTATAGTGATGAAGAATATCTCCAAGTACGTTGCAAAGGTAGGATATTGATGAATTAGTGTTTTTTTCATGTTTAGGAGGTTCGGTAGGCTTTTATAAATCTCCTTGTATCCCCGACCAGTCTATTCAAATATCTTACATTTGATTTGTAGGAAGGAAGGAACTCTTTTTCCAGCGTTATGGTCGTTACAATATAAACCAGATTTGGCGAGATGACATCCTTCCTTGTCGTGTGTACCTTCGACATTGGTATATGATTCTTTCAAATTCTGGATTTGAATCCTTTCATCATATAGATATCTATTATATCTAATATATGCTTTTATGGACCAAGAAAATTGGTAGAGAAAATGCTATATTCTTTTTGCACACTCATTTTTCCGGATTTTTACTAGCTGAGATTATGGGTGAGGGTCCAACCTCCCGCAAATCTTAGGTGGGTGGTCACATGGCCACAAACACATGCTTTGTATCCTGCAGTGGTGGGCAAGATCCAGTGTTGTTTTGGGGGTGGTTTGGACCCAGCAAGGTGGCTTTATTATCTATCTATATTTCGTGGATAGAGTAAATGTAATCAAGACAAATTATTATTAGATGATGATAGTTAAAACCATAGCAGCAAAAATCGTTTGGGGAAGAAATCAGCAAACCAGAGGTATTAGATTTTTGAAAAAATGGGGAAAAAATTGGATTTTAAAAAGAGTATATAATAATAATAATAATAATAATAGAATTTTCCCCGCTCAACTTTAGCCACCCTCCCATCCCCACACATGTTAATAGTATTAATATTAATATTTTATTACTATTATTTATATTATAATTATATTATATATCAATATAATAGTAATAATTTAATATTATAATATTTTATAATATAAAAGAATAATTATAATATGTATATTAATATATTATAATTATGTTATAGTAATATTTAATGATAATTATATATATTATTGTTTTATATTATTATACTAATATATTATAATGATATTATATTAATATGTTATGATTATTATGTATATTATTGTATTATATCATTATGTAATATAATAATTATTATATTATATTATAGTTAGAAGAATTTAGGTCATGACTGCTCACGATTGGTCTTGGACAATTTGATGGCATTCTGGGCTCACTGTGGAAACTGTTGATCATATTTAGTTGGATAAATAAGCCTTGTTTGGGAGCATGTTTCCCATAAATCCCGATCCATTGGTGGCTTCAGTGGTACTTGAGGTTCCCCCCTAGGTATGGACTTTGCCTCAGTTGACTACTGTGGGAAGAGAAGAGGGTCGAGTAGAGACATCCAATTCACCTTACCCTACTAGATAAGTCTGATTCACCAGGCGTGTAAGGACCTGCATAGCCTTACAAGTTTTTCTACCAGAATTAATTCCACATAAATTACATCAGTAGAATTTAACAAGTTAAAATTATAATTTCCGTTGTAATTTCAATATCAAAATGCACATTACATCGTAGAGATCAATACAAAACAAATGTTTATCATGTAGATCATAATGAAATCACAAGTCCTTTGATAGTTATGACTCAGTCTTTTGGAGATCCTTGGACGAGATCATAGTTGTGGCGCTTTCTCTGCCTAACCATGAAGCTTTAGCTTCCTCAGAGTCCTTCCTAGCTCAAAGAACTATCGACCCTACTCAAAATGCCTAGCAATGTGGAAGTGGTAGGGAGGAAATCCTGGTGCAAGCCTGACTACATGCAATTCCTACTCAAATATGCTAAAATGCAATCAGGATGTGGCAGAGAATTAATTATGCTAGGCAATAAATTTGACTTTGGCCAAAGTACTTGTAACAATTGTGAATTACTATGCATTCACTTCTCCGAGTCCCACATTCGACACCCTCTTCATGGAAGATAAGCTTTCCCAAACACAGCCATACACAGAAAAAACAACTCAACATATATTTCAGGAAACACATCATGCACTCACTTTTCTTGTTTTCAATAATGGTCAAATAATGTATTTAATGATTTTTTTATTTTTATTTAATCGCATGCAATTTATGATGCATAAAGCAAACTATATGATTTGAAATTATAATATTTCATTTATTGCTTAATCTAATTTTGTTTCTATGCTTTCATTTTACATGATAACAATAGGAGAGAATGATTTGCAAGATGTGTAATACATGCAGAATGAGTATGTGTATTTACATATATTCACGAATAGTTCGCAGTTATATGTAATTACATATGCTTATATACTCATGAAAAATAACTTGACAACAAATTATTGAATTCAATCTCTTGAGATGCACCATTGTTATCTATTTGGAATTGAAAACTGATTACGTAGATTCACTTCTAAACATTCAATTCTATAACATGCATGATCATACGTAGATGATTTCATCATCTACATACAACCATGTATGTGACAATCTCATATTTGCAATCAACAGTAATAAAGAATGCCAAATACACATTTCTCATAATTTCAATGAAGATAACAATTATGGTTCAAGAGCATGGCAAGTAATTAGTACCGCCCAAAAATAATTGTAGTTTGTGTTGGCGGTAAAATACCGACATAGGAATAATATTTTGTTTATGTTAGTTAATTGGCCATGTGGGGTTCCTGCAGGGGTTAGTTGGCATTTTGTGATGGTTGGTATCTCCGCCAACCGCCGAGTAGTATTTATGTTGTGTTGTAAGGGAACCCCGGGTAGAGTGATTATTGTACATCCATTTTATTTGATGCAATAAAGATATATCATTTTGGCCATATTGTGAATTTTGTTATGTTCTGTGAATTACCCCATGAATAATATCTATGCACTTCTATTCTATTTACTTTTGTAATCTAAATTGGCACTGTAGCAGTAAACATTCTGGCGTCATTGCCGATACGAATTTCGAAGATCAATATGGTGGCAGGCGGTAAACACCAATGGATCGACCATTTGATCAACAATTGATAGTTACTGAAAGTGATACACACGAAGAGGTGATGTAGGTAGAAGCACTGGAGGATCAACTGATGGAAGTTTTGGTGGACCTGTGGGAGGTTGTGGTCACCCAGTATGTTTAGAGGGAAGCTTGAGAGAGAGCTCTTCTTGAAGGCACGATACGTGGTGAACTCACAGTCAATCCTATCGTATTTGATCTTCTTGGGAGTCTTCTGAGGTTGTTGGCACGAAACCTCATTGAACTACAAGAGCGAAGGGAGGAAACCAATCGTGAACATCATCAACAACAAATACTACAGAGGTACGAAGAACGGAACCGTAGGGAAGAGGAAGAGAAGGATACGAGCAAATGTTGTACTCGTGGTAATTAATGCCCCTACGACCGAACAAAGACCGATGGCATACTAGTACCACTCGAGAGGTAGGGGAAGGATCGGTAGGGAAATCCCTACGTATAAAAGAACAAAGTGAGCAGAGACGATGGCTAAGGGAGATTGTTGAAGGCTTGATGTGTCCGGAAAGGCAAAGTAAGAGTCGGAGCCATAGTCGGGAGAGACAAAAACCGGGTACGTGGAACCAATTGGTAGAGGTTGCGAAGAATCTACCACTTCTAGACGTAGTGGAGGAAGATCTCGCCAACTAGGCCGCACATTCGATGTCGAGTGAAGAGTTCGGAACTAAGTTTGAGAACAACCCATCTGAGCACTCTGAACATGACGAAGAGGTAGTACAAGATCTTGAGGGCGAGGTAATTTTTGAAACCAACCTGTATAGGATTAGGAATCTATCTCTGGCAGACCAATCAAAAATAGGAGGATTGGAGCCGAAGACTCCAGGAAGGAGAAATTATAGGAATGGAGGTGACCAAGGCGTGGAAGACCCAGAAGGTGGACGCGTAGAGAGCTTGCGTGTGGTCGAGAGTGCAAAAGAGGTATCGGAATGCGAAGAGAAAAACGGTCCAATTTGGTCGAATGCATACAGTACCTTCCAGGCGGCATACAGTACCTTCCATGCAAGAACAATGTTGTAGAATTAGAATACTCCAGAGTGGCAAAAGCTTCCGAGATTCATGGGTGACCTATACAAGAGACCTTGTTTATGTTCTTTAATAGAGATTATTGCTGATTGGAGAGTGCTGATTTCAATAGAACATGCTAAGGACTCTTGGGCTACAGGTATTTTTGAGGGCACTGTTGTGATGTTTTCACTCATTGCCCCATTGCAAATGGGGACCCCCACTTTTTGCTTAGTCCTAGGTTGTGTTAGAGTCTTTTCTATTAATCTTTGCATTGAAGGGATAAAGTTTCTCATGTAGCTAGAGGGTTATTAAGTCAGGTTGGTCTTCTTAGGGTGGAGTGAATCCAGTTGGTTGTGAGCATGAAAGTAGATCTAGAACCCCTTGGATCATGCCTAGGTTTCTTGTGTTATCTGATCCTATTTCTAGTTGCGAGAGCAAGCCTTGGTTGCTTGAATGGTGTCCTCCTTGAATTTCATTTAGGCCCTGTACCTTGCTGGAGCAAACTTGCCTTAGACCCCGTCCTTTACCTCAAGATTGGAGTGAATTTTTCCTTGAGCCTTCTTGAAGGTTAAAAGTTAACATGTTTTATGTGAGAAGACTTAAAGATCTGGGGTATGATCCAATAGAGTAAGAGAAAGTTGGGGAATTGAGTTATAAAATTTTGTTTGAGACCCCGTACCTTACTAAGGACATGAGACCTTGTACCTCTCTAAAAACTCAGGGCGTTTTTTTTTTTTTTTGCATTTAGCTCCTATACCTTGCCAAGGGTCAAGAGCGAATTTGGGGAGATCATGTACCTTGCAGAGGCTTGAGAGAGAACTTTCCAAATTATGTACCTTGATGAGGTCCAAGAGTGAAAATTTCTCCAAGTCATGTCCTTGCTAAGGTCCTAGAGCAAATTTCCAAGTCATGTCCTTGCTAAGGCCCTAGAGCGAAAATTTCTCCAAGTCATGTCCTTGCTAAGGCCCTAGAGCGAAAATTTCTCCAAGTCATGTCCTTGCTAAGTTCCTAGAACGAATTTCCAAGTCATGTCCTTCCAGAGGTCCTAGAGTGAAATTTTTACCAAGGTCGTGTACCTCCCAAAGGTCCTAGAGCGAATTATGAATTGATGTACCTTGGAGAGGACATGGAGTGAATTTCTCACCTTGACCCTGTACCTTGCTAAGGACATGCAGCGAACTTTTTCATGAAGGCATGTACCTTACTAAGGACATGGAGCGAACTTTTTCATTAAGGATTCATAACACACCCCACTCCGAATTTACTTGCTTATTGTGCGAAATGGCTATCAACCAAGTCAGATACCAATTTGGAATGCCAATCTTATCCGAAGAAGAGTGTATTGCGAACAGATCTTGGAGTGTACACCTTGAAGCTGAATTCAGAAGAACATATGAACAAGGCATTACTACATCACCAGACAGTGAAGGAAGACAATTGCATGCTGATGATACAAGTTCACCTGATGATCAATGTATTGCAATGGAAATCTCACCATACATTGCACCTGAAGAAGAATATCATGGAATGAAAGTTGAAGAAACAAATGAGAATGCTCAAGTAGTGGCAAGTGATGATCAAAGTGTTGAGAAAGCAATTAAACAAGAAGAAGAGGAATTCCTTGAAGAATTTTTGCTCATGCTACAAAAGGAGATCCTTGAGAACGAATTGCAAGAAGTTTCAAATAATACCCTTGAAGAAGACAATCATATAGAGATGTTGAATGAAGAAATACAAATCATCATGAATGAGCCCAAGTATGAAGAACAATTCTAGGTGGCACTCAAAGACGACATCACTTTCATACTCTTTGAGGGGCCGTTGAAGGATCTCATGGAAGAAATACAAAGGGAATCACTGCCAAAAATTTTTCAAGACAAACAAGTTAGTGCGAGTGATGTGATTCATCATCAACTCCGGCCTCCCGAGACAATGCTTGAGGATGAGATACGACCAAAGATAGTATTTGATCAACTAGAAGAGATGTCTGAAGCTCAATCTATCAAGGCGTCTTTAATTTTTCGAAGATATGCTTACAAAGTTTCATGAGGATGCATGGTTCATGCATAGAGATGAGCAAGATGTCATGATGGAAGTAAAGAAAGTTGAGATATTCGAAGGGGCGCTAAGCTTATTCAAAGAAGAGCTTGCAAGTGAGGGTGAACATGTTGTGAATGCTCGTGGATTGGTGCTTGAAGCGGTTAATGATCTCTCTTCTTATGATGGGATGGGGGCAAACACGTAAGAGTTTCCATCCGAGCCTAAAACATGCCAGGTTGTCTCTTTCCTTAATCCTAGTTTTGAAAATTATGAATTTGATTACGGGGGTTTTGGGAAAACAACTTGCATCTGGATTGATCATGGTCCTGACGAATTGCCTCAATTGCTTATCTTACATGAAACCTTTCCCGAATATGAGAGACGCATGGTGAGAGCTCGCTTTTCTGTATTTAAGGATGAATTTTCTCGATTGCGAACCATCACTTTTGCTACGCTCCTGTTGCATACCTTGAGAAATCATGCAAAGTCATGTAAATATTTCGCTTATTTGAGTCGTGTCAAGTCTAGGAGTCTTGTATATAGTTTTAGAGTACGTTTTCTTTTCATGTGTTTTGGATAGTTTGCCTTTGTTGAGCCTTATTCTTAATTTGCCTTGAGTCATTTGACTCATGATTCTCAAGTGGCTCAAAGAGTTAGTTGTTTGTTTTCTTTAGTTCGTTTGCTTTTGGTTTGCCTTTGTGTGGTTTGATTTATTTTTGTGTGCTTTAGCTTAGTTTACTTTGGGTTTTAGTTTGCTTTCGAGTCAGTTGGTTTGCTTAGTTCAAGTGTCCTAAGTGGGAACCTTCATTTGTGAGAAAGGCATTTGCACTGTATACTGATGTGCTAGTAAAACTTTGGATTTTATGTTTGGTCCATTTCTTGGATATCTGCTCATGAAATGCTTTGAATTTGAGATTATTCCTCTCCGGTTGTATCATTTGGTTAGGACTTGTACTTGTCTTGGAAGAGAATCACTTTCTATGTCGTGATACCGACATCTATTGATTACTATATCTTTACACACTAATAAGCTCTGAGTCATTATGATTTTCAGGTGAAGCCGTGATTAGTGAAAAATCCAAAGTCTAGCTTCAACGCCACTGTAATCGTCAAACCCAAGTAAGCTTCATTGCTTACGAGCCAAAGGAATTGACAGAATGAAAGAAAATGAAAGCAATATCAAAAGTGAAAAGATGAGATAAAAAAAGAAAAAAAAAAGTATAACAAAATGAAATATCAAAATTGTCTATGGGAACATGTGAGTAACTCCATTGGGGCTATGGATGCCCGGCTGGCAATGGAGCAATATTCGTGAGATTACAACGATAACCTCGTCGGGGCTATAGACGTCCGATTGGCAGCGAGGCTTTATCCAGGATGCTTATGAAGTTTAGACAAACTACGTAGCTAATCACGATGGAACTTGGGACTCATAATGTTCTTGTTGAGAGGAATGAATACACTTGCACACACATGGGTAATCAAAGACAAAGTGTCTTGATCCAGTTTGGTATTCTCCTTCCTCTTTGAGTGCACTTTCTAGTCGCTTGATAAGTTGGGTTGAATTTTCCAGAGGTTCTAAGTATTTACTGAGTCTTCATCTTTGAAATGTTCAAGAACATTTATTCAAGGTGGTGCTAGATGTTGTGACGTTTTCACACATCACCCCATTGCAAATGGGGACCCCCACTTTTTGCTTAGTCCTAGGTTGTGTTAGAGTCTTTTCTATTAATCTTTGCATTGAAGGGATAGAGTTTCTTAGGTAGCTAGAGGGTCATCAAGTCAGGTTGGTCTCCTTAGGGTGTTGTGAAGACAGTTGGTTGTGAGCATTAAAGTAGATCTAGAACCCCTTGGATCATGCCTAGGTTTCTTGTGTTATCTGATCATATTTGTAGTTGCAAGAGAAAGCCTTGGTTGTTTGAATGGTGTCCTCCTTGAATTTCATTTAGGCCCTGTACCTTGCTGGAGCAAACCTGCCTTAGACCCCGTCCTTTACCTCAAGATTGGAGTGAATTTTTCCTCGAGCCTTCTTGAAGGTTAAAAGTTAACATGTTTTAAGTGAGAAGACTTAAAGATTTGGGGTATGATCCAATAGAGTAAAAGAAAGTTGGGGAATTGAGTTAGAAAATTTTGTTTGAGACCTCGTACCTTGCTAAGGACATGAGACCCTATACCTCTCTAAGAACTCAGGGCAATTTTTTTTTTCATTTAGCTCCTGTACCTTGCCAAGGGTCAAGAGCGAACTTGGGGAGATCATGTACCTTGTAGAGGCTTGAGAGCGAACTTTCCAAATTGTGTACCTTGTTGAGGTCTAAGAGCGAAAATTTCTCCAAGTCATGTCCTTGCTAAGGTCCTAGAGAAAATTTCCAAGTCATGTCCTTGGAGAGGTCCTAGAGCGAAATTTTCACCAAGGTCGTGTACCTCCCAAAGGTCCTAGAGCGAATTATGAATTGATGTACCTTGGAGAGGACATGGAGCGAATTTCTCACCTTGACCCTATACGCTAAGGATATGGAGCAAATTTTTGAAATCATGTACCTTGCCCTTGTTTTGAGTGAATTCCTCAAATTCAAGCATTATGGCAAGAGGTGAAGTCGACTAGCATGGGAAAGGTGATTTGTTATTTTAAATCAAGTTGGCCTTATGGTAAGAGAGACCTCTTTTACCCTAAAGCGCCTATAAAGGAAGGGTCAAAACATTAATTTTAGCCACCAATTCAAACATATTCTTCTCTCCAAGTGTGAATTTGAGAGCAGACTTAGCGAATTTGTTTAGCAAGGCAGCAAATTTTATCAATACATGAGCGAATTTCATTAAAACATAGCTGAGCTGCTGCAGCACAAGGGTGAAATAAGACATTAAAGATACAAATCTGATATTTTAGGAAAGCGAATTCATCATACAGCAAGAGGGAGCGAATGTACATAGCTAGGAGACATATCAACTAATGGACTTCATCATTAGACAACACAAATTTACCCTCCACAGAGTGATTTCATTGATTATTATTAGCCTCCTCTTGATCAGATTTAGTGAAAACCACATAAAATCAGAGTGAGGTCAATTTAAAACAAGATGTGTGTGAAGATCATATGTTATGTATTTGATACTATACTTGCTTTGTTTTGTAGATTTGTAAGGAAGATGATACTACTTCGATGTAATGTCCCCTTCTCGTTGATGACCTCCCAGTGGTCCATTAGCCTATTCTTGAGACCCGTAGGCTAGGTGGAATGAAGAATGAGGGTCCAGCATTGATGAGGCGAGAACTTACTATTTTTAGTAAGTCAGGGAATGGCTATTTTGGTGATACTGTCCTACTGAGCTCTCCATGCTCTGTCACTGGGCGCGATGATCATGCTTTTTAGAGTAGTAGTTCATGACTTACTATTTTTAGTAAGTGGCAGTATGGCATATTTCTATTTCTGGCAGTGGATAGGGTCCTGATCCCGCAACAGTTCAGTGGTCTTCCTGGCTCAGCTTCATCCTAGTTTTGACAGTAATCAGTACTGGAGTCATATGTGACAATTAAATGTTATTTCCTTATCCTAAGGTTTAATATTTAATTAATCTGATTAATTACTACCGATTTATTGACTTTGGGAATAATGCCTAATATCTCCTAAGTGCTAGGCGAAATTTATGTCTAAGAAGGGGACGTCAAATTATTAAGGGAGATTATTTTATTTCATCTCAAGTGTTTGCCAAGTGAAAATCGTGGTCCTTGCTTTTTGGCGTGAGGTTTGACTTATGGAATGGCACCACTCTTGGGGTCCACGTGAGATGTAATGAAATGCAAATGGGGAAAGATGATTTCAAAACAATTTGCATTTGAATTTGGTGGTGTGAGGTTATAAATAAGAGCCTTGGGCTCCCATTCTTGGTATCTTGAAAATTTGCAATGTTATGTTGTCGGATTGGCGTCAGAACTTTTGAGGCTTCGGAGTGCATCTCCCTAGTGCTTCCCGGTTTCGTACTCGAAACATAGTACCTAGCTGTGTGCTGTAATCTACTATATTCTCAGTGCGTATCTTAGTCCTTTTTGGTGTTTGGAGCGATTTTGGAACTTGCTGGTTTGCTTGTGGCTGAAGTGCATTTTCGATCATACCTCTCTGCTGGAGCGATTGACCTTTATGGGTATTGGCTCTTTCATCCTTCCTAGTACTGGCGATATACACTGTAAGTTTGTGGCATCTTTGGTTGAGCTTTGAATTTATTAGACAAAATCGAAGTTCCTAAGCTAGGCGTTGGTTTCTGAAGTGCATTGGGATGCATGCAAAATTAATAAGGGAGTTATTGTAAATGATGTTCAATTTACATTCAATATGCAAGTTATATTCTACTTTAATATTTTGTTTTATCTATTACTGAATTATTATATAAATTTGATTGTCTTCTTTTATGTGGCAGGAGAGGAGGAGCATTTATAAATTTCAATGTCCATTCTCACACATTTCATTTGACATATATAGTGGGCTGGGTACGGTCAAGCGATGCCTTGACTAGCCATGTCTTTTGGACATGGCCGATCAAGACATCACTTGATCATTCCCCCTCACTATAATGGTGCATGGCGTTTTATTTTACCAACTGGTGCATATTCAAACACCCGATAATTATCGGTGTATGCCAAACGGTGCATGGTTATATTAACATTATCCTTAACACCCGATATAATCGGTGTATGCCAAATGGTGCATGGTTATATTAACACTATCCTTAACACTCGATATAATCAGTGTAAGTTTAATATATCACCCGATATTTAATCGGTGCAAACATAGACTAATATCAATATCAATCGATAGTCTAATCGATAATCATTAAGTCGTATTTGCAAAGGTTAACTCGATTTGTCAATCGGTGAATACAAATAGATTATCAAATTGGGATACTATGATAATGAATAGTTAATATAAAAGGAATGTTTATCAATTGAATGCTTGAGTTTATTCATTTTAATAATCGATATGATAAATGATTGAATGAGAGACTTCATTTATCTCTCATTCAATCATTTATCTTACCGAAGCTATCTATACATTAATCATTTATCTTACCGAAGCTATCTATACATTAACACTCCCTCTTAGCTAGGTAAGATAAATAAGAGTAGTGTATCAAGCATCACAATTCAACTTATAGTTAGCATTCTTTTACATATTTTAATTTTCTAGGGAATCATATCATCTACTCACGAGATATGAAGTATCACCTATCCACGTGATACAAAATGTCTATCACATTAGTCTTGTGATGACTAGAGATCACCTCAGCACGTGATACCAGTATTACCTAAGCACGTAATACTTAAGAATAATAATATGAGAAAATATTCAATTCTCACCTTTATCCAAGTTATGGTAAGTGCACTAACACTTCATATGAATGTTTTACCATAACACAATCATGGCTTCATCCATGATCCACCAGAGATCCAACATGATAACTGGTTTGGACATTATAAGATCGTCACCTTATATGGTCTCCATACAAGTGTTCATTATCTTGAGAGATCGTCATCTCTTAGATATGAGCCCAGGGGATAAAATCCAGAGATGTCCTATCATGACAAAGAGGTTTACACATTAAACATCTTATAGATATGCAAATACAGATTACAAAGCAAATTACCTTTCTATTATACTACACCTTTTCTGAAGTGATCAACCTTCACTCTGGAAAGAGGTTTGGTCAGAATATCTGCAGTTTGATCTCCTGTACAAACATATTCTAGTTGGATTGCATTCCTGTCTACCATATCTCGTACATAGTGGTATGGAATCTCAATATGCTTGGATCTGTCATGTAACACTTGATTTACTGAGAGCTTTATACAACTTTGGTTGTCACAGTGTATAGTAGTGGGTTTCATAGGTTCTCCAAACAACCCCACAAGAAACTTCCTAAGCCATACTGCCTCTCGGGCAGCCATAGAAGCTGCGATGTATTTTGCCTCGGTGGAGCTTTGAGCTACTAAAGACTGCTTCTTGCTGATCCAAGATATCATAGTTGAACCTAGACTGAAGCAACATCTTGAAGTGCTTTTCCTGTCTGTCACACTTCCAGCCCAATCAAAATCTGTGAATCCATGTAGGTCTATATCAACTTTCTCATATTTTAGACCAAGGTTTAGGGTACTGTTGACGTGTATTTTGTACACAGCCTAACACAGAATAAAATACCTAAGGGTATCTTATCCTCTCTTGAGAAAATAGTCTCTAACTGCTGAAGATTCGCATAAAGGATCAGTTAAGATGACTCCAAGGTTCCTTTTAGTAGGGTCTCTACATGTGGATAAGCTCGCCGTGGCATGATGTGATTTGCTGGAATCACAAGGGGACTTACATGTGATGATTGAACTTCCGATCTGCTTTGCTGGACACAGGCTCTTACTAACTTAGATTTGAAAAAAAATGAAAAAAAGGATAAGGGCGAAGAGAGGATCTAATCCTAATACTAAGAATGTAGGAGCAATGACTTGATTTTTGATGAAACTCTAACTAGATCTTGTTTTGACATCAATGGAACATCTACACAAGACTAGTGCGATCTTCTAAGGGAAGCTTTATGATGTTCAAATCATCACCGCAGGCATAGATACCATCCAAGTTGATGCATATCAATGAAGAGGCAACAAATTGAAATTGAGCTTAAGCTGAACGATTCCAGTTGACTACACAAGGCAAGTCTGCAATCAACAAACTGCTAGTAGTATGGATATACGAATTCCACCATCAATCAATTACATTTCCTCCATTCATCTAATCATCTACCATCTAAGATTGAAGACTCAACAAGAAACCATGCAAATTGCAAGAAAACGACATATTTCACCACTACTTCAATGAAAATGGAATTTGCTTACAATCAATGGCAACAATTTCTTGCCTTGTCCTCCTATTCTACTCTAATTGCTTCCAACTATTCTCTAACTATTCTAACTATTTACAAACTATCTCTAACAATTGCTAATTATTTCTAATTAGCCTTTACAAATGAAATACCTGGGCTTATATAGTGCCCACAATACAATTTGATGGCTTAGATCAATTCAAGATCAATGGCCAAGATTTTACAATGAAAACCCTAATTAGGGTTTGTTACAACCATTACATAACATTTAATGCTTGACCAATGATAAAATTGTATTGCTTGGACACATGTCCCTTTTAGAAAAATCGACCAATGGATAGCCGGGGTAGGTACATCGGAGTTTGTGCCACCTTCCATGAGTTAGGTACATTGAATCTGGACATGCTGAGGTGGACCTCACTGATTGGAGACGTGATGACTAGGATGCCACCTCGTCTGACACTTGGTTGATACTCAATTTGGTAGCGTTGAGAAGTTATTTTTGATTAACTCTTCTAAAATTATTTGCTTCTTCAACGAGCCCTTGTCCTAACTCCATGTGTCCTTGATGTGCAGGACGATTGATGTACCTTGCCTTGGAATGCTGGATTTGGAAGAGGTCGCCCTTGTCCTGGCTTGATCGTCCCGACGAAGACCGTCCTTGATCCGGCTTGATTTTCCTTGATGAGATCTCCATTTGATGCCTACACAACATTTCAAAATTAGTACCATGATTTTGCAATACATAACATAAATTAGAGAGCAAATTTTAGGAAACTTAATGATAAGTCCTTTATTAATCATTTCCTAAAAACGACTATTGAGCTATGAATTCAAAATTTCAAAATTCAAAATTTAAGCTATGACGATCAACGTTCAAAAACAATAAATCCATATCGCCATACCTCTCTTGAGAGCTAACATTAGAATGCAAAACAAGGAATTTGCCTAGGCAAAATCAAAATTAGATGGCTTCAACGTGATCTCTCTCTAAATAAACAATCCTCTTTAGCAATTCGCCATCTTGGAGGAGGGGTCTTTGACGTGATGATAGCAAGTTCGCCCTAACTCTAACTTCAAGCTCGCACTTCCTTTGATGATGTTTGCGCCTTCCTTGGATAGAAACTCGCACCTCTTTTGCCTTCTCCAAATCACATATGAAAAGATGATAAACGATGATGTGAAAATGACATGAACTACTCCTCCTTTATAGGCGCTTAACCCCTTATTCACCTTTAGGCCGACTTTGCCAAAATGAGGCAATTAAAATGATTTTTAAATAAATAACAAGGGCCGACCTTCATAAAATAAACTCAAGCGCTCAACTTATTTTTATAATTAATTAACTTTATGCCTTTAAAAGGCAAAATTAATTAATAAATGTTATGCGTTATTTTTAAATGCCACTTAATTAAATTTTCAAGACCTATCGGATTTAGCATTTAAAAATAAATTCAAAAACTTGTTTGAACGCCAAAATTGGAGAATTGGGAAGAGTACAAACCTCATCGCCCTGGTCCCTGACTGAGGGACAGGAGCGATCCATCAACTTAGTCTTGATCCTTGCGTTTTTGACGTCCAAAATCTTCATCTCTACGTTGGATTTGGCATGTTCGTTGAGTCCTTCGAGCTTGATTGACTTGATTGTGTGAAGGAATGTCTTTAAATGTGATATCGCCCTGGTCCCTTGGAGAGGGACAGGAGCGATCCAAATATTTTCACTTGAAATTCTCCATTTTTGATATCAACTCCTCCTTCATCACCTTTTAGAAGACGTTTCAAACCTTGTACAACTTTATTTTAACGTGATCTTTAAAGGATAACATGTGTCTTGGCAAATATCGCCCTGGTCCCTTGGAGAGGGACAGGAGCGATCCTTATAATTTCTCCTTGACCTGGCATCTTTAATCTCTAATCTTCATTGTAGGGCGAATAATAACATTGTTTGTTCATTCCATGCTTGTCCCACTTGATTTTTTTACAAGGTATTTAGACTTTAGAAAGATTATCGCCCTTGTCCCTTGGAGAGGGACAGGAGCGATCTGGAAGATCTAGCCAAAATGTGTGATCTTTCAACCTTGATTCTTCGTTCATTGCCTTTTGAAGGACGTCCTTGATCTCACGTGCACTTGCCTTGACATGCATTTAAAGGATCATGAGTGTTTTAATGAAATCGCCTTGGTCCTTGTCCAAAGGACAGGAGCGATATGAGTTCCTTGCACAAATTGGTAACACTTTGACGTTCAAAACTCTTGCATATCATCTTCAAAAGACACCTTATACCTTGTGTGACCCCGAAAAACCCTGACTTGGCATGAACTTAAAGGAAAATGAAGGATCCCATACAAATCGCCCTGGTCCCTTGGAGAGGGACAGGAGCGATATAGCTTCTGTGTTCAATTTAAGGATCTTTGAACGTTTGAAGTCTTTGTATATCACCTTCTAATCATGCCTTGGACCTCATACGACCTTGCAAATCCTTGACCTTACGTGATTTTTGAGGGATTTGGCTAATATAATAAACATCGCTCTGGTCCCTTGGAGAGGGACAGGAGCGAACTTCAAGTCTTTGGGTTCATGCTTGCGTTCTCCAACTTGCAATTGTCCTCATCGTGTAAAACGTAGTCTTTTTGATCCCCTTGGTCGCTTGACACTTGCTTAACTTTTGAAATCTATGCCTTTATGGAAATATCGCTCTGGTCCCTTCCTGAGGGACAGGAGCGAATTAGGTGTCTTGATGCAAATTCTTTAACTTGGCGACCTTTGTATCTTTGTGCTTGATGGAGATGTCTTAAAACGTCCTTGCCACCTTGTTCTTCGCCTTGGAATGTCCTGAACTTGGAGGAACGGCAATATAACCATTATATCGCCCTGGTCCCTTGGAGAGGGACAGGAGCGATCTTACTCTTGTAGGCTTCACTTTACTTCATATCCTTCAAAAATTATATTCAACGGATTCGCAATGTTCCATTCCATTCATCCATGCCTTGCGATCCATCCAAACTGGGCAAGAAAATCATCTAAAACAAAAATCGCTCTGGTCCCTTCCTGAGGGACAGGAGCGAACTTGGGCATTTGGGTCCCTTGTTGACGTTTGATAATCTTCAATTTGTCTTCAATGGGTTCAATTCATCTCCTTTCTTGTCTTCAAACATAAAACTTGCTTGATCTTTGCCCAGATCGTACCTTATGAAGAATTTCGTTCTGGTCCTTCAGTGAGGGACAGGAGCGAATTTGACCCTCTAGGCAAAAACTTCATCATTTCATTGTTTTTGATCAAGTCTGGATGCTCTATCATGCTCATTTCGTCCTTCACCATGCCTTTGATGTCTCAATTCGTCCAAACACGGTCAGGAATAGCTCAAATAAGTATTTTCGCTCTGGTCCCTTGGAGAGGGACAGGAGCGAAATTCGCTCTGGATCCTCAGTGAAGGACATGAGCGAAATTTGACTTTTTGCACTCTCTATCAGGATAATTTTTATGGAATATAACATTCAAGTATAAGTGACATTTCCTTCTATGTTTCTTCTTTCTTATACTTTAAGTTATATTCCATATATACTTTCAGGATGTTTGAGAGTGGTTTCAGACCTCCAGGAGTTATATTGCAAAATCTAGTTTTTGGAGGTTTTTTCAGTTTCCAGACTTAGTCAAATTTCAGGATCAGGACATTCCAGACTTAGCCAAATTTCAGGATCAGGACCTCACTCAAGCCGGACTTGCTATCCATGTGATCCCCTGGGCGACGTTCAAAATGCAAAGGCTAGCTAACAAAACCCTAAAAAAACCTAAAGAACAAACCCTAAAAAGCAAAAAAAACATGGGTCCCCATTTGCAATGGGGCGATGTGTGAAAACGTCACAACAGGTACCTTGTAGGTATCTCATAATGTGTTTTACTGCAACCAGGTGTATCTCCTTTGGTTCACACATAAACTGACTTAGAGCATTAACTGCATAACAGATATCTGGTCTTGTATTTACCAGGTACATCAGGGACCCAATCATCTGTCTGTATTGAGTAGGATCAGTGGGTGGTGACTCTGTTGCTGCTTCTTTAAGTTTATGTAAATTGGTTTCCATAGGAGAGGTCGTGGGTCTATAGTTTACCATTCCGAATCTCTTCAAAATATCCAAGGTGTACTTTCCTTGGTTTAGTATAATGTTGTCAGAATTCTGCTATACTTCCAATCCTAGGAAGTAATGAAGGAGTCCTAAGTCCTTCATATCAACTTCTTTGGATAGATCATTCTTGCATTGATCTATAAGGTGATCATTTCCTGTGATTAATAAATCATCAACATATTAAATCAATATTAGCATATCACCTTTATTTCTTTTGTAGTAGAGATTAGGATCTGCATCATTTTTGGAGAAGCCTAGCCCTGAGAGATAGTTGTCAATTCTTTCATACCAGGCCCTGGGAGCTTGTTTGAGCCCATAGAGAGCTTTCTTGAGTCTACACACATGAGACTCTGCATCATGAATTTCAAAACCTTCAGGTTGCTCTAGGTAGACTTCTTCTGAGATCTCACCATTTAAAAAAGTTGTCTTAACATCCATTTGGTGTACCTTCCACCCCTTTGCTGCTGCAATGGCTAATGCAGCTCTTACTGATGTATATCTGGCAACAGGTGCAAAAGTTTCTTCATAATCTATTCCTTCCCTTTGTGAGAACCCTCTAGCTACAAATCTGGCTTTGTGTTTTTCAATACTGCCATCTGCAGCATGTTTGATCTTAAAAAACCATTTAGATGAAACCACAAATTTCTTAGTTGGCCTAGGAACAATCTCCCAAACATCATTTTTCATAATGGACTGATACTCTTCAGACATGGCATCCTTCCATACTTGATGTTCAAGTGCATCTGATACATTGTTTGGTTCAACTTTAGAGAGATCATTCATAAGGGCAACATAGCTAGTGAATTTATTAGGTCTTTTGCTTTCTCTGAAGGTTCCTAAAGGAGCAACAAATTTCTGAGTTTCTTCTACAGTTTTGGTGGCCCATAGTGGTCTTTTCTTGAGGTTTTCTCTAGGTGGACTTTGAGTTTCACTCATAGTTTCCTTAGGATTCTCCCTCTAAAGCTCAGGAGTGGGATCTCTATCTAAGCTAGGGGTAGGGATATAGACTTCAGGATCTAGAGAGCTTTGGGCTCTTTTGAAGGCTAAGTTTTCTTCAAAGATCACATCCCTACTTAGTTCAATATTCTTTTGACCAGGTATATATATCATGTAGGCTTTGGAGGTTTCACTATATCCTATTTTTCCAGAAGGCTCTAATTTTAATCTTTTCTCCTTAGGTACATGAACATAGACAGGGCATCCAAAAATCCTAACGTGGCTTATACCCGGTTTTGATTTAGTAAAGACTTCCTCAGGGGTCTTATCTTCAAGATGAGAGTGAGGACATCTTTTTTGAATATATACAGCAGTGCTAGTTGCTTCTACCCAAAGATTGATATTTAGATTCTGATCAAGAATCATAGTTTTGGCAGCTTCAACGATTGTCCTATTTTTTCTTTCTGCTATTCCATTTTGTTGAGGGTTGTAAGGTATCGTTAACTCCCTCTTAATCCCTGAATTTTTACAAAACTCTTTAAATAATTCTGATGTGTATTCCCCCCCATTATCAGTTCTTAGGGTTTTAATTTTGTTGCCTGAGTAGTTCTCTATTAGTGATTTGAATTCTTTAAACCTATTAAGGATCTCTTCTGATTCTTTACATTTCAGAAAGTAGATCTAGGTTTTCCTAGAGTAGTCATCAACAAATATTACATAATACAGAAATCCCCCCAATGAATTTATCGACATTGGTCCACATACATCAGAATGAACTAACTCTAAAATTTTACTTGTTTTCCTAGTACTACTCTGAAAAGCAGCTTTAGTATTTTTACCTAGGGCACATCCTGTGCATGCCTCTGAATGATATTGCTAATGATATTGCTTTAGCTTAGGTAGACCCGTGACAAGGTCTTCCATTGATGATAAAGCTCTAAAATTTAGATGGCCTAGTCTTCTATGCCAGATTTCATTGGCATCTGTAGTTTCATGAATTAGGGCTAAGTTGGGCTCTGTGCATAGCTCATACAAGTAGCCTTCTCTTTGACCAATTGTTTTAGCTTTCTTGATGGATGAGTTCTTCAACCAAGCCAATACTTTGTTGTCCATGAAGGTCACTCTGTATCCGTTGTCCTCCAGTGCTGATGTTGAGACTAGATTTCTCTTAATGCTTGGAACATATAGCACTCCTCTAAGTTGTAATGATACACCTGACTTTAGTTTGATGGTGCAGTTTCCAACTCCTTTGATAGGGTGTGTAGAGTCATCTCCAATGGTTACCTCCTCATCATTCTCCTCTTTCATGGAGTCTAGTACTTCTTTGAATCCTGTGATGTGTCTGGATGAGCCACTGTCGATTACCTAGGAGTTCACTTTGTTTGATGCTTGATTTGTGAGTATTGAATAGAGCACATACTTCTCGGAGTCCTCTTCCCTTTTGGATTTTCTTGTTTTGGCAAATGTGGCTTGATTAGCTCTTTCTGGACATTTGGCAACATAGTGCCCAAATTTGTCACATTTGTAACACTGAATTTGAGAGAGATCCTTCTTGAAGGAGTTCTTGCTGTGACGACCTTTTCTCTTCCTGAATTGCTTCTGCTTGCCTTTCTTGTTTGAGTTCGTATGTAGAACTTGTAGATCTTCATCTATATTCTTCTGTTTGATCCCCTTTCTTATTTTGCCTTGATTCCTCTTGGAGACAGTCAACTTTTAGCCTATCGAATTTAGGGAAATTGTCCCTTGCACTGATGCCTTGGACGAATGTTTCCCAAATGCTAGGCAACCCATCTAGAGCAATGAGGGTTAATTGTTTGCTTTGGATCTCATATCCAAGGGTTGCCAATTCATCCCTTAAGGTAGATATTCGCATGAAGTAGGCATTGGCTGATTCTCCTTTTAACATGGCTATGTGATTTATCTCTCTTTTTAGAGCCAAGGTTCTACTAGCATTGGATATCTCAAAGGCGCCTTCAAGTGCTTTGAACATGTTGAAAGTTGTTTCATGTTTGTTGGTTGAAAATTTTGTACACTGGTGAAAGCAAACAAAATTGTGGCTTCAACCACAGTGTGTGAGTATGAAACTCTCCTAATTAAGGGAAGGCTCCCCCTATGTAACTACAACTTTGAAAATAAAATAGGATGGGACATCAATCTTTCTTCTTTTTTCAAGAAAGACAATATCCTTTTTTCTTCACAGAAAAGGATAGCGATTGAATATGAACAACAGTAACCACTTTCAAGTGAAATGAGAGGAAGGAAATGAAGTTTCCTGAAAACGCAAAGACTTCCGTCACTTCCTTCGAGATGGGACAGCAATATCAAACTCAAAGACTTGATTATGTGAAGTCCTATCTACCCTTTTCTATACTAAATTTTACAACGAATAAAAGATAATAGCTCAAAGACTAGAATAATCTATTCTTTCAACACAAAGACAAGAACTAATGCAAGCTCAAAGACTTGCTGCTATTTCTTACCAAATAGTAATTTTTTCTCAAGAATAGATGCAAGCTCAAAGACTTGCTGCTCCTTCAAGAGAGTTTCCTATTTTAATTAATCTTCTCTACTTGCAGCTCAAAGACTTCAAATCAGATTGGACTAAGCTCCTTTAGAAACACTTTGCATGGAAGAAATAAAAAGATTCAAACTCAAACATGTAGCTCAAAGACTCAAAACTTGAGTGATCCTTCTTTATTATTCTTCAAAACCTTCAATTCACATGCATAAGCTCAAAGACTTCTTGCTGTAAATTTGACAGAGTTTTTGCTTGCTTTCCCAAAAGATAAATATTACAATAGAGCCCTCAAGTATTTATAGAAGAGGAGCCTTGAAAAAAAGGTGGGAGGATCCTAACTAACTTGAGAGATTCTCTCAACCATCAAGACTCATTCAATAACTAACTGAGACTTCATTAACTAACTAAGAGTTACTCCAACTAACTAAGACTTATTCCAACTATAGTCCTAATCGGACACAACTTGTAGTTGCTTTACATGTAATTACAAAAGTGAAAGTAATGTGTAACTTGCACTTTACAAAAAATACTTTTACATGTAACTTGTCAAAACAAAATTACAAATGCATAACTAAAACTATTCCATGTGTCTAAAGACATGACTTTTACTACATCATCCTTTGTCTGTGATGATCTTCATGTCGCTTTAGGATGCTAGAACTTGAAGTATTCTGGATTGGTAAAGACAACTTGAAACGGAACGAGAACTTGCATCCTTATCTTCTTGCTTGGGGTAGTACTGGCTTTTCAAGAGGGAAAGGAACTTGCATCCTTATCTTCTTGCTTGGGGTAGTACTGGCTTTTCAAGAGGGAAAGGGCGGCCTTCATCTTTTTATGTCATGACCATCTTTGTCTTGAAAGCATTCTATGCTCGCAATCATGAATTGTTGTTGTATCTCTTTTTTGTATCGTCTTCCATTTTTGAGATTTGCTTATAAAATAAGGCCCATGCCTTAATCCATTGATTTGGTAGATCGTGTGTGCAAACCGGACTGACAAGGGAAGAGAGAAATTGATGCAAAAATGGGCTCACAAGTGAATTTCGGGTTTTGGAAGTTGCATTACATGTGTGGGGAAAACAAGAGCATTAACTTGCAATTGTGGGGAACAAACATGCAACTTCATATGCGTAATGGGTAACTACAAGTTTGCACTTGTAATTGGGCCTTTAGAACTCATTTTCAAGTGTTTTTTGAGTGCATTTTGGACCAATTTCGGGTTCTGGATGGTTGACCGCAGGTAGACTTTAAATGGGGAAAATGAATGAAGGTGTGAAATGAATGGATGAAATGGTATGTACGGATGATGGAAATGAATATGAAAAGATTTTGGGAAGATCATTTTCAAGAAAATGGGAAGAAATTTTCAACATGTAATCCGGTTCCAAAAACCCGATTTTGAAAGGATGAGTATTTCTCATCTTTGCAACTTCATATTTAAGCAAAAGATGGTTAAATTTTTTATCCGTAAGGGAAGAACAATTATTTTCATCCAACTTGTAATCGGGATTTAAAATCCCAAATACAAGTAAAGAGGGAAAATGGGGAAGAACAATGCAATTCTAAAATTGCTTTACAAAGGGGAAAATCTCTCTCACAAAACCGATTTTTTGGGGAAGAACCAACATATTTACAAATTTACAACTAGAAAGGAAAAACAAGAAAACAAGAAAACAAGAAAAATGAAACAAGAAGAAAAGAAATCTTACCTTGCTCCAATTTGAAAATGCCTCTCCAAAAGATGATTAATCTTTGAAATAAAGAAGAATATCTCTTAAAAAGAAATTAACCGTATTCCAAAACCCTAGCCACGTTTTTGAAAAAATGCCCAAAACTGAAAAACGTGGCAGCAAATGCATGAGAAATGGCATGGAAAATGGCCAAGACTCTTTCTAACCTCAACGCCTTAGCATACCAAGCCAAAACGATTCATAACATTGCTGATTCGTGGCATTCCAAATGGCAAAAAAACGTGGCTGCTGTTATAAAGCTAAAAACCAGCAATCTTAACCTCCATGTGGCGTGAAAGGTGTTTGAAAATGCATGGAAATAGGAAGGAATCCAAAACGCCTTCTATCTCCCAAAAAATCTCCACAAAATTTTGCTAAAAATCCTCAAAAATGTTTTTCCTTGCAATTTGGGTTTTTTTGGAACAAATAGCAAGTTTTAATTTGCATGAACCAATGAAAATCGGGTTTTTTGGAGGAAATAACAAGTTCAAAATTTCACTTTTTCAACATGTTAGGCAAAATCGGGATTTTTAGACCAAACTGCAAGTTTAAAATTGTCAAAACTGCACTTTATAAGCAAAATCGGGTTTTTTAGAGCAAAGTGCAAGTTTTAAATTGTCACTTTTTCACTTTATTAGCAAAATCGGGTTTTTTAGACCAAATTGCAAGTTTAAAATTGTCAAAAATGCACTTGCAAGGCAAAATCGGGTTTTTGGAGAGAAATGCAAGTTTTAAATACTTGTAAAAGGGAAATAAAATCCCTACAACAAGTTATACTTGCTTGCACATATGTAATGGGGATTTAAAATCCCTATTACATGTAAAAACCATTAAAGTAGGGGTTTTTAGAGAGAACTACAAGTTTACTTGTAACTTAACGAAAAAATCCCTATTTTAACTAAAAAAGCCAAAAAACAATAAAAATAATAAAAGCAATAAAGGAGAAATTTAAAACAAATGACAAGTATTCGTCTTTTAATAAAAATGCACATGTAATAAGCTAAAAATTTTCCTACAAAGACCAAAACAATGGATATCATTAAAACTTGCAGTTTGAAAAAAATTCTCCACCTGCAGTCGGGATTTTAAAACTCGAAATTGAAGGAAAAACATAGCAAACAAACCCAGAATTTGACGAAATTCGAAACGTAGTTCGAGGATGGACTGAAGATTAAGCCAATCCAAGGATTAGTCGAAATTCTACCTCAAGAAGCGTGCCATAGAGTAATTTTTTTTTTCTTCACAAAAATTTCATGTAATGGTCCTTCATTTTTGAAAACAAAAATGAGGACAAAAATGTTTCCTTATAATGGGCATAATGTTGTTCCTTACCCCATCAACTATGATTTTGATAGCCTTATCATTTCCTTCTCTCCAAATTGCTTTGTCAGGTTCAGTCTCAGGTTCAGTCTCAGGTTCTTTAGTTTCAGTCTTTACAAATGATTCAATTCTATTTTCTTTTAGAATCATTTGAATTCTGAATTTCCATGCGGAGAAGTCATCACCCCCTGCGAGTCTGTCTTCAAATCTGATAGCGCTAGCCATTGATAGGATTGTGATGTTGAATATATACTTGATTTGAATTTTACGTAAAATTGAACAGCCTCAGGTTCGAGTTAACTATAGCTCTAATACCATGTAAATGATGTTCAATTTATATTCAATATGCAAGTTATATTCTACTTTAATATTTTGTTTTATCTATTACTAAATTATCATATAAATCTGATTGTCTTCTTTTATGTGGCAGGAGAGGAGGAGCATTTATAAATTTCAATGTCGATTCTCACACATTTCATTTGACATATATAGTAGGTTGGGTACGGTCAAGCGATGCCTTGACTGGCCATGTCTTTTGGACATGGCCGATCAAGACATCACTTGATCGTGCCCCCTCGCTATAATGGTGCATGGCTTTTTATTTTACCAGCCGGTGCATATTCAAACACCTGATAATTATCGGTGTATGCCAAACGGTGCATGGTTATATTAACATTATCCTTGACACCCGATATAATCGGTGTATGCCAAATGGTGCATGGTTATATTAACACTATCCTTAACACCCGATATAGTCGGGGTGAGTTTAATATATCACCCGATATTTAATCGGTGCAAACATAGACTAATATCAATATCAATCGATAGTCTAACCAATAATCATTAAGTCATATTTGCAAAGGTTAACTCGATTTGTCAATCGGTGAATACAAATAGATTATCAAATTGGGATACTATGATAATGAATAGTTAATATAAAAGGAATGTTTATCAATTGAATGCTTGAGTTTATTCATTTTAATAATCGATATGATAAATGATTGAATGAGAGACTTCATTTATCTCTCATTCAATCATTTATCTTACCGAAGCTATCTATACATCAATAGTTATGGTAGCTTGTCTCTGGTTGGTTGTCATCGTAGCTAGTCTAGTGTGGGTTTGGGACTGATTTTGGGTGATTTGGATGTGTATTGAGAGAGTTGTGAGCTTTTTAGTGATTCCTTAGGATGTTGGTTTTGCAATTCCAGCCTGCAGATTTGATGTTAGCAGAATTTCATGTTCTTATTTGGATATTCAACATTACTCTCTTCTCATATCATCTTATTTTTTGTAAGGTTAAGTAGTAGTACTACTAACCAATTCTGATTTGTAATTCTCATCCCGCTGAAAAGTGGAAGAGGCTGGCTTGCTGCCTATTATCAAGCAAATTGTAATTTCAGTCCTTCCATTGCATAAGTGGTCGAGTGATGTCTGAGTGTAATGGTCCTCCCACTACATAAGCGGTTGAGTTGAGATTGTTATGTAGTTTCAGTCCTCCCGCTGAAATATTGTGGTTGAGTGATTCGTATCTTTGTGTGTCTCACTTGGCTGGTTCATTGCCAAGTTTCTTGCTTTCTCACTGGATAAGCGGAAGGGGTTGGCTTGCCGCCCAAGCATTTTATTGTTTCCAGTTAATTGAGCTAACGATCCCCTCAACACCGTATGCTCTCACCTTCCTACATTGGGCAATTGGTGATCAGAAAGTGGAAGGGTTGCTTTTCCAGCATGTTTCAGTTTATGATTTCTAACTTTAATGGGTTATCTTCTTGTTGATGACTATTTGTTGTGACCATTTCACACATCGCCCCATTGCAAATGGGGACCCCCTCTTTTTGCTCGTTTTTCGCTCGCTTTTCATTTCGCTTTTAGGATTTTGTTAGCCAGTCAGTTGTCTGGATTTAGGGTCAACCCTTAGGGTTTTAATTATCGTCTTTTTAGGCCAAAATCCAGTCAATTTTGAGAGCTTTTGAGCTTCCTTTCGAAGGATGCAAATTTTGAATGCAATGATTTCGCCAAAATGGTCTATTTTCAATTGGAATTTTGAGTGCAGAGCTTAAATTTGTCTAAGTGTTGAAGATGAAATGTGAATTTTGACCAATTGACCAATTTTGACCAAATTTTGAGTTCTTTGATTTTTGATCCCGGACATTGAAAATGATTTGTTTTCGCCTTGTGAAGTGATAAAATTTGTAAAATCATGATATTTTGGCCTGTAGGAGCAAAATCGCTCCTGTCCCTCAATGAAGGACAGGAGCTCGTTTTCAAATATCTTACTATTCCCGCAGGGTCAAGATGAATTTCGAGTTGGAATTGATGAAGAAAGGCGAGATCTTTCCATTGAATATAAATTGAAGATTTTCACGAACACGGAAATGCCTCCAGGGGTTAAGTTCGCTCCTGTCCCTCAGTGAAGGACCGGAGCTACAAATCAAATTTTGCTCTGTCCTTGCAGGATTTTAATGATTTGACGATTTGAAGAGGTCCAAGGAGATATGTTTTATCCAATGAATATAATTTGAAGTGCAAACATGAAGGAGAATGACCCAGAATGCTAAAATCGCTCCTATCCCTCAGGAAGGGACCAGGGCGAAGTACATTGTAGCTCCCGTCCCTCTCCAAGGGACCAGAGCGATATTTTTCATAGGGCGAGATTCAGGCAAAGATCAAGTCAAGTTTACGTTTGAAGGCAAGGAAGGAGGTGAAATGAACTCATTGAAGATAAATTGAAGATTGCCAAATGCCAACAAAGGACCAAAATGCTTAAGTTCGCTCCTGTCCCTCAGGAAGGGACCAGAGCGATTTTTGTTATAAATGATTTTCTTGCCAAGTTACAACCAATCTCAAGGCATGGATGAATAAAGGGGTACATTACGAATCCGTTGAATATAAGTTTTGAAGATGACGAAGTGAAATGGAGCCCACAAGAGCAGGATCGCTCCTGTCCCTCTCCAAGGGACCAGGGCGATATAGTGAGTATATTGCTTCTCATTCAAGTTCAAGACATTCCAAGACGGAGAACAAGGTGGCAAGGACATTTCAAGACATTTCAATCAAACACGAAGTTACAAAGGTCGCCAACTTGAAGGATTTGCATTAAAATATCCCAGTTCGCTCCTGTCCCTCAGGGAGGGACCAGAGCGATATTTCCATAAAGGCATAGATTTCAAAAGTTAAGCAAGTTTCAAGCGACCAAGGAGAATCAAAGAGACTTTATTCCACGCATTGAAGACAATTGCAAGTTGAACAAGGCAAAGACGAGCTCAAAATGTTGAAGTTCGCTCCTGTCCCTCAGGAAGGGACCAGAGCGATATTGGATGTATTGACCGATTCAAGCAAAAATCACGTCAAGTCAAGACTTCACAAGGTCATACAATGTATAAGGTGTCATTTGAAGATGATATACCAAAGTTTTGAACGTCAAAGTGTTATCAAGTGAGCTATAGAGCCTATATCGCTCCTGTCCTTTGGACAAGGACCAAAGCGATTTCATTAAAAACACTCATGCTCCTTCAAAATCAAGACAATGCAAGGGTTGGCGAAGTAAAGGACGTCCTTTGGAAGACAATGAACGAAGAACGAAAATCAAATGTTTACAAATTTGAGCCAGAACATGGAGATCGCTCCTGTCCCTCTCCAAGGGACCAGGGCGATATTTGCCAGAACACATGTTATCACATAAAGATCACGTTAATGTAAGGTTGCACAAGGTTTGGAACATCATTTGGAAGGCAACACAAAGGATGAACGTTAGAATGTTACTAATTCAAGTTCGAGATGGAGAAAACATGAAGATCGCTCCTGTTCCTCTCCAAGGGACCAGGGCGATATCAAATCAAAGGGTACTTGTTCGCACAAGCAAATCGATCTAGCTCGAAGGACCCGACAAAAATGATGATTTGAACGTGGAAATGTAGAGGTTGAACGTCAAGAATGCAAAAATCGAGACCAACATGATGGATCGCTCCTGTCCCTCAAGAAGGGACCAGGGCGATGAGGTACGTATACTTCATTTTCAAAATATTTTGGCGCTCAAATAAACATTTTTGAATTTATTTAAATGCTAGCAAAATCGATATTTTAATTAAAAATGGCATTTAAATATTGCGCTTGGTATTAATTAATTATTTTTTGCCTTGTAAAAAAATCGAAGTTTATTAATTAAAAAAGATGGCATTTAATAATTGATTATTAAATTAATTAAAAAATTAAAAAGGGCGCTTGGTTTGGAGAGTCGGCCTTGTTATTTATGTTAAAAATCGTTTAAAATTGCCTTATCTTTACCAAGTCGGCCTTAGGGTGAATGGTGAGAAGCGCTATAAAGGGAGAGTGAAATCTTCATTTTCACATCATCATTTTACCTTTCCACATGCGATTTGAGGAAGACAAAGGAAAGTGCGAACTATCAATCAAAGGGAAGTGCGAATTGACATCAAGCAAGGTGGCGCTAACATCATTCAAGCTGGTGCGAAATTTGGAAATTCATTTGTGCGAACTTGAAGATCTATTTGAGCGAATTTGCTAAGACATTGGAGATCACATCAAAGACATATCAAAAGGTGGCAAAATTGATATTTTGAAGAAAGAGATCACGTTGAAGACTATATATTCTCGATCTTGTTGCCTAGGCGAATTTTCCTTATTTTGCATTCTAGAGTTAGCTCTCTACTGAGGTATGGCGATTTGATTTTATTGTTTTATTAGTTGATCGTCATAGCCTAGATTTTGAATTTTGAATTTTGAATTCCTAGCTCAATCGTTTTTTTTTAGGAAATGATAACTCAAAGACTTATCGTGAAGTTTCCTAAAGTTTATCCTCTAATCTATGTTATTTATTGCAAAATCTAGCTTCTCATTATGAAATGTTGTGTAGGTATGGCAACCCCGAAGGCGGGAGCATCCACCAGTCGTTCAGCTCTCATGAAAGAAGATCAGAAGACCGAAGAAGTGGAGACCAAGATCGTGTCGAAGTGGAGCAACATTGGAGATACTAACTTGGGTAACTTCAGCACGAAAAAGTTTCGAGATGTCCCTTACATTGGTAAGCCATCACCTGTCGCCTGGAGGATAATTGAAAGTGGCATCATTAAGGCGGCAGGCTTTCCTCCAGCTATTCAGTGCCATGAGTTGATGATCGAGTGTGCTCGTCATTATGATCCACAGTCCAGAACGATCGTGTCCAATGAGGGAAACACTTTGGCGTACCTTTCAGAGGAAGCTATAAGTGAAGCTTTCCATCTTCCAGAGCACAGGGACATGATATACAAGAGTATAGAAGGAGCCAGATCAATGTACGAAGATGATCCAGATGCTTGTCTAAGCATTATCAATAAGAACTGGCTACTTAAGAGCCGTCCCCGTCTGAGCAAGGTCCCGAACACACCGCACAGGATTGATTTCCAGGAAGAGTACAGAGATTTAATTACCATGCTCAACCGAGTTACAGGAGCCCCTCATGCCTTCTATTTTGAGAAATGGATGTTTTACTTCATCCAGGTGATCGTTCAGGGAAAAGGTACGATACATTGGGCTAGGATGATTAGCCATTGCTTGGACGTACAGTTGAGAAGACTCAAGGCTACTAAGTCCTTCCACATGAGTTCATACGTCATCTATGCCTTGATCAGGAGTGTTGAATACGCAGGACTACCTCACAGAGGAGTGATTGGAAGAGGACCCGGCGAGGTCAGAGCTTGTGATTCCTGTGCCTACTTGCATCATCCACCAGGGAGCAACTATAAGTTGGTTAATGATACTTTCACGATGAACATCACAAGAACGTTGCAAGGTGGGATTCACAACAGGTTATCTCAGGATGCCCAGGAATTTATAAAGAGGTACGGTGCTTGGTTCATTCAGTTTCCCAAGTTCACTTATATTAGAGTACATGGATGTCCTTTACCTCCATACATGTTGCCGAGATATCCGACAGACAGAATTGTGTTACTTGAAGTAACGAGACAGTTGACAGCATATGTGAAGGCATTCAGACACAGACATCAGAATGGAGTTCTAGTACCTATCATTTTGGGCAATTCAGTTGAGGTATGTCCTAATGCTTTAGCCATGGATGACGCAGAGAAGGAGTTAGCCTTGTATTCTTTTTCATCTTTTGCTCTGAGAGAAAGCTTTGATCCACATGGACATTTAGAGGAGACAGTTGGCAGGAAGTTTAGACATGAGTATCAGATTGAAGATTTTATGATGAATCTCTTAGATGATCTTGAAGTGAAACGGAAAATGCATTCTAGATTACCTTTGGATTTCATCAGGAAATGCAGGATTTACAGAGTAGCCGACCAAGCTCAGGACAGTGGCAGACATATCCAGTCTTCCTATGATCGAGAAAGCAAAACAATAAGGTTAGATTGGAATGAGCCCGAGGTCATGGATTTAGATGCTTTGATGGCACCAGTCTTATCTTGTACTCGCAGATGGGTTGACATACAACATCAGAAATTGAGAGAACAAGGCATAGCTATGACTTTCACTTTGGAAGAGAAACCAGCCGAAGGTGGAGCTAGTGTGAGTGAAGGCAATCCTAATCCTAGAAATTCAGGTGAAGGAAACCTTCGATGTGCCAGTGAGGGCAATCTCCATCCAAGAGGTTCGAAGAGGAAAGAGAGACCTGGAAAGGGAGAATCTTCCAAGAGGAAACAAGAGGCTAACAGAGATCGATCATCCGGTACTTCTTCTAGACCTGAGAAGAGAACAATTCAAGTGGAAGAATCCATGGAGTCTATGGTACAGAACGACAGGCAGGAAGAAGGACAGGCACAGCATGGGTCACCAGATGGATCTCTCCAGGACTATGAGTTAGATGAAGATAAAGAAGACAATGAAATGACATCTCCCCCCAGACAAGAAGAAATAGTGCATAAAGAGATTCAAGTTCAAGAAACAAGATTGATTATCCCAGATTGGTTGAAGGAAAGATTAACTAAGGTGATCGTAGTAGAGGACGAGGACAATGCAATTGATTTAGAGTGCCTTGTTGGACGTTCACACGAAGTAACAGAGAAGAGAAAGGCTACCAAGATGTCCAAGATGATTCGAGATGAAACTGGATTCAGAAAACTGCAGATAGCTACACCGACAGCAGACAAATATGAAGGTGAGATCCTAGCAGAGGAATATGATATACAGACTTTTGAGTTAGGACCATCCACAGCAGAGCAGACTTTAGATGATGCTACCGATTCATTTGAAGCATTGAAAGACAAGCTTAAAGAAGAAATGGAGAAGAATAGAAAGCTTGAGAGAGAGGTCGGTGCATGGAGGACGTATTTCAGTCACATCAATGAACCTTTGGGACGTCAGGATCCAGTTAGATCACCAGTACAAGCATTGCCGCTTCAATCAATCAATGAAGCAGAAAGATTCAGGAACATGGTTCAACGTACAAGTAATTGGATGGATAGATCTCATATAGTGGCCATAGAGTTTGTTACAAGGATGATGAAGATTATTCATCAAGCTATTCAAGTTCTTGAGATAATCCACAATTTGATGATAACAGTAGCTACATTTGCCCATACCAAGGACATTATCATTCCTGTTTTGAAAGTAATAAGGCATACTTCAAGGAAGATTTTAGCGCAGGAGAAGATCTTGGAGGGAGAATCTCATAGTTTGTTTCATTGGTCAACCTTACTCCATATGAAGAGTGTTTTCTTTGAAGACATCAGTACTAGATGTGGCCAAGTTGAGGAGGTGATCAATCCGATCCAGGACAGAGTATTTGAGGTACTTCGTACCATTCTTGGCAGAAGGATCGAGGTCGAGACAGATGTGGATATGCAGGAACTAGAGGATAGAATCAAGGTCATCTTTTGCAAGGACGCAAATGTTACAGATGAGCAATATGATCAGATGTTTGCCACCATGCTCCTGATTGAAAGAACAAAGGAACTTGAATCTACTTGGGATGCAGCTCTTCTAGATGCATTCGATCAGGTCATCCACTTAGAAGAGAGTATGAAGAATCTTCCCGAGATTCCAATTGCAGAAATCGAAGGAATCGTGACAAGATTCATTGCATATGCCAAAAAGGAACATTGGAAAGGGAATAAGGTTCTAGATGAAAGGTTGTTATAGATGACATGGCATCTTATTTGTCATTGGTTTATGTCTCCTAGGTTTTTGTGCCAAATTTAATATTTGGCTATGTATTTAATATTGTTCAGTAAAAAGGAGGCCATTTGTAACAAACCCTAATTAGGGTTTAGGTGTCATGATCTTGACCGTTGATCTACTTTCGATCTGGACCTTTCATTGTAATTGGGGATGCTATTTATACCCCCATTTTTCATTTCATTTGGAAATAGTTAATAGTGTAATAGTCAATAGTTGATGTAATAGAGAAGAGAGATTAGAGCTAGAAGCAATTTTATTTTGTAGCAAGATTGAGTTTTGAAGAGAGGAATTCAAGCAATTGTTGTATATGATGACTTGGAAATCAATAAAATATTGAAGTTATGGTGTTTTGTTGCAAACTTCTTGAGTTATCTTCATGGTTGTTTGATTTACTTGAATCGTGCTCAATCAAAGTAGCTTGTTAATTTGAAGGACATAGTGTGAGACTTGATCTTTGGTAGGATTCGTAATCCAAACCACTAGCTTCTTGCTGATTGTAGGAACGCCTTGCGTGGTCGACTGGAGAATACTTTGAGTCCGTCAATCATTATTGTATCTTGGATATGTACCTTCGTGGTAGTGTCCATGATCTTTGATGCATTGGATATCAGTTTATTACCTTAGAAGATCGCACTAATTTCAATTGAGTTGTTATCTTATGGCAAAATTGAAGTTGGTTGAATCTTGCCAAGTCTTGTCCATACTAAGTCATTCATAGGGTTAGATTAGATTAGACCTCTTTCAAACCCTATCCTTTTGTTATTTTTGAAAAGCTTCTTAGTTTAGCAAATCTTGAACTTTCGGAATACGTAAGGCCCCTTGGAGGAAACAGCAAATCACATCATACCGCTGGAAGCTTGTCCACACGTAGAGACCCTACTAAAAGAACCTTGGAGTCTACCTAATTGATCCTTTACGCGAATCTTCAGCAGTTAGAGACTACTTTCTCAAGAGAGGATAAGATGCCTATTGGTAATTTATTCTGTGTATGATTGTGTATAAAATACACGTCAACACTATTGTTGGCCTAAAAAAAAATAAAAAAATAACTGGGATATTACATTCGAGGTAAGATAGCAATCAAAAGATGAAGGAATGACTTGACGATGACAAGTACTTCCTATCACCACTATGCAGGATCAAGAGGAGACTTCATCAGCAAACACAAGAGCATCAAGGAAGAGAAGATCTCAAAGTGTTTGAAGGCTCTCACCACATCATGGAAGCATGAGGAGATAAAAGGAATGAAAGAAAGAATCCATTCAACTACCTCGAGGCTGTGGTACATAAAGGAAAGATAACCTACATGATGGAGGAATGTTTTACAATCTTGAATTCCCTTCGGGAATCCAAGAATCAAATTCAGTACATTGAAGAGCTACATTCAACCAAGTGCATCATCCACTCAAAATACATCAGGAGCAAGAGAAAGTCAACCAAGGTCATCACACAATATCAAACACGATCAAAGAAGCAGATAGTTTCAGAAGAGCTAATCAATGTCCGCTTCTCATCAATCATCACATTAAGCAACTGAATAATGTTGAGTATCAAGAGATATCTCTCAACATCCCTTCATGGTGATGAATCAAATCAAGTCTACAAAGTGCAAGATTGAGGTGGCATCCCAGACACTATTCCACCAATCAAAGAGGTCCACATCAGCGCATCTTGATTCAATGAACCAAGCTCACCTATGGATGCACAATCTCCGATGTACCTACCCTTGAATCCATTGGTCCATGCTCATTGAATGTAATTTTCTCATTGGCTAAGGAGAGTTTGTTGTAACAAACCGTAATTAGGGTTTTCATTGTAAAATCTTGGCCATTGATGGAGAATCAATCCTGACCGTTCATCATAAATGAGCTCTATATATAAAGCTCAAACTCTTCATTTGTAAAGGCTAATAGCAATAGCGAATAGTTAGCTAATAGTAATTAGAATAGAATAACAATTAGAATAGAAGTTAGATTAGGAGAAGGCAAAGATTGTTGGCAAATCCTTGTTGTAAAGAACAATTGATTTCATTGAAGTTATGGTGAATTTGATTTGTTATTTCAACAACTCGCATGGTCTTTTCCTCTCAATTTATTTTCATGTTGATTAGATTGAATGGAATAAATTGTTGAATGAATTTGTGTGGAATTCGTTTTGTCCATACCACTAGCCTCTTGCTGATTGTAAGTGTGCCTTGCGTAGTCAACTGGAGTGATATGAGCTCAACTTCGAATCGTTATACGTCCATTGCTTATACATTAACTTGAATGGTGATCAATGTGGATGGTAATTATTTGAACATCTTTGAAACATCCTTAGAAGATTGCACTGAGCTTGTTGCAAATTGTTCAGTTTGATGGTGAGACCTTGCTCAGTAGGATTCCATATACTCATTCACCCATCTTACATTCTAGGTCCTATCATAGATTTCTCAAACCCTATCTCTTTTGCTCTTTTCTATCTTCCAATTGATTAGATAGGAGCTAAGTTCCAACAAATCAAGCATCCAGACATTCAAACGTAAGTCCCCTGATGATACTAGCAATCACATGACCAACTGAACTTATCCACACGTAGTGACCCTACATTCATGAACCTTGGAGTCTTCTCAATGATCCTTAAGCTAACCTTCGACATCCGAGAGATTTTGTTCAAGAAAGGATAAGATACTTAAGGTATTTTATTCTGTGTTTGCATGTGCATGAAAAACACATCAACATGCACCATATACATGATGAGAGGTACAAGGTGACTAATGAGTTGATCTATTACAAAGGAAGAATTTACCCATTACCTAATTCAAAAGTTAAGGTGAAGGTTTTGAAGACTTTTCATGATCCGCCTATGGCTGGACACTTGGGTTTCTTCAAAACATAGAAGCAGATTTGATAGAGTTTTACTTGGAAAAGACTCAAAAATTAAATCCTTAAGTATGGTAGGGAGTGTCCCAAATGCCAATAGAATAAGAATGAACACACTTATCTAGATGGATTGTTGCATCCCTTGCTTATTCCCAATTAGAAAAGAGAGTGCATCTCTATGGACTTTATCACATGGCTACTTAAGGTAGGGTAAGGATTGTGTATATGTTGTTGATAGATTGACAAAATTTGCTCGTTTCTTTGCCATTTCAGCAGCATATATAGTAGGACAGGTAGCAAATTTTTTTTTCAAAGATATTCAGACTTCATGGGGTGCCTAGGAGTATTGTGAGTGTCAGGGACAAGTTTTTGAGTCTTTTTTGGCACACACTCTTTAGGTTGAGTGGGACTGAGCTCACTCCCAGTACCAACTATCACCTACTGATAGATGGGTAAACAAAGATAGTAAAAAGTGGGTGGAGGGGTACCTCAGAAACTATACTTCAAGACAACAAAAGGCATGGGTGAGATGGTTACACTTTAGAGGGAGTACTATTATAATTCTAATTACCACATGTCGAGCAATATGTCACCGTTCATGGTGTTGTATGGGTATGAAGCTCCAAGCTTAATTCATTTGCTTTTGGGGACAATAGAGAGTCAAGACATATTGAAATCTTTGAAAGAAAAATTGCAACAAGCACATAACAAGCGGAAGTTGTATGCTGGTCAGCACCACATAGAGCATAGTTTTGAGGTGAGTGATGTTGTCCTCATTTTTGTTTTCAAAATTGATGGACCATTACATAAATTTTTTGTCAAAAAATGAAATTTTTACTCTATGGCATGCTTCCCGAGGCAAAATTTCGTCTTATCTATTGGACTGGACTAATCCTCAGTCCATCCTCAAACCACGTTTCGAATTTCATTGCATTTTGGGTTCGTTTGCTATGTTTTTCCTTCAATTTTGGGTTTTTTCTCCTTGTCTGCAGGTGGGAAATTTTCCTTAAGTTGCAAGTTTTATGTTTTCCTTTGTTTGTCTTTGTAGGGAAATTTTAAGTTAATTACAAGTGCACTTTATGAAATTAGAACTTGTAACTTGCTTTTTATTTCCCCCTTGATGCTTTTTGGCTTTTTAAGTCATAAATAAGAACTTTTTGGATAAGTGACAAGTTAATTTTAAATTATAAATTTAAAAGTCACTTGTTATTCTTTTATAAAGTTCCTACTTAAGTGATTTTACTTGTAATAGGGATTTTATTTCCCTATAACATGTTTTATTTTCTAAGTCACTTGTAAAGGGAATTTTAAATCCCCATTACAAGTTCTTTTTTAAAGTCAAGTTATTAAAACTTGTTGAGGGTATTTTATTTTCCTCTTACAAGTTATTATAACTTGTATTTCTCTCTCAAAAATCCGATTTGTCTTATGAATGAAAATAAAGGCATTTTTAAACTTGCTAAAGGGTTTTAGAAACTCGATTTCGCCTTGTGCAATGAGAAGTGACATTTTAAACTTGTAATATGAAGAAAGAAACCTGATTTTCATTGTTACATGCAAATTGAAACTTGTTGCATTTCTCCAAGAACCCAACCAGCCAAGGAAGGCGAATTTGAAGTTTTGAAGTAAATTTTGTGGAGGAATTTTAGGAGGTAAGAGGCGTTTTGGATTGTCTCCTATTTTCATGCATTTGTAAACACGTCCCACACCATTTGGAGGTTCAAATCGCTAGGTTTTTATAATTTATAAACAACAAAAAATGTGTTTATTAATGCTGCGATTTTCTTTGAAATTTGTCACAATTTTAACACTTTCCTAAATCGTTATTGCTTCCTTCACCTAGGTGTGGGGTTTGGATAGAGATTTGATCCATTTTTCTTGCATCTTGAAACACGTTTTTGCTGATATTCTTCAAATTTGGGTTTGAAAAAATGTGGCAAGGGTTTTGGAGTTTATTTCTATTTAAAGGATTGCTTTCTCCATTCAAAGATTGTTTCATCTCTTGAAGAGGCATCTTGGATAAGCAAGGTAAGTTTTCTTTTGGTTTTTGCTTTCTTGTTTTGTTTATTTTCTCTTCTTATTTGATCTTTCTAGTTGTAAATTTGTATATATGTTGGTTTTGCCCTAAAATCGGTTTTGTGAGAGAGATTTTCCCCTTTGCAATGCAATTTGTGAATTGCATTGATCTTCCCCATTTTCCCTCTTTACTTGTATTTGGGATTTTAAATCCCGATTACAAGTAGGATGAAAATAATTGATCTTCTCTTATGGTTGTAATATTTTAAACATCTTTTGCTAAAATTCCAAGTTTCAAAGATGAAAAATACCCATTCTTTCAAAATTGTGCTTTTAGAACCGGATTACATGTTGAAAGTTCTTCCCATTTTCTTGAAGATGACATTCTCAAAATCCTTCCATTTTCATCCATATTCATTGCCATTATCCGTACATTCCATTCACGCCATTTCTCACGTGTCAAAATCTCATTTTTCACTCATTTCTCCATTTTCCGTTTTACAAGTATACTTGCATTCGGGTTTCAAAAATCCGATTGCATGTTTGTTCTTCCCCGCTTGTATACTTGTAAAATTTTCCCCAAGATCCAAAATTGGTCAAAGTGAAGTTTTTCAGCATTCCCATTTATTTCCCATCTTTCTCTCACAAAGTTGTGAAGTGCAAGGGCTGGAGTTCTTTCCATTTGAAGAAGGAAAAATGTTAGTTGCAGCTGATTATGATGTTGCTTTAACACTTTTAAGTCTTCATCGCAGCATACCAAGTTGTTCTTCAATGTCAGATTTACCATCATCTCCCATTCCAAAGAAGATGAAGTATAAATATGACAAGTACCAGAGCGAAGTTAACCCTTCACAAGTTTCATCTCGTTTGGATCATATCAAGGATATGGAGATAGGGCATGTTGACATGTCAAAATTCATTAAAAGAGTGGAGGATCCACATGATAGTAATATGCAGCGGTTGTTGGACAGCCACATTCATCATGCATCTTCTTTTCCAGTGGCTGCCCTAGAACCTGAATTTGTTCTCGCTTGCGCTCACCACTTCAACAAGGAGACACGAACCTTTAGAAGTGATGATGGTGAGGCAATAATCCGCTTTGATGCTGATACTATTGAGAAAGACTTCAGAATACCATCAACACCTCTGTATATGGAGATTTTAAAGGATAGTGCAGCTGAGTACTATGTCAAGAGGGAAAAGGACTACAAACGCCACATTGATAGGTGGATTCATGAACCATGAGCCGCTTTCACAAGGTGGGCTAAGTTGTACCGTTGTGACTTCAAGTGGGAAATTGGAGACATCATTACTCTCCTCAACAAGATGATGGGTCTTGAGCAATCTAATGTTTTTGAGCCCTGGATGTATCACTTTACCATATTCATAAGGCAATTCCATCATATATCATGGGGAGAGATTATCAGTGATGCTTTGTGTGAACAACTTGCAACAGTCCCTACTACCATGGCCTTCTACATGAATTCATACTTGGTGTATTTAGCAACATCACTTAGACATTTCCTTGGTCGTTCCTTGGTCTTTCTACCAAGGGTGATCGCTCGCTTATCCTGTGTGGGAATACTATGATCAGCTGCCCTTAAGACCCAACAGATTACATTTCAGGAGGGTTCAAGATGCATTCTTTGGTTACTTCATGTGCCAGTCTGACAAGACTCTAAAGAACATAAGGGTGTTAGATGAAGCATGGGAAAGAGTGAATGGGTATGGTTGCTTGTTCTTTCAATTCCCGACTTTCACTTATATAAGAGTCGGAAGTGGGCAGCCATACATGCTTCCTAGATACTCGACTGATAAGATTATTCTTATGGAGTTGGGAAGACAGATCATGGCTGTACATGCACATCAATTTGTCAGACATAAGGTTGGGATGGGGATTTCTACAACCAACTTGTCATTTTATGACACCCTTGGTCCATCAGTGAGAACTTATCAGAGATATGTTCCATGGACCAGCGCGGCCCCAGTTGATCAAGGAGAGAAGAATCATGAAGTGTTGAAGTGTTGTCTTGTCCGGAGGAGGTGCCTCCCTTGGCTTTTTCTTCTTCCCCAGAACTCCGGAACCCCGAGGTTTTGAAGTTCTTTGCCCTTGTCTCTTTCCTTCTTTTTTCGGAACTCCGGAACCTCGAGGTTCCATAGTTCTTTGCCTTAGCCGCATTCTTTCCTTCTCTGGAACCCCGAGGTTCCGAAGTTCCCTTCCTTTCCTTAGCTTTTCTCCAGTTCTCTTGAGCTCCGGAACCCGAAGGTTCCAAAGTTCTTTCCTAGCTTAGCCCCTCCTCTCCTTAGCCTTTCTCCCTTTTCCCTCGGAACTCCGAAATCTCGAGTTTCCGAAGTTCTTTGTCCCCTTTCTCTCTTTTTTCCCGGAAGTCCGGAATCCCGAGTTTCCGAAGTTCCTAGCCTTCCTTTCCTTCTCCTCTTCTCTTAGGCTTCTCCTTGCCCGGAACTCCCGAACCCTGGAACCCTGAGGTTCCAAAGTTCCCCTTCTCTCTTTATTTCCCGAAGTTCCCTTTGCGCAGTTCCCTGGAACTCCAGAGCCTCGGACCGCCGAGGTTCCGAAGTTCCCTCCTTTCCCTTCTTCCTCCTTCTCCCCGGAACTCCTGAACCACAAGGTTCTGAAGTTCCTTCCCCTTTTGCTTTCTCTCTCTACTTCCTCCGAAACTTCGGAACCTTGAGGTTCCGAAGATCCTTTCCTTATCTTCTTCTCTGTATCTCGGAACTCCGGAACCCCGAGGTTCCGAAGTTCCTTGCTCCTTCCTTTGTCTTCCTCACTATGAGAGTCCGAACTTCCGAAGTCTCTTGGCGACACTTCCGGATGGCGTGATCGACACTCAAGGCTTTTAATGCTCCGACAGTTTTGGTAGATTTTGCTCTTTTTTTTGTGGATCCGCAGGGGTGCATTAAGTGTTTTTGGCAGGATTTCCATCAGGGAGGTACGGGGCCATGCTTGGTGACTTATGTCATGTCTGACTTTGGAAGGTTAGTTAGTCCACCTTCCTCAGAGTTGCCTTTGGTGGTATGGCTAGGTTGCTTGCATGTACAAGCCAAGTGCATGCACTTCCCTGCACTTCCAGATTGACATGCAGGGGTCATGATCACCATTGTAAGCCATTTTTCTATATAATGTTGTTAAGCGTCATTGTAAAGGGATCTTTTCTTTGCTGCCTTGAGCTTTCCTATGCTCTTTCTCTTCTCTTGAAGACTTGTAATTATTTTTTGCATTTCTGCAACCGTAAGATTGGCTTTTGGCCTTATGATTAATTAAAGATCACCATTCTTGCCTCCTTCTAACCTATGTATGTTGTGTATGCTTTTCTTACCTTCATCATAGGTGTATGTCTTGTGGCTTTTCTCTCCATATATGCTGCGTTAACTTGTTTTCTGAGTGTGACTTGTGGGAATCCTTCTCCCCTCTTGACACTTAGCAAATTCTAACCTCTATACATGCGTTTGGGTTAGTTATGCGATTGAAGTTGTGCATCTCTTGGGTTTTTAGTTGGTTCCTTGTGCCATTTCGGTAGGGAGAGAAACAATCTCTTCTTTGTGCATCACCTCCCTTTATTTCAAGCATTCTCTCTTCCCTTTACCTTTGCAAATTATTAGGCTAGGCTTAGGAGTTAGTTTGAAGTGTTGAGTTGGTTCAAAACTTGCACCTATTCAAGGAAGGAAGCCAGCCTTCTCCGGAGATTCAACCCATTGCTCAAGGTCCAACACTTGAGGGTTGTTTCCATGTTTCACAAGGTTGTTGAGTGGATAGCTCAGCAAGGGTGCGAGCTTTTGTGATAACACAACCCATTGAAGATTGGCCGGTACTCCCTTATCACATCCACCGAAGCCAAAGCTATGGAGACCGAGATGCAGGAGATTAAACTCAAAATATTTAAGTCAAGGGCAGATTTTGACCACCCAGGTATGAAGGAAAAGATCAAAAAGTCCTTCATACATGTGCATCACTTTGAGGATATCTGGGTGGATCTCTGTACAGAAATGGGGGTTCTCAAGATGGACTACTGTAGGCTCACCCTTGAGCAAGTTATTGATTTGAACCTGGTGGACATTCTGCAAGGGATGATTGATGATGGGAATGTGCTTGATCCAGAGTATGTCTCACGAAGGGTTGAGGAAGCCCCACTTCCTTTAATCCAATGGTCACATAAAGAATGCACTTCCATTCTTGAGAGGTTTCAGCCTATTCTAGCTAACACCAACACTTGGCTCAAAGGTAATGGTGTTAGACTCATAAAGATTAAGGTTGGAAAAGAAGATGACTCTATGGGGTCTCTTGGACGTAAGTCTGAGATTTAGATCGACAACAAGGAGGGTGCATCATCTTCAGGCACTAGGATCAAATTGCGGGTTAGTCAAGCAATAATGCTTCCTCCTGAGGAGGCGACAGTTCGTGGAAAGGAAAAATCCCAGATTCACATTCATGTGATTGATCCTGATAATCCAGAGGAAGGACGACAATCCGATGATGCTTCTAAGTCACTGGCTTCAGAGTCACCTCATGAGATTCCCTCCTTAGTTTCCATGGAGCTGCCTATATCTCCTCCCGACACAGTAGTGGACGAGTCTCCTTAGAAAGCCATTCCTATTTCAGCAGTTGAGCCACCTCTTGATCATCAACAAGAGAGTTTGTTGGAAATCTTCGAGGATACTCTTGCTTGTATTCATTTGTCAAAGATTGATACCTCTACTTCCGTCTTTGAAGAGTTTATAAGACAATCTTCATGCCCTTTGGTTACCGAGCAAACCATGGTTGCCATCCAGACAGATACTCCTCCCAGGGTGACCACGACTGTTCAAACAGAAACTGCTTCTCCTTTTGTCTTCGGTAGCTACTAGAGGAGAACTAGTCATTTTACCTACATGGCTTAGTTCTTTCACCCCCTAGAGGAAGAAGCATGAAATCTCTCCTGATGTCTTTGATTATCAACAACTTAAGCAATCTAGGCCCAAGGTTGCTAAAAAAGCCAAGACAATCTCAAGGGTAACTGTTGATAGCAACAAGATGAAAGTGGCAGAAATTGTTGAGCCTCTTGCAGATAAGCCACGTAAGGAAATGCAAGCTGCTGATTACAGGGTTACAAGGATAGAATTGGGTAAACAAACGCATGAAGTGGTCAAGCATGATGCCCAACAGTCCGTAGCTTCACTAGTACAACGGTAGCTTCACTAGTACAACGGTATGATGAACTTCTGGCGAAGAAAGATAAGCTAGAAGAGGAGAATAGGCAACTTGTTGCAGCTGTTCATAAAATCACAAAACTTGTTGGTGAAGAGAGTAATCCTTCAAGTTCTTCCAGTTCACAAGAGTCTATTCGGGGAGTTGAAAGAGCTGCTCAGAAGGTACAAGCATTGGATTCTTGGGTGGATCAACTTCATGATCTGTGTGCGCAAGTGTTGAAAAACATTCCAAATGATGACTACGTTGGAGACTATTGAAGAAAAAATGAATCATACCTTCGAGACTTTCAAACAAAATTTGGAAAGGGTTGAAGGTAGCTTGACAATTTGGTGCAAGATACCTCGACAAGAGTTGAGTGTTCTTCAAGAGCATGCCATTATTCCTTCCAAGGTCATGTATCTGGAATTTGAAGAACTTCTAGAGAACAAAGCCCTTGTTCTCAAATCCCTCATTGAAGAGATTGATGACGCAATGAGATTGCGAGTTGAAGTATTCCAAGGTGTTGTTTCTCATTGTGAGAAGGCCTCTTGCAATATCATGAGTTAGAATGGAGAGTTGATACCAGAAGAAGTGCTCGCAGATCTACAAATGAAGATTCATAATGGGTGGAGGAGTGAACAATTTTCAGCTGCCTCAATTCAAGTTTTGATGAAACATCAAATCTTCTTGCACGAAATTCAGTCCACTTTGGAGAAGAACAACTCTATGCTTCTTCAATGCCATGATACCATTGTAAAGACCATAATTGTTGCCAAGAACACCTACGAGCCAAATCCTGTTGAGCTACGAACGATCATCTAGAAGTTCGAAGGATTCATGTCTTCACATGCTGCAACTTAAGTGTTTTTCAACACTTAGTTGCATTTTTCAGAATTGTAATCTCTAAGTTGTAGTTTTTCTTTTGACATGTTTACTTGTAAAAACGTTTTGTAAATTGCAAGTCAAGTCATTACTTGCACTTTTGTAATTACAAGTAGACGAGTAACAAGTCAGTTTAGAATAGGACTTGTAACTTTGAATAAGTCATAGTTAGTTATTGAATAAGTCTTGGTGGTTGAGAGAATTTCTCAAGTTAGTTAGGATCCTCCCACCTTTTTCTCAAGACTCCTCTCCTATAAATACTTGAGGGGGTCTATTGTAATCTTTATCTTTTGGAAAGCAAGCAAAAACTCTGCCAAATTTGTAGCAAAGAAGTCTTTGAGCTTTTATGCATAAATTGAAGAATTGAAAGGAATAGAATAAAATTACTCAAGTGTTGAGACTTTGTGCTATATTCTTGAGTTTATGTTCAATATTACCTTTCTTGCAAGTGTTTCTTAAAGGGCTTAATCAAATTTGATTTGCAGACTTTATTAGAATAATATCTTTCTCTTTGTGTTATTAATGGTCATTTAAGTTGTTTCTAATTTCGCCTCTAGTTAACGATTGTTTCTTTTAGAAACATCGTCTTTGTAACTCTATTTAAAGGAGCTTTGTCTCCTTGATTAATTGAACAACATCGATTCTTTGAAATCCATATGCTTTTGCATTTGTATTATGGTATCAGAGCCTTGGTTATTTTCAAAATAATTTTTCAATTAAAAATTCGTCATGAATTTTTAACAGTTTTTTTTTGAAAAATTTCTTTGTTTATTGGAAATTGCTACTTTGGCAATTCGTTTTGGCTGCAGCTACTAGGGTTTTTTGGCTATTTTCTGCCCTCTCCTGCGACCTGTCTCTCCTGCATTTTGCACAACCACGCGACACGTTTTTTTCCCGCCTCCAGATTTTTTTTTGCCATTTTTGGACGGATATTTGCATTTTCAGCTAGGGTTTTGACCCTCCAGATTCAGTTGAATTTTTTTTCTGAGCATAGATTCGTGGTGGGTTTTCCGAGACCTTAACTGGGTCGTCATCAGAATTTTGTGGGTGCCTCGATTTTCGTGCCTCTATTTTCAAGCCAGTGGATCCAGATTCTGACAACAGATTCTTTCTTGGTTTTTCGCAAGGATTTCTGGGTTGTCTTTGGATTTTTCTGGGTTTGCCGGAATTTTTTTCTTGAAATTCATGCCTGTCGTACTTCATTTCTTGAAGTCTGTACCTGCACCTGCATCTGCCTCTGTTTTTGCATTGGGATTCAAATTTTTTGAATTCCGTGCCAACACCTCTTCTCAGTTTTTTCGTTTTTCATGCATTGGGAAATGTACAAGATGGCGTCATTGACCAACTTGATGTTGGAAGGCAGTCAGGTTTTGTGCACTTAGCATCTTTTCAGTACCTCATTTTTTGTGCCTCGAAAAGTGTGAAGATGGCTTATGGGCATCAATGTTTGTTTCGGTTTTAATATTTTTTTACCTAAATTTTTTTTTTCTGATGGGTTTTAATATTTTTTTCCCTTAAAAAAATCTATGGGTTTTAATAATTTTGTCCTAAAAAATTATCTGTGGGTTTTTAAATATTTTTTGTCCCTGTAAAAAAAAAATCATGAGGGTTTATGATTTTTTCCTCAAAAATTGTACTTTGCTGCAGTCTGTTTTTCGTTGCACCTGGAGTTGTTGTGCGAACATCTTCACTAGTCTCTTATTTGCAGTCTATTTTTGGGCATCTTGCTCATCTGCAATAGTTTGGAGGGTTTGTCGATTTTTTCCTCAAAATCGTGACAGCTGTTCTTGGTGTGTCTCTGGTTACAGAGATGGACAATTCTCCAACATTAGGTTGGACAGTTGGTGTTGTTTTGGGTATCTCCAGAAGTTTTGCAGTTTCTGGGAGGGTTGGTGGCAGACTCATCTCAAGTGGCAGAGTCAGTGGCAGGCTCTTGTCTTCTATTGCAGTGTGCTTTGAGAAGAAGGGGGCAACCTTCTTTGTTATTTCTCTTGGTAATTAGAACGATGACCATTAAGGGAGGGTATTAAAACAATATCTTTCTCTTTGTGTTATTAATGGTCATTTAAGTTGTTTCTAATTTCGCCTCTAGTTAACGATTGTTTCTTTTAGAAACATCGTCTTTGTAACTCTATTTAAAGGAGCTTTGTCTCCTTGATTAATTGAACAACATCGATTCTTTGAAATCCATATGCTTTTGCATCTGTATTAGACTTTGTGCTGTAAGTATTGGTGATTAATTTAGTTAAAGTAGAAGTTCTATTGAGAAAATCTGTAAGACTGTGCTTACACTCGTTCTTAAGAGAGATTAGAAGTAGATTTTATAATAAGAAATAGCTGTGAAACTTTGAGCTCACACTAGTTCTTGATGTCTTGTGTAAAAAGAAATAAGTTATTTCAGACTTTGTGCTATCATAGTTTGTTCTTGATATCATTAGGATAGAAAAGGGTAGATAGGACTTCACATAGTCAAGACTTTGAGCTTGATATTGTTGTCCCATCCCGAAGGAACTGATGGAAGTCTTTGAACTTTCAGGAAACTTCATTTCCTTTCTCTCATTTCATTTTAAAAAGTTGTTATTGTTGTTGTTAAGGAATTTAGATCAGAGATAGAGAATACAATAGTCTGGTAATATGTAGTGAGGATAGACTTTAATAAGATCATTGCAAAGAGTATGTTTTACCTCCAATGTGTGTATATATATATATATATATATATATATATATATATAACTCTAACTATTAATCTTCTATGATAATATCGACAGCTTGTTGGTTCGTGAAATTGCCACAGTTATTGGTTTCCGTTCATAGCAAGTGTCGATGCCTAGATAAATAAAAGGATGAAGAGTCATGTCCACGTAGGGGCATGACTTCTACGTGGCTTATGCCACGTAGATTCATGACCCTACGGGGACATGACCCTTCGTTCAATGTCGTTATATATATTACTTGCTTCAATCCGAATGAAACTATATCCTTAACACTCCCTCTTAGCAAAAGAGGATTGAATTTCATAATTAAGTTTTAAGGAACAACATTCTAGATATACACATTCATTTGACATGATCATTCACTTAGTAACACTTACTAGTGAAATACTTCATATCTCAGAGAGATATGGATTATCTGATATCCAACACTCTGGGACAACAACTACTTGTAGTCTATCAGATTACAACCTTGATTCTAGTGACAATTGTAACATTGTCATTATCACAGGTGAATCAGAGTGGGGTTTAGGGGCTTCCCAAATAGTCCAACAAGCAATTTCCTTAACCATATTGCTTCACGTGCTCCCATGGAGGCAGCCATATATTCGGCTTCAGTGGAACTCTGAGCAATTGCTGACTATTTTCTGCTAAACTAGGATATCATAGCTGATCCAAGACTAAAGCAACACCCCGTTGTACTTTTATGACCAATGGAACTTCCTGCCCAGTTGGAATCAGAATACCCTTGGAGTTGTATCTCAACATTTTTATACTTCAGGCCAAGTCCAATAGTGCCACACAAGTATCTCAGAATATGCTTAGCAGCCTTTAGGTGAATCTTCTTGGGTTCGCACATAAATGGCTTAACACATTGGTAGCGTAACAAATATCAGGGCAAGTGTTTACCAGGTACAAAAGAGATCCAATAATTTGTCTATAGTATGTAGGATTTGTAGGTTCTGAATCTCCTGCTTCACTTTTGAGCTTATGAAGATTTGTTGCCATTGGAATGGATAGAGGCTTACAATCTATCATACCAAATCTAGTCAGGATATCAGTGGTGTATTTTCCTTGATTTAGGAAAATATAATTTTCTTTTTGCCATACTTCTAGGCCGAGAAAATAGTGCAGTAGACCTAGATCCTTCATATCGAATTCAGCCACAAGATCTTGTTTGCATTTTGCAATGAGGTGATCTTCTCCTGTTATTAACAAGTCATCAACATAGAGAACAAGTATTAACATGTCACCATCCGATATTTTGAAGTATATGTTAGAGTCTACTTCATTTTTGGAATATCCTAGTTTGGAGAGATAACTATCTATCCTTCCGTATCATGACCTGGGAGCTTGCTTAAGGCCGTAGAGAGCTTTTTTTAGTCTACACACAGAGATTTCTATCATGTGTAGCAAAGCCTTCAGGTTGTTCTATATATACTTCTTCCTCAATAACACCATTCAAAAATGCGGTCTTCACGTCCATTTGGTGTATGTTCCACCCTTTGGAAGCTGCAATGGCAATGATGGTTCTTACAGAAGTATATCGGGCAACTGGAGCAAATGTCTCTTCGTAATCAATTCCAGCCTTTTGAGAGAACCCCCTGGCAATGAATCTGGCTTTGTGTTTTTCAATACTACCATCTGGTGCATATTTGATTTTGAATAACCACTTTGATGAGACAACTGATTTGTCTTTTGGTCTAGGTACAATGTCCCAGACATCATTTTTTAAGATAGATTGGTATTCCTCAATCATTGCATCTTTCCAAGCTTGACATGTTAAAGCCTCTTCAACATTTGATGGTTCAGATTTTGTAAATTCGGTCATCAGGGCAATATAGCATGATTGACTTCTTGTTTTCTTATTCTCTTTGAGGATTTCATTGGGTTGCACATTATTTTCTTCAATCATCTTTCTTGCCCATAGTGGTCTTTTCTTGTTGTTAGGATTTTCAGCATTCTCGAAATTAGGTGATTGAAGTTCATGATTTTCTATGCTATTCTCCCTCTGATTTTCAATTGTAGGATTTTCATCTGATTCTACGGCTAGATCATCTTCTGCACTTAGAGATAGTTTATAAGCAACATCTTCTTCAAATTTGACATCTCTACTGATTCCAATGGATCTTCGTCCTGGAGTATAGACTCTGTATCCTTTAGTAGTTTCACTGTAGCCAACAAATATGCCTTTCTTCCCGGAGGGTTCTAGTTTGGTTCTCTTTTCTTTAGGAACGTGAATATACACGTGGCAACCAAAGATTCTTAGATGGCTTGAATCTGGTTTATTTCTTGTAAATGCTTCTTCAGGTGTTATATTCTCTAGGATTGAATGAGGGCATCTGTTTTGAATGTACAAAGTTGTATTTGAGGCTTCATCCCAAAATGAGATATGTAGATTTTGATCATGCATCATGGCTTTAGTAGCTTCGATGATGGTTCTATTTTTTCTTTCTGCAACTCCATTTTGTTGAGGATTATAAGGTACAGTACACTCCCTCTTAATCCCAACAAAAATGCAGAATTCTTTAAAATTTTCAGAGATATATTCACCCCCATTATCTGATCTTAGAGTCTTTATTTTCTTCCCAGTTTGATTTTCCACTAGGGCCTTAAATTCTTTAAATTTCAATAACACTTAGTTTGATTCTTGAGTTTTATGAAATAGATCCAAGTTTTCCTAGAGTAATCATCAACAAATATCACGTAATACAAGAATCCCCCTAGTGATGGTAATGACATTGGACCACACAAATCAGTGTGGACAAGTTCTAGTACAACTTTTGATTTGTGTTCACTTGAGAGAAAGAACCCTTTTGAGTTCTTCCCAGAGAAACGAGACTCGCCTGAAATCGCCCAAACTCGGCGAGTCCAAGTCCGAGTCAGGCCAAACGAGTCCCAGGGGCTCGGACTTGGACTCGGTCGAGTCTGGAAAGTAAACTCGCCAGACTCGCCGAGTTGGCGATTTTGGCTCTGAGCCCCAGACTCGGCTACTGGCTGGGTTAATAAAATGACAAAAAAAAAACATTTTAAAAAGTTTTTTTAAAAAGTAATAAGTTTTTTTGGAAGGGCGAAATTTGACATTTTGGTCTCTCCATCAAGATTATTTTATGGAATATAACATTTAAGTATAAGAACTTATACTTTAAGTTATATTCCATATATATTGTCAGGATGTTTGAGAGTGGTTTCGGGCCTCCAGGAGTTATATTGCAAAATCTAGTTTTTGGAGGATTTTTCAGTTTTCTAGACTTAGTCAAATTTCAGGATCAGGACATTCCAGACTTAGCCAAATTTTAGGGCATTTGAAGATCAGGATGACATTCCAGACTTTATCACTCACCAACTTGACCTAGCTTGGACCTTCAAGAATGATACTCACTCACCAAGCAAGACCCAATTAGCAACAAGAGCAAAACCAGGCCCTAAGGAAGACTCTCAAAGAAACCCTAATTCAGACTTGTAATAAGTTTTTTTGGCCTCGCGGGGCGCTGCCCCTCGACCTCGCCCTGTATTGCGACAGGGAGCGCGCAAGGGGCGCTGCCCCTTGACCCCACCTTGGGGGCACTGCCCCCAAACCCCTGTCGAAAAATATGGGGGGAACTGCGTCGATAGAAGTAGAGAAAATTTAACCTACGAGTCTGACATTGATTGGATCGACCAGGTAGATATAGAGGTTGAGACTGTAGCCATGGCAGAGGAGGAGCGGAGAGCACGAGCACAGACAGGGGATTCAGAGGCAGATAGTGACACGGGTGTTCCTGATGTTGGTGAGCATGGCATGGTGTCACGGGGAGCGGCTATGGCAGTCGAATCATCCAGGACCTACCTTAGACACCTTTGTAGGGGGCTGGAGCCGGAGGGTGCAGGCTCCTCTGAGCCATAGACTTGTAGTTGTATTTACCTTTGGTATTTGTATGAAACATTTGATGATGATCATATGATGACATGGATTTTTTATTCCATGAGTTTTGTAATATTGTATACATTTGACAATATTTATATATCTATGTTTGTTATTTTCTTCAGCTACAATTTGCGTTTATGCTTATGTGATTGATGTATACTTGTGTATGTAATCAAATGAGCCGAGTTTGATGATGTTATTGTGTCTTTAAGGTGTATTCAATAAAGGGTGTCTGAAACAAGTTTTAAATATTTAAAAATCTCTAAATTTCTTGAGTTTTTCACTATCCCGAGTCCAGATGAGTCTGAAGCCGAGTCTGACGCCGAGTCCCGAGTCCCGTTTCTTTGGTTCTTCCCTAGAGCACATCCTTTACAAGTTCCAACATGATCAGATTTTAGATTTGGTTATCCTGTGGTAATTTTTCCTATAGAAGGTAGGGCAGTAAATCGAAGATGTCCTAATCTTCTATGCCAAATTTCATTAGAGTTTGATACTTCATGATTAAGTGCTTGTTTTTGAGTATTACATAATTTGTATAAACTACCATCTCTAGATCCTATAGGAATAGCATTCTTTATGTTAAGAGTTTTTAGGCCAGAGTAGAACTTTATCTTCATGGAAGGTGACACGATATCCTTGATCAGCTAGTCCTGAAATAGAGACCAAATTCCTTTTGATACCTAGTACAAAGAGAACATCTTTCAATTGTAATGTAACTCCTGTTCTTAATTGAATTGAGCAGGTCCCAATTCCTTTCACTGGATAGGTAGAGTTGTCTCCTATTGTAACTTCTTCAGTTGAGTGGCCTTTAAAGGTTTCAAATTGATCTCTAAAACTGGTTATGTGTTGAGATGCTCCACTGTCGAATATCCACATATGTTTGTTTGAGTTTAGTTCGCTTGATAAGGCTAAGAAAAATAGAGGATTCTCTACTTCCTTGACTTCAGCTATGGTTGCTTGAGCTTTCTTTCTTTCTGGGCAGAACTTGTGAGTGTGTCCAAATTTATCACACTTGTAGCATTGAATCTTGGAGAAGTCTTTGCTTTTGTGATTATTTCCTCTCTTCCGTTTGAACTTCCTTTTCTTCCCTTTGTTCCTTGTGTTAGCATGTAGTGCTTGAATTTCTCCCCCTTTGTTTGGACCCAATCCTCTTGTGATTAGTCGAGATTCTTCTTGAGTACAATCATTCTTGAGTTGATCGAATTTTGGTAGTGTCGAACGAGCACTAATGCCTTGAATAAAGGATTACCAACTGGATGGTAATCCCTTAAGTGCTATTAGAGATAGCTCCATATCATCTATATTATTCCCAACAGTTGACAATTGGTCTTTTAATTCTGAAATCCTCATGAAATAGGATGTGATTGTTTCTCCTTTGTTCATGTAGATATGCATTAATTGCTGTTTAAAGTGAGCAATCAACTTGCATTATTTATTTCATATGAGTTTTGAATGGTCTTGAACATATCATACGTTGTAGTTAGTTTTGAGATGGTTGGGAGAATGTGATCTCTAACATTATCAATTATGATTTTCTTAGCCTTGTTGTTGTGTCTTTTCCAGGGTGTTTTCTCTGGCTCGTCTTCGGGCATCTTAGTATCTTCTTCTATGTATGCATCTAGTTCGAGTTCTTGAAGAATTGTTGTTATTCAAATTCTCCATGAGACGAAGTTGGATGCGCCTTCGAGTCTATCCTCCACTCTAACATTGTTCACCATGATTGATTTTCCTTCGACAGCTTGCTGGTTCGTGAAACTGCCACAGTTATTGGTTTTCGTTCACAGCAAGTGTCGATGCCTATAAATAAAAGGATGAAGAGTCATGTCCACGTAGGGGTATGACTTCTACGTGGCTTATGCCACGTAGTGTCATGACCCTATGGGGACATGACCCTTCGTTCAATGTCGTTATATATATTACTTGCTTCAATCCGAATGAAGCTATATCCTTAACAGTTGTTTTATGTTAAATCGTTATCACTTTTTTGTGAAGAGAAAAGGATATTGGCTTTCTTGAAAAAAGAAGAAAGACTACTGTTCCATCCTATTTTAGTTTTAGTATTAGATAGATAGGGGGAGCCTTCCCTTAAATAGGAGAGTTTTACTCACACACTATGGTTGAAGCCACTATTTTGTATATTTCCCCAAGTGTACAAAATTTTCAACCAAAAAGTGACATGGTATACCTGAGATTACTGCCCTACAAGCAACCCACTGTTAAGAAGAGTGGCTTGGAGAAGCTTAAGCCACAATTTTTTGGTCCCTTCAGAATCTCCAAAAGGATTGGACAAGTGGCTTATGCACTAGAGTTACCAACAAATAGTAGATTAACAATGTGTCTCACATGTCATGCCTGAAAAAACATTTTGGTCAGAATGTGGTTCCTGTTGTGACCTTTTTCACACATCGCCCCATTGCTACTGGGGACCCTCTGATTTTCCTGCTTTCTAGGGTTTTGTTAGTGTCTTGTGACCTTTTGTTGCAGTTTCACCAAGCCTTGTCCAGTTCAGAGCATTTCAGGCCCTGACGATTGAAAGTTAGTTTTTGCAAGTTATGTGATTCTGAAGTGTGAACACCACCAGAGTGCTTAGAAAGGCCAAAGGACAAAGATCGCAATCGATTTGGACGAATTTGGACAACTTTTAGAAAGTTTGCTTTTTTTGCTTTTTCCTATTTTTTAGGAAGTTCCATTTTTGGCATTTTCAGCCCGATCCCCGATATGGCTATTTTTAGAAACTTTTTCCTACTTTTTAGGGATGTTTGCTTTTTGCTTTTTCGGGATGCAAACCTAGGGTTTACACTTGCACCACTGACCAGCTTCGACCGGAACTCGAAAATTCCAAGTTTTGACCTAAAAAAGCTAAATCCCTAGATTTTAGACTTTTTGCTTTTTCGGGATGCAAACCTAGGGTTTACACTTGCACCACTGACCAGCTTTGACCGGAACTTGAAAATTCCAAGTTTTGACCTAAAAAAGCTAAATCCCTAGATTTTAGGCCTTTTGCTTTTTCGGGATGCAAACCTAGGGTTTACACTTGCACCACTGACCAGCTTTGACCGAAACTCCAAAAATCCAAGTTTTGACCTAAAAAGCCAAATCCCTAGATTTTAGGGGGTGTGATGCCTCAGATGATCCACCTAAGCATGGATTTCAAATTTCAAGTTAATCCGGTTAAATTAGATTAAACTGTGAAATTTTGAAATTTCTCTGAAAATTATTCTAAGTCTGGCTAACAAGGGTTTTGAAGTATTTTTGCAGGTTCAAACCCCACCACGATGCAAGAGAGGCCATGAAGGAGCCTTGCCTGAAGTCCGCCATGCTTTAGAAGGCTGTGTGGGTGCTCACCCTAAAGTCTGCCATGTTTGGGGAGGTCACATGGGTGCTCACCTCAAAGTCCACCATGCTTTTGGGGGTCACATGGGTGCTAAGCCAAAAGTCCGCCATGTGTTGAAGAGGCCATGATGGCCACCACCACCAAAGTCTGCCCAAGCAAGAGGAGGGATGCCTAAATTCCGCCACACCCTAGAGAGGTCATGTGGGAGCTAAGGCCAAAGTCCGCCATGCCTTAGGAGAGTCATGAAGAGGGACCTTCAAAGTCCGCCCCAATGCCTTAGCCAAATTTCCACCTTGATGGAGGCCATGAAGGAGCACACCTCAAAGTCCGCCAAGGCTAAAGGGGTCATGTGGGAGCTAAGCCTGAAGTCCGCCCCATGCCTTAGCCAAAATTTTGCCTTGAAGAGAGCTATGAGGGGAGCCTTCCAAAGTCCGTCCAAGGGCTAAAAGGGTCATGTGGGTGCCAAGTCTAAAGTCCGCCAAGGCTAAAGGGGTCATGTGGGAGCTAACTTCAAAGTCCGCCCCAATGCCTTAGCCAAATAACATCAACAATGGAGGCCATGAAGATGTCTTAGCCAAAGTTTGCCATGCTAGATGGAGGTCATGATGGAGCCCTCTCCCAAGTCCGCCAAAGTAAGAGAGCAAGGTAGGAGGAGTGACCAAAGTCCACCCAAGCATGTGGGAGCACTCTCCAAAGTCTGCCCATTGAGGAGAGGCGCTAGAAGTCCGCCTAGGCCATGAAGGACTTGCCTGAAGTCCACCCTATGCCTTAAACCTTCAAAGTTCGCCTTGATGGAGTCCTTCCTAAAGTTCGCCCAAGATGAAAACAACCCATTAAAGGTCCGCCTACACATGGAAGGTCAAACAAAGTCAACATGATGTCACAAAATCCACAGAGATTTCAAAATTAAATCTAAAATGAAGAAAATATCTAAGGATTATTAAAGATCCTCAGAACAAATCCAAAATGGAAATTTTTTTTTTTCCTGGAAAAAGAGAATATTGAAGTAATATTGGAAAATTATTGAGATATTAATTCAAAATGGAAAGTTTTTTTTGAAAAGGGAATATTGGAGAATTTATGAATATCTTCAAACTTAAATCAAAATGGAAAGTTTTTTTTAAAATTAGAAGTATGAGTTGGATGATTTTAGGGGTTTTACTTGAAGATTTAACCTTGTCTACAAATACTTCATTATCAACTTCATTATTACACCAAGAAGTTCAAAGTTACTAAGGAGAGCTTAGTAAGGTATGTCAGTTTGAAGATCATTTGGAGAAAATTCTAGATATTGCTGGAAGTTGGATAATATTTTTTGGCGAAAGGTTTACAGATTTCTGGAGAAAGGCAACTAGTACGAGGAAGAATCATCCAAACTTTTCTGAATTTTCTGAATATTTTGGAGAAAATTCTAGCTTTACTTCTATCCAAGTCAGAGGTGAAATTAAAATTGTGAATTTTTTGAATATTTTCCAGAATTTAATAAATGATTTTTTCGAAAATTTTGGAGGAAGAAAATCATTTTTTTGGCTAAGTATGAAATTTTTTGAAAGTTTTGACACTTGGTGGTAACCACAACCAACCTTAAGACTGAGGGTTTTAAGGTGAAAATTCGATTTTTATGGCTAAGTATGAGAATAAAAAATGGAAAATTTTCCAACACTTAGCCATTTCGCAGCCCCGTTACTTTCAAAACTTTGCAAATCCTTTGATAACTTTAAAATTTCCATTGTTTGACTGCAGGCCTTATACATTATGAAATTCCAGGTAGACAAAGATGCTCCTCCAGAGTCGAGGATGACTTCAAAGTGGAAGAACATCAGCAACACCAACCTCAGACACATCAATCTGAGGGAGTTTAAGAAGCGAATGTTTGGTCTGGACAACCTTGTGCCTACCACCATTGCACGAAAAATGATGAAGAGTGGTATCGTGCACGCTGCCGGCTTCCTCCCCACCATGCAGTGCAATCAACTAGTAGTCGAATGTGCCAAACAATACAACCCCATCAATAAGGATATTGTTGCACCTGATGGAAGAGTGTTGGCGAATGTCAGCGATGAGGCCATCAGAGAGGCCTTCAGGATCCCTGAGTACCACAACGTAGTATATATGACAAAGGACGAAGCTAACAGTCTATACCACGACCACCTAGAGGAATATGATGCCATAGTTAACCATTCTTGGCTAGACAAGCCGAGGAAGGGCGCCTCCAAGCTCTAGAGAAAGAGCCTAGTGCGAGCATACTTCAAGGAGGACATTGGGGACATGATTGTCCTGCTCAATAGAATAATAGGAAATCCTTAGGGAGCTCCATTCGAACCCTGGATGTATTATTTCATTAATGAAATAATCAATGGAGTAAAAATGATAGACCGGACCCAGATGATCAGCGACAACCTAGACAGCCAGCTAAGGAACCTGGAGGCGAATAGGACTTTCTTCATGAGTTCTTACTTGTTTTATTCTTTGCCAGGACCTACAGGTACAGAGGTCTCACTTGTAGAGGAGAAGTTGGGAACAAGGAGAACCAATTTCCAGTATATGATTGCTATCCCCAGCTCCACATGGAGGAGAAGTTCCATTTCAAAAGGGTGAATGATACCTTCCTGATGCACATTACCCGGACACTTCAAGGTGGCCTGCACCAGAGGCTCTCTCAAGAGTCTATGGACTTCATCGGTCAGTTCGGGTGTTGGTACATCCAATATCCAAAGTTCACTTACCTCTGAATTCAGGGATTCTCTGGGCCTCCATACAAGCTTCCAACTTACCCTACCAATCGAGTGGTGTTGCTCGAGGTTGTGAGACAATTGGAGGAGTATATAGTGATTCAAAGGGATAAGCAGAAGAAGGCAGGGACGTCCTCACTTACAATTGGTAATGGGCTGGAAACATGTCCATCATCACAGGCTGTAGCCACTGCTGAGAAAGAACTGGCCTGGTATCCCTTCTATCAATACAAGGCAAGAAAGGATTTCGATCCATTCCATAGGATAAAGAAGATCGAAGGGACAACGTTTGAGCACAGACTGGATCTAGAAGACTACTGGGCTAATGCAGCTGATAGTTTCGAGATCCGAAAGAGGTTTTGGTCAAGAATTCCTTTGAGTATGGTGAGAGCAACGGAAGTATTCAGAGTTGCTGATCAGGTAGAAGAAAGCCTAGAACTTTGAGTATGGTGAGAGCAACAGAAGTATTCAGAGTTGCTCAACTATCATTAAGAAATTTTGTGCTCTAAGCACTTATTTATAAGGTTAAAAACATCTAATTTTTCGGATTTAGGACAAATTTATCCTAAAAGTCATTGTTTCTAGAACAAAATGCCTAAAGCTATTGAAAAGCAAGAAAAATGCAACTTTAAAGAACAAAACTATTGTATAAAATGAATAAATAAAAGCTAAGTAAAACGTCATAAAGCTAGGCCCTTAGCTGCCTTGTCTAAAAACAGAACCTTTGAAAAAGTAAATGCTAAAAAAAGACTTAAACCCCAATGGTGCCCTGAATGATCTGAAAGGTTGGGTCAATCCTGAAGTATAGACACTGAAAATTAACCTCCACTTTGTTGAAATAGTAGCTAGCTCAGATACCTGTCTATTGTATTTTAATGTTGTCAATGACAATTAAAATACACATGTATTATCTCTCATGCAATTCGAACTATTTTGGGCTAGATCCAAACATATGTAACGTGAAGACAAATAAATGTAACTTAGGGCTGGGCCCAAACATATGTAACGTGGAGGCAATTTTGGGCTGGACCCAAACATGTATCGTGGAGACAAGTAAAATGTAACTTATAAAATAACAGTGCAATTTAAATAAATAAACAAGCAAGCCGACTTGAGGTATTAGCGCCAAAGGTTGGATATAAAACCAACAGCAAATGAAGTCATTATCACCTTCATCAACACATGCAATCTGCTCTCCAATATTTGGCGAACTCTCTCTCTCTCTCTCTCTCTCTCTTGTGTGAACTTGCTTCTCATCCATTGTGTGAAGGCTAGCTGTTAGGTGATGCTATCAAGATCATCTTGCGAAGTTGATGAAGACTCGCCTTGTGCGAATTTGATGCTGATGATAAGGGCTGCAGTCTTCATTATCATATAAAGAGAAATTCAGATCTGCTAACTTGCTGGTTGAACAACAATCTGAGATAAGCACACTAGCCTTGTAAATTGCCTAAATTTGAGATCATACATATTGTACTTTGTGGTTGGGTTTTTCACCTCCAAGAGGGAGGTTTTCCCAGGGTATTGGTGCGACTTGTCTTGTGTTTTCATTGCTGTTAATGTTCTGTTATAACCTGATTATTTAAAATTAATATCTGATTGCTTAAAATTACCACACATGGTCATCATTTCTTATGATTTCTTCTTCATGAATTAGTTAAATAATTTTATTATTTAATTAAGATAATTCCACTTCTTCTAATCCAAATTCAAAACTTCCCCCATTGCCACTTCAATTAAATAATTTTTTTAATTATTTAACTAGCTAACTTTTCCTCTAGAGTTAAATAAATTATTCTCATTTATTTACTTGTTCATCTCCCAAAGTAAATAAAATTAACATTTTATTTGATGATTTATGCTTGTTTAGTTTCTGGTCTTACAAGAAGATCATTGAGATTTTAGTCTTTGGGTTAGACTTGTTCATTAACTTAATGGAATTAATTGTCTTCATAGGATTTTCTGATGCTAAAGCTAAGTCACAAGGTTCGAATTCGACAGCCATGAAATTCAGATGAAATTCGACAAGGGAAAAATTCGAAAAAAAATTCGGATAAAATTCGCCTTCTATAATTTTGTTTATTTTTAAATATATGTATACTTCTAATAAATTATCAGAATAGTGACCCTTGTTGAAGAAAATCTGAGGGCGACTCAGCAGTTGCAGACACCCATGACCCAATATAGATACAAAGCATATACAAAGAATACCCACGACCAGCTCTGTTGTATTTAGAGGCGGATAGCAGTGCTTTATAGAGGAAATTCGATCAAATTCGATTTTTTTTATAGAAGGTTGAAATTCGATTAAATTCGAACCTCATCCATGAAAATTGCCTTGTATGAGTTGAATCCACCCAAAAAGAAAATTAATATCTGATTGAGATACATGTTAAGTTTTTTTTTTCCTTGACTTCCAATTCTGATGCTGCCTTTATTCTCGAAGTGTGAGGGCATGCATTTGATGTGAACTAAACTGAAGAAAACCACAAGGGGACATCTGAAACTGGTACATATTTCTTCGTTTGAAGCTGGTATGTCATTGCGGAAATGGCAAATGCAATGAATTCCATCCATCACTTTCAACAGTCGATTTTCTACGAAAGAAAATCTCAAGAAACGAGAAGGTAAGTAAGCCTTGTGAATTGTGTGCCATGTAGGGATCATGGTTTGTCAGGAACTTTTAAGACTAATTTATCACCATTTTAAAATATGAAATGGTAATTATGGCTATTATTAATTTTTTTTTAACTATGTGTTATTGGTAAATATTAAATAATTTATTAATCAAAGATTCAAAAGTATTTTTTTTAATAGAAAAAAAGGTAATTATTTCTTTTTGTTGGTGATTGAGGTTTTAAAAGTTCATTGTTTAATTAACTATCAAATTGTTTTTATTTTTAATAAAATGTTAGTGATTATTAATTGTTTGATGTGACATTATTTTAAAATATGATAAAGTTTTTTAAAAACTTATATTTAGTCTGTATACATTATTTATGATCTATAATTTTCAGTCATACAAAGCTTGAAATTAATATTATTGGTTTTTTGGTGTATATATGTGTCTTTTTGGAATATTTTTAAAATTATAAATTTTCAAATGTTCAATAAATTTGCTGAGTTATTGCTGATTTTTTCCTGAATTTTTTGGCAATTTTTGTGTTTTTTAAAATTTTTGAATCAGCCGAGTCATTGCTGAGTCCGAGTTTTTCAACTATGGATACAAGTACAACAATTGGCTTTGTCTAGACCATGGCACATACTTGGTTCATAAGAAAACCTAAGAATCTTTGGTTTAAATAATTTTGGTGTCTATCCATCATACTTGATTCATAAGAAAACCTAAGAATCTTTGGTTTAAATAATTTTGGTGTCTATCCATCAGATAAATGAGGCAGTCCTATTTCTAACATCAAGTAGACAATTAATGTAACCTAAACATAAACAATAGTAGAAAACAAACACATTATGGGAAAAGGGAAACACATCACAACATTATGTTATGATCACAAACAAAAACACCCACTCACAAATGGGAGTGAAAAAATAGGACTGACTAGACAATCATTTATGTGCTACGAAAATTAACCACCCCACCTTTTTAGTTAAGAGTCCAACTATGGTAGCACGTATCCTTGAAACAGATGAAAAATGTTTGTTGTAATCCAAGGTTTAGGCTGACTTGAGGATCATGTAGAAAAGGCATAAGTAAGAATCGATCGCTACTTTATTGCTCAAGGTAAAATAGGAAGTATTCAACCTTATCCACTCTTTTTGAATATATCTTGTAGAATCCTAATGTTGTGGTACATCTTCACGAGTGATGGGAACCTAATGTCCTAGTTCCTTATCATACTCTTGGCATTGCTCATTTTTTGTATTATCATACTTTGGCATAGGCTCAGTTCCATTTGCCAAAATTGAGGCTCATGCAAACTTGAGTTTGGGGATTGAGTGAAAATCTTAGAGAAACTCCTTTGTCTTCTAGTAGCGATCCTTCCTTAAGATCTTGTAGGAAAATTTCACTCTTTGACATTATTCTCTCCATATTGTCCTCTGATCTGAGGCAATAGTATCTTCAAGAAGAAGACCACTTTTCTTATCTAGATATGATCCTTAAGTGATAGTTTGAAGAATAATTTCTACCTCTAGCAGCAAACTTTCTTATTCCAGAGATGTTAAGTGAGACTGATACTGTTTATCATCAATGCACATAGAAGCTACTGGATTTGAAGCCGGAACACTCAGAGATGAATATTTTTGTTTGTTGGCAATGGAGTCAAGTTCTCAAGAAAATATTTCACTTCTTATTTGAGACTTTGAGTAGATATCGCTTGAGCAACTTGATTAGATTGACCCTCTTTGGTTTTATTCAGTATATGTTCTTTGAACAGTCGTTTGAATGAAGAAAATATCGTTTGAGCATTACTTTGGTTTCTAGGTGCTTGCAAGGTCTTGCCCTCCTTAGAGAACATGTGACATGTGCAATTTCTTTAGCATTAAATATAAGAATTTATTCTTCCTTGATTAACAATTTTTCTTGAGCAAAGTTTGCTGTGCAGATAGATCGTCCAACTCATCTCCATGATTGAGTAGTGTAGGGGAAAACATGTGCAATTGAGAATAGAACTTTATTTGAGGATCTATCCATGTTTTTTTCTCATGTGCTTTCTTCTTTTCTTTGCCATGCATGTGTAATCATTGAGCACATGGATATGCAAATTATTCATTACTTTATAAAAATGGGTTCATGTTAAATATATCCCATCACAAAGTCACCATTGGGCTCATCTTGAAGATGTCCTAGGTTACTTGAAACCCTTTGATGATTTGATCCAAAAAGATAATGAAAGTCACCATTGGGCTCATCTTGAAGATGTCCTAGGTTACTTGAAACCCTTTGATGATTTGATCCAAAAAGATAATGAGCTGCATTGTGTATTTAATGTTCAAACAGTCCTTGGCATTATACACATGTATAAGACAGAAGAATGTCAAACATGTCTGAAATGCCTTATTATTTATTCACTTTGTTTAATCTCCCTCTTACTAAACATTGAAGGTTCCCTACATACTAAGACATTCATTATTATGAAAATTGAATCCTTGTTTCTCATCTTTCTTGGAGTATGCTCACTTATTTTATTAACGTTCAGATGTTATAATCAGGTGGTCTGAAATGAAAAGTAGATAAGAAGCTAATTTAAATTCTTCTTAATGAGGTTGTAGGAAGAGGGGTCTTGATTCGATTTTTTTTTTCGTAAGGTCTTCCATTCTTGAATGTCTCCATATAAAAAAATGGATCTGTACATGATTGAAAAATCATTATCATCAAGTTACATATGCCACTGCAATTTTTTTAATTATTTTTACTCTTAGCACCCATTATTTTGACGTAGTGCTTGGCTTTCTCTACATACTCTAATTGAATCCCTAGGAGCTTGAGTGGTTAGCCTCAAAGGAAATGAAATGCAAAAACATTTTTGGTGGTTGTTGTCTTCCTTGGCTTGTTTGTTTATGTGTAAGCTTTTACTTATCAAAACAATTTAACTTTAAAGACAATCTTAAAGGGCAATCAACGTTGCTGTTGAGGATAAATGCCATGAATAAGTAATAATGCTTCGAGAAATTTGGGGTTGACAACCTCTAGTGGTCGTGGTGCCCCCGCTCTCGTGTCAGTGATGATGCTTCTAGAGTGCCCCTATAGGCAGGTGTGTGTGGTTCAACAATTCTGTTTGTTGAATTGGTAGAGAAGGGCTCTAATTTGGGTCCTGCAGATAAGACTATGGATAGAATGCAATGCTCTTTGGAGTCCATTGGATTTAAGCTGCCATGATTTGATGCTTTGTGTTCTCTTCTTTAGCCACATGCGATCCTTGTAGCTGTCTTGGTGCCCACTTGTGCTGCTGGTCTTGATCTTTTGTTTTGTGGGAATTTTTGTATTTTTTGTCAGTTTCCAGCCCTTGTGCTGCTGTTAATTGTTGCTGTTTCTCAGCTGTTTGTGGGGCTTCAATGTCTTATCTGATTAGCTCATGTAAAATGGTTTGACGCTTTCAAAAACCCTCCTTTGCCCAATATTAAAAAAATCTTGTAGATTCTAGTGTTCATGAATTTAATTACCATGACTATTTTGTATTTAAAATTGGTTATAAATTGCTAACCTTTGGTTTATGCCTTTTTCTGGCAGTGTATTGGCTGCAAAAAATCTCGGGAAGATGGCTCATGAAAATTTCTTGGACCATACATTCCTTGGTGATCGAAAGACCAGCATTCGCCAATACTTGGCCTCCCAAGGATTAGGAATCATGGAGGAAGAGCCTCCTGAAATGCTCAAGGAGCGCTATGGTGGATAGGTTATTTTATAGTATCAAATTATTAAATCATTTATAGCTTAATACTAACTGCATTCCTTTGCATATAGATATAATCAATATTTTCCGAGTTTGCCATTGATCCAAGAAAATTCCATTTATTTTTAGCTATTCTCATTTTGAAAACCACAATGCCTTAATGAAATAGCTATTAATTTCGGTTATTGAACTACTTTTTAATGTGAGTTTTTTAATGCTTTGTGAGCGTTATTTCAGTAATTTAATTTCCTTTCTACAATTCTATAAATACAAATTACTAATAAAAGTGCTAAACTTGAGATAATGAATGAATGAATGTTTTTAATAATGTCTACGAGGCCAAACAGCCTATGGGACCCTCGGGTAGCTAGTAAAGCAAAGCAAAGCATGTAGATTCCAAAACATTGTGCTTATTGGACCTCCTTTTCCTTCTGCATCTTGGATCTTCTATTGTGTATCTTGATCAAAAAGTCTGCAACTCTTGTTATCCTTTCTTCTTCGAAGAGGTAATTCAAGGTGTTTACCTTTAGTGTCTCAATATAGTTGATCCTAATGTCCTTGTAAGCTGCACATTGCATGATGTAATGCCATTCTATCTCTACCATTCTTTTCGTGCAATATCTACATCTTCTATATGCGCACTCTTCTTTAGATATCATCCATCTTCCAGTTTCGCATCTAAGCTTAGGTGAGTTGGTTCTTATCTGAGCAATTAACATTTTTGTTTTCATTTTATTTCCATACCTATGTAGTTCTTTTGTGTATGATCGTGTGTTGGATTGAAATGTTTGATGTAGTATTCCTTTTTTCTCCCAAGTTGTTTTGTCCACATTCTTTCTTTGAAATTTTCTTGATATACAAATAGAAGTTTCTCTTACATTTGCATATATGGACAATTATGCTAAATCTATTGATTTTCAAGGATGGATCTTTATTCCTTTATTTGGGATGAAGTAAAGTAATATAATCTTCTAAGATATGCTTACTATATTTCCTTATATGGATCATCATATGATAAAGGTTTGTAAATTAAATTTCATTCAAAACTAGAGATTTTGTGCAAATGAAATTTCATTAAGAACTAGAGAATTTTGAGCATATGCTTTTTTATTAGCTAGAATAACACGAAGATATAAAAGTATACAAATGTATAGGGGTAAAAGTACAAACCCGTGTCACACTTTTACAAAGGAAAAGGCTAACACAACAATAACTGTTCAATTTCGTCGCCATAAAAATGTCATGTGCATTTTGAATTTGAAGATGATGTAAACTGATGAAATGTGTAAAATTTGTTGAATTTAAGTCAACTATTTTTTGAAATTTTTTTGTCAATAATTTATGTTTTTTTTAACTTTAAAGTCCATTTTTTTATTGCTGAAAAATATTGAAAAACAGGGGGTTTGGTTTCCACCTCAAAAGTAAATGTAAATCAACTTTTTTTTTTTCATTTTGATATCAATTATAGATCACATATTTATATAGTGTATGAAAAAAAAATTAAAAAAAATTTGATGTATATTTTCTTTGTAATAGCATTTGGAAGTTGAATATATCAGAATTTGACAGTTTTTGTCTCCCACCACAATTTGTCTATTCAATTTATGATAATCTAAAAACTAAAAATACCCTTTTGGAGAAGACTCTCTTTTCTAGTGAACCATATTTTTTTCAATTTTTTTGAAGTGATTTGATATATATATATTCAAAGCAAACTCATATTGAACAAAAGAATATCTAGTTGTATTATTTTTTATATATATTAAATGTAATCAAAACGTTAAAAAAAATATTGAATAGAATTGTGACTTCGATCTCTAAAAAGGGTATTTTGTTGGAGAAGTGACAAGTTTGAGAAAATCATCATTTTTGTTGATGTGGTTGCCACTTGGCATTCCACATAAGTCGTTTTGGCCGAAAACGTTTCCGTCGGAGACGTTTCGGCCGGAAGGGTTCCGATCCGAACTATTCAAAAATAGTTCCGGCCAAAACCCTTCTGGCTGAAACTATGAGGACCAACGCGACCGGTCGCTTGAACCGCATATAAAAAAGAATTATTTTTTCCATTAAAAAAACCAAATCTAATAATTCTGAAAATAATAAGTTATTTTTGCAAAAAATCTCTTTTTTTTTTTTTTTCAAATAAAGTGGCATTTTGGAGTGAGTAGGAAGATTATAAAGGGGCAAATATTTCTAATTTTGTAAAGGGGTGAAGATTTTGAATTTTTTTTCAGAAGCTGTCTACCTTTTCCAAGTATGTTATTTGAAATTATTTTTTCAATCATGCTTAATTTACAATATTAGATGTTTTTTTGGAAATTAAATATTTTTTAGATTAACCATATTCTTTAGTCATTGCGATACGACGATAACCATTACTTGGCCATATATCCAACACTATTTAGTATTGAATTATATTATATTTTATTTTCTAATACTTGACTCAAATTCTCTATATATTAGCTAAGTGATTTCAAGCAATTAATATTATTAAATCACGTTCATATGTATATTGCATATAGTCAAATGTATCTAATTGAAGTATACTTAATTTCTTACTTTTTATCAATGCTCCTAAATTTCTTGAGCCTTATTTTTTCATTTTCTAAATTATAAAAATTGGACTTCAAGTCAAATGATCTAAATGGAGGAAATTTACGCATGTTAAGTTTAAAAATGCAAAATTATTTATACATTTCACTAATTACATTTTTTTGGTTAAGAACTGACGAAAAGTTATTAGATATATAACCTTTTTAGTTCAAAGCACTAAATTTTGAAGATTTGCATGTGTTGTTTTTAGGTTCAAAGCACAAAATTTTGAAGATCTAAATATTTTTTGCAATGGAGAATAAGAGGACTAGATCAAGGTTGTATGATGGTAAATGGACAATAAGATGAAAGGTCATACAAAATGTAGTCAACAACAATCCGTTGTTGTTCAAGATCAACCTGATGATGTTCAAGAAACATCTACTCAGGTACGAGATGATTTTTTTTTTCTGGTATGCAAAATTTGATGGAAATGGATGAAGATAGTCTTTTCAATGAAATTCCATCTAAAGATATGATACCTGAAAGCACATTAAAATTGCATTGTAAGAATTTGTGGGATGATTATTTTAAAAATAAGTCTATTATTAGATTAAGACAATTATTTGCTAAGTTATTTAGGAAAAGGGAAATGAAACCTGTTTTGGAGTTGTTGGGTGTTGGTAATAAGAAAAGTTCGAGTGATACATTAGTAAAATAAACTATAATTGAAAATTTACAAGAAGCATTGAATTGTATTGAGAACACAAGTCAAGGTGTTGATTTAAGTGTTGCACGTAGAGCATTGATGACTATGATTACTAGTAAGGAATTGACTTGTAAAAAACAAGTTAACGCAATTTCTCAATTAATGCATGTATCTAGAAGAACTGTTCAAAAATACATTAAGAAGATAAATATGTTGGATGAAAACATAAAAAAGAACTGGATAAATATTTGTAGGGTTCCTCGAAAAGACAATTTCTGAAGATGTAAAAAGGTAGGTCATTGATTATTGGACCAACCAATCTTGTGTTTCTTCCAATAGAAGGGATACTATACAGATGATAGATGAAGATGGTAAAAAGATTACATATCCAAAACATTTCTTAGATACAACACAAAGTGAATTGTTTGAAACATTCAAGCAAGAATATTCAGATGTAAAGATTTGCCAAAGGATGTTTGAGAGATTTCGTCCTTGCTTTGTACGTATAAATAAGGTACGTGAAACTTGTTGTTGTCGAAATCATGTTGAATTCCATCTAAACTTGCAATCATATAAGAAGTTCATGGCAACAATTAATCCAAATCTCGTTATTCCTACAAGTACAACACAATTTGTGAAGTCTATTTTATGCGATAAATTAGAAGATTCTGATGAGTTCAAAATACAATATATAAAAGGTGAATGCAATGATTGTGGATTTTTGAGTAAGTTTGTGTTGCAAACTAAGAATATTGATATTCATGCACTAGTTATATGGAAGAGATTTGAATATGAGACATACCAAAGTAAGTCAGGAACTGAAACCAAAAAAATTATGTTGAAAGATAGTGAATTGCCCTACATTCAGTTTATAAATAGATTTTGTAATATGATATATCCACATATCCAACATTGTCATGGTGCAAGATGGAAGGCTAAACAGTTTCGTGATTCAAAGAATTGTTTTCCATTAGGTTGTATTCTTTCAATTGTAGATTTCTCCGAGAACTATACATTTAGTCCTCACACAAAAATTCAAAGTCAATATTATCATTTTGATCAAGTTGCAATATTTGTACAAGTTTGCTATAGACATGCATAATTTCATGTCGATGGTATAGAGAGTATTGAAAATGAACACATTATCATCAAGGAGGTCCATTTCTATATCGGTGATGATACGTGTCATGATAAGAGCTATGTAGCACATTGTTTTGGAATGTTTTTTGAAGATATTAAAGATCGTGGGATAGAATGTACACAACATTGGATCTGGTCATATGGATGTGTCGGTAAGTACATTAGATTTGAAATTGATTATTTAAGTTTTTTTTATATATATATGTTTTGATTGTATATAACAGGTCAAAAGTTTAAATATATATTTAATATATATGTTATTCATGTCAGGGCAATTTAAGTCTGCAAAAGCTTTTAATTGGTTATCCCTACAACATGCTTGATGTAGCATAAAGTTTTTGTGGAACTTCTATATATACATACATACATGTGGGTTGTCCAATTTTCTAAAGAAGGAGCTTCTGTACAGGTAACACCATACGCAATTCTAATGATATTATTGAATGGTGCAAAAATCATTTTGCTGGTCATGATACAACTTACAACAAGTGTTATTTTTGGGAAGTTATATATGTGTGTGTGTGTGTGTGTGTGTGTGTGTGTGTGTGTGTGTGTGTGTGTGTGTGTGTGTGAAATGAACTAAAATTGACTAAATAATTTTTGTACTGTCAGATATTGATCGATCAAATCTTTATAATTGTCAATCAATTAATGGTAGTAGAAGTTTTCATCAAGTCATGACTACGAGATTTAGCAAGCCTTGTGTTATTCTTGCAAGAGGAAAATCATTCTTTTGTGTTGATTGCATTGCGAACAACAGAGATACTCATTGTCAAAATATTGCTAATGGATATGTTTTGCAATGGGATATGAAAGAATTTTTCACAATGCCTCCTTACGAAGATAGTGACATTATTGATATTCATGATCCTCTATATTTAGCTGATTATGAATGTGTTTCTGATTTAGTTGTTATAGGTGCGTGCATGCATATTTTGTAAATTACATATATGTACATGTACAAATTTTTAAATTCTTCATTAATTTAATATTGTTCAAAATTAATTTAAAAATGTGTAATTAACTAATATTGCTTGTAATATATATACATGCATGGTCTATTTTCACAGGTGATATTTTTGCAATGATTGATGATCCTGACAATACTGAAAGTGTAGATTATTATCTACTGAGATGCACACAACCAAAATGCAAGTTATTGGAATCAGTCAGTGATGATGATGGGCAACAATATCCCACTGGTTCAGTTGTTGTTGAAGGCACCTATTATCAACAAATAAAGATAGATACAAATGGTGTAACATTCATTGATTATATGCCTGGCCAAAAAGTTCTACACTACAGTCACTTAGTAATAGCGACAAGATTGCAGTTGGAGACATTGCCAAAAATAGGGCGTGGCAACCAAAAGTGGAGGTTGCCTATTGAAGATCATGAAATTTTTTTAGAAATTATAAAAGATAGGGAGAATCCAGATTATATGTACCGCGAGCTTTAAGTTCACTTGTCATGTTTGAACAAGTAAAATATATTAGATAGGTCTTATTTTGATAAACTCATATATATATTTAGATATTTTTAGACATGTGTAGCAATTTGGATAACTTGTGGAAATTTAGTTTTGTTGATGCATTACGTTTTATACGTTGATTTTACATGGTTTATTCATCTACGTATTCATTTAATTTTGATTTACACATTTATAGTTTCATTTAATTATGTTGTATATATAGTTACGCATGTATATATAGTTTCACTAAAATGAGCAACTAATTATGTTGTCTTAAGGTGTTTTAAGTGGTCTTAACGGCATTTAAGGGGATATTTGCGTCATTGATTCTTTTATATTTTTACACATGCATGGATTCGTTTTATTCATCTATGTACATTCATTTCATTTATATTTACACACATATTGTTTCAATTCATCTAATTATGTTGTCCTAAGGTGTTTTAAGTGGTCTTAGGGGATTTAAGGGGATATTTAAGGGGATTGGTTCTTTTATATGTTTACACATGCATGGATTCGTTTTATTCATCTATGTACATTCATTTCATTTATATTTATACATATTGTTTCATTTAATTTTATTGTTTGGATTCATTTAATTATGTCATCCTAATGTGTTTTAAGTGGTCTTAAGGGGATTTAAGGGGATATTTGCATCATTGATTCTTTTATATTTTTACACATGCATGGATTCGTTTTATTCATCTATGTACATTCATTTCATTTATATTTACATATATATTATTTAATTTAATTATGTTGTTTGGATTCATCTAATTATGTCGTCCTAAGGTGTTTTAAGTGGTCTTAAGGGGATATTTGCGTCATTGATTCTTTTATATTTTTACACATGCATGGATTCGATTTATTCATCTATGTACATTCATTTCATTTATATTTACACATATATTGTTTCATTTAATTATGTTGTTTGGACTCATCTAATTATGTTGTCCTAAGGTGTTTTAAGTGGTCTTAAGGGGATTTAAGGGGATATTAAATTTTTGAAGTTCGTTCATTAAACATTTACATAAACACTTAACTAAAATGAACAACTAAATTAAATTTTAACGATTAAATTTGTTTAACACTGAACAAAGTTAAAATAGACATAAACATTTAACTTTCACATACACATGTACAATTAACTAGAACACTTAACTAAATTCAAATGACTTGGAGCTTCTATCATTTAAACACTTTAACTTTCAAAAACGTAATCTATCTATATATAAACGTGCAAAGTAGTATGAAATATAGATCTATCTAACACATACACATATATGTCTATGAAGTGTAGATCTATCTAACACACACACACACACACATGAAATATGGAAAATAAATATCTAGTACACATACGCATATGAAATGTGTACAATACACATGTATGAAATGTCTAGTACACTTGTACAAATATATATGAAATGTCTATAAAATGCACACACACACACACACACAAAGAATGGGTCACTCGGGGCCCTGTCCTGAAGCATGTCTCGATCCATGCGCTTGCAATAGAGTATGCACGCATAAAATCGTACATTAAACATATAATTTGAATGTACTAAAGTAAATTTTTTTAAGTAACATAGATTATGAGCATTTGTACGAAGACAAACATACCTTTGAAGAGTCTCTAACATCACCACCATGTGCATGCAGGATTCTAGGACGTTTATGTGATGAGGAGCTCAACCTGTGTGATAGTGGTGCATCCTACAATTTTGAAATTTTGTTAGATATACATGTGTACACATATATTTATAACTTGCAAACTAACCCTTTAAAAATAGAACTTAAATATTTAAGATTCAATTAATTTAAATTTATAATGTATGTACCTATGTCTCATGATGAACAGGGTCGGTGACAATGTGCAAATCCTCAAACATTGCCCCCTGTGCCTGCAATATAAATTACACATGAACTTGAACATGTACATTATTTAAACATTCATTATTATTTAAATCTAATCTACTTGAACATGTACATGTACACATGGTTGTAGATAAACATACCTCGGGGTCTCTAACACCTCTATCGCGTGCATGTTGGACTCTAGAACATTTGCAGGATGAATGACTCATCCTGCGCAAGGCTCACTCATCCTAGACAATATATATATATATATAATTTAAATTGCTTGAAATTTAATCAACACCTAGATATCCATTTAAATAGAACTTAAAAACAAAACAAAAATAATTTAAATTTTATATATACTTGTGTCTCCTGATGAACAACTAGGTCAGTGGCAGCATCCAAATCTCCATACATCGACCCTAACGTGATACCCTATATAGTTCAAAAAATACAATCATATATATATATATATATATATATATATATATATATATATATATATATATATATATATATATATATATATATATATATATATATATATATATATATATATATATATATATATATATATGTATTAATTTAATCTATGCAGTTCATGTGTACAATCAAGTAGCTATATAAAATATCTAAATTAACATTAGTAAATTATATATTATATAATTCATACCTCTCCTGCAACATGTAAGGTTCGTCTGATCCTGTTGATGTCAAAATCATGCAAGGAGCCCACTGCAACATGATCCCCCTCATTGTCTGGCTCCATAAGCATGGTAGTGAACATCCCCGAAAATCCAGTATCAGGTACTGTGGCTCGATCAACTAATGTATAAAAAGGAGGAGGAGGTGTATCCTGACCAACTGTTGTATGCTGGGGCGGGGCAGTAGGATGTGCAGTAGCACTAGGCTGAGAATCTATATGCTCACAACCACGGCTAGATGCACTCAGTCTACCAAGTGCACGCCTAACAAATGATGGGGCATCCTGCAGTGGGATCCCATGCTCCATAGCAATGACCTGATATGCATCCAAGAGATCATTGGATAAGCATGCGCTCATCTGCCGTAAAGGATCTATGTCATGCATGTGTGCAACATCCATCGACGATTGTATGTCTACTCGAACATATGGATTATCACTCGCTGATGCATCATGAATGCTAGTATGAGAGCACAATAAATATCTACCCACTCGATCTGATGTCATCTCATCCACTTGTGTGGCTATAGTAGCAATACTGGAAAATATGGACTGTCGAGTGTTATCTGGCACACTATCTGTAGCATGTGCTAGGTCTGCACTCTTGGGAAGAACCACAAGGTTTGGACCAATCAATGCCCGTTTATTAACGGGCGGGGGTGCACTTGGTCGTCTAAACTTATCTGAAAATCTGCCCTTCCCTTGCCCAACATATTTCGGAAAATCGGTGTAATCAACATCATCCAACAAATGAAACTGCAAACAATTGTTTGCAGAAATAAAGGGGCAACTCATCCTTTTGGGGCCACCTATGATGAGTGGCTAACCATCTAGGATAGATAAATGGTGCTACTAGTGCATCTGTGCACCTGGTAGGCATATAGCCTTTCACCCTACCAAAGGCCCGATAATGAGGAAACATGGTTTTCACATCAGCTGTGGAGCCCCTATCATTCACCGTGTCCAATTTCATAGTACCACGTACACTGCGTGAAAGGGATCTATAGAATTCCTTTGTGTTGACCTCATCATATGGATTATAATTGTCGACGAGGTCAATCATATGAACTAGCTCATGTCTAATAGTCTCACCCTTTTGTTTATTTGTTTGATCACGCATGTTTCCCAAAGTGATATTTAAATGATCTAAGACACGTTGGACTACCTCTGTTGTTTGATTGTAGAGCTGTTGTCTCTCCTGTGGAGTTGTTGTAGACCTATGTGACGTCTGCTCACTCCCACGAGGATGAACACTAGGTTCAGAACTACTTGTGTTATGTGATCCCGGCTCGTCAGACATGATGCTCAGTGGATAATCTATATATATATCTGCACATGTGCATGTATGTAGTACACATTAAACAATAATTAAAAATGTATACATACATTTAAATCATTTTAAACATATTTAAACATGTAAATTAAAAAAATTAGATATATACATTTAAAAGAAATTTAAACGTCATAAATGTATACTTGAGTTAAAATTTTCTAGATATAAAGACAAATTTAAGATAAATTTCTAGAGAACTATGCACAAAAGAAATTTAAACAACTATAAATTTAATTTTAAATTTTAATATATGTCTAATTTACAATTACATGTATTTGCATATACAATAATTAATTTGAAAATTAGTCAAATTAAGTCAAATTAAGACCCCAAGTTAATTCAAATTAATTTACAATTACATGTATTTGCATATACAATAATTAATTTGAAAATTAGTCAAATTAAGTCAAATTAAGGCCCCGAGTTAAGTCAAATTAATTTACAATTAAGTAAAATTAATATACAATTTTGCATATGTACAAATTAATTAATAGGTCCTAATTTGGTCTTATGTGGTCCTAATAGGTTGTAAGTGGTGCAAGTAAATTTCGTAAAAGAAACCAAGCACCTGCATTATCTTGAATGACATGGAAACAAGCTCATCAGCTACCCAGAAGAGATAAATTGAAGAAACGAAGAGGAAAGTGTTAAAGGTTGATAAATACATAGAGAGTATGCAATACAAACAAACAATGTCTGGAGTGTGTGATGTGGTCTTAATTTATGTCCGGAGGGACTAACTAGTTTTGGAGTTGGACGGGGAAACCTATTGGGCCACACTTGGAGGAAATCAATGTGTTCATGCAAGGGCTACCTTTTTTCTATTATGAGAATGATGCTTTTGCACCGAAGGATATTTGGAAGACAATATCCAAAAATTTCTATGTTGTGGAACCATAGTTGGTGGACTCAAAGTAATTTTCAACTTCCAGAAGACCAGAGAATGATGCTTTCAAAATCGCCCTTCTATTGGGAGATTGTGTACATAGCCTCTTGGTCTTCTAAGAGGCTGAAAAGTGTACTTCGACTCCAACTCTGGTTCCACACCATAGAAATTTTCAGAAATTGTCTTCCAAATATCCTTCGGTGCAAAAGAATCATTCTCATAATAGAAAAAAGGTGGCCCTTGCACGAACACATTGATTTCCTCCAAGCATGGCCCGATAGGTTTCCCCGTCCAACTCCAAAACTAGTTAGTGCATTCGGACATAAATTAGAGACCACATCACACACTCCAGACATTGTTTGTTTGTATTGCATACTCTCTATGTATTTATCACCCTTTAACAATTTCCTCTGCTTTTCTCCAATTGCTCTCTTGTCGACAGTTGATGAGCTTGTTTCCATGTGTCACAAGGGGCCTTAAGTGGTCCTAAGGGGTCATGCATGTGTTCTAACACATGTGTGACCCCTTGGGACCACATAAGACCCCTTGCGACACCATTTGGTTTTATGTGGTCCTAATAGGTCCTAAGGGGTGCACATGTGTCACAAGGGCCCTTATGTGGTCCTAAGGGGTCACACATGTGTTCTAACACATGCGTGACCCCTTAAGACCACATAAGACCCCTTGCGACACCATTTGGTCTTATGTGGTCCTAATAGGTCCTAAGGGGTGCACATGTGTCGCAAGGGGCCTTAAGTGGTCTTAAGGACCCCTTAGGACCACATATGACCACTTGCGACACCATTTGGTCTTATGTGGTCCTAATAGGTCCTAAGGGGTGAACATGTGTCACAAGGGGTCTTAAGTGGTCCAAAGGGATCAAGCATATGTTAGAACATGTGTGACCCCTTAGGACCACATATGACCCCTTGCGACACCATTTGGTCTTATTTGGTCCTAATAGGTCCTAAGGGGTGCACATGTGTCGCAGGGGGCCTTTAGTGGTCCTAATGGGTCACACATGCATGACCCCTTAGGACCACATATGACCCCTTGGGACACCATTTGGTCTTATGTGGTCCTAATAGGTCCTAAGGGGTGCACATGTGTCGCAAGGGGCCTTTAGTGGTCCTAAGGGGTCACCCATGTGTTCTAACACATCGTGACCCCTTAGGATCACATATGACCCCTTGCAACACCATTTGGTCTTATGTGGTCCTAATAGGTCCTAAGGGGCGCACATGTGTCCCAAGGGGCCTTAAGTGGTCCTAAGGGGTCACACATGTGTTCTAACACATGTGTGACCCCTTAGGACCACATATGACCCCTTGCGACACCATTTGGTCTTATGTGGTCCTAATAGGTCCTAAGGGGTGCACATGTGTCGCAAGGGGCCTTAAGTGGTCCTAAGGGGTCACACATGTGTTCTAACACATGCGTGAACCCTTAGGACCACATATGACCCCTTGCGACACCATTTGGTCTTATGTGGTCCTATTAGGTCCTAAGGGGTGCACATGTGTCGCAAGGGGCCTTAAGTGATCCTAAGGGGTCACACATGTGTTCTAACACATGTGTGACCCCTAAGGACCACATATGACCCCTTGCGATACCATTTGGTCTTATGTGGTCCTAATAGGTCCTAAGGGGTGCACATGTGTCGCAAGCGGCCTTAAGTGGTCCTAAGGGGTCACGCATGTGTTCTAACATATGCGTGACCCCTTAAGACCACATATGACCCCTTGCGACACCATTTGGTCTTATGTGGTCCTAATAGGTCCTAAGGGTGCACATGTGTCGCAAGGGCCTTAAGTGTTCCTAAGCGGTCACTCATGTGTTGGTCCTAATAGGTCCTAAGGGGTGCACATGCATCGCAAGGGGCCTTAAGTGGTCCTAAGGGGTCACGCATGTGTTCTAACACATGTGTGACCCCTTAGGACCACATATGACCCCTTGTGACACCATTTGGTCTTATGTGGTCCTAATAGGTCCTAAGGGGTGCACATGTGTTGCAAGGGGCCTTAAGTGGTCCTAAGGGGTCACACATGTGTTCTAACACATGCATGACCCCTTAGGACCACATATGACCCCTTGCGACACCATTTGGTCTTATGTGGTCATAATGGGTCCTAAGGGGTGCACATGTGTAGCAAGGGGCCTTTAGTTGTCCTAAGGGGTCATATAAAATAATTATATACTCCTTAGGATATATACATACACATACATACATACATACACCTCAGGACATGCTATCAGGGGTCGTGTGTGGTCCTGAGGGACATGACCCCTGATAGCATGTCCTGAGGTGTGTATGTCTTAAGGCGTATATGATTATTTTTTATGTATGTGTATGTCCTAAGGTGTACATATAATTATTTTATATGTATGTATGTATGTATGTATGTATGTATGTAGGTAGGTAGGTATGCATGTTTGTGTATGTTTGTATGTAGATTTGTATGTATGTATGTGTACGTATGTATGTAGGTTTGTATGTATATATGTGTATGTTTGTGTATGTATTTACATATGTATGTGTGTATTTAATTTCTAATATTCTAAACTAATATGATAGAATATAGACAAAAAATATATTTTTTTTAAAAACTTAAAAAAAAACTAATTTTCTATTAAAAACTATTTTAAAAAACAATATAAATTAATATGTTAAAATAAATACATTTAAAAAAAAAAAAGGTACTTACCACCGAAATGCTTTCGACTGGATCTCTGTGATTTTTTGTGCCCTCCTACTTAACTCCAAGCCGTTCAATGAAAAATGAGGGGCTTGGGCGGATTTCGGCTCTTATATAGGGCAAGGGCTTTCTGGTCAGAACGGTTCTGACCGAAAAGCCCTTGCCACGAGAGCGTAACATGGCTACCGAATGGGGCCAAATTGGTCTGGCCGGAATAGCCATTGTTAGCCTAAAGTGCGACACATATCCGTAGGATCACCCATAGGGTTATTCTGGTTATTTTACCTTGTATGAATCTATATGCTAAAAGTCACATCCCCCAAGATAGGCCACCTTCATGCTAGACATTATGTGATCAATATAATAAAAATAATTTAAAAGGAAATATAAAACATAAGAATGAATAACAAAAGAAAAATAAAGTTAGAGAAGTCAAGGGCATTGGCTAATCTATCTAATTACCATTTTGAAGTAAGGAAACTTGAATATGGTTTATAGTAAAATATACCTTTGGGAGGAGACATAGTAATGGTAGGGTTATAGGTGCCTTAAGGGCATAAGACCATTTTCCACACCATTATTGAGACATGGCCACCTTTCCTCTCTCCTCATTATTGAAGACTACACATCATAGGAATTGTGTGTAAAGAGAGGAGGTGAGAATTGGATATAAGACAATTTCATGACCATACAAGGAGATTTCATGTCATTTTGGAGAGATTTTGTGGTAGGTATGGGCACCTTGATATAGGGTATCGATGCCATCAAAGCATAAAAGATAGAAGAATTTTGTGAGAGAAGGGGATGAAAGAAAATTGGCTTAAGAAAGGTGGAGTTGGAAATTTATGGCTCCATTTTGGGATTGATTCTTTTAGTGGTATGGTATGACAACAACACTAGGGCTTACAAAGACAAAGGTAACAAATGCAACAAAGTAGGGGAGATTTTTTTGCAAGGTATACTATTTTCTAGACTACTCATGGAGATGATTTTAGTGCTTGCATTAAGAAGGGAAATTTTTTTGCAAGGTATACTATTTTCTAGACTACTCATGGAGATGATTTCAGTGCTTGGATTAGAAATATCTCCATCATCATTCCTAGAGTTTAGTAGATTACTCCACTTTACTTTCCTAATGTGGTAGATAACTTTGATTCTTTTAGTGGGAAAATAATTTATGTAAGTTGGTTAAGGGACATGTAGGTGATAGTTTGCATATAGTTGTTGTAAATAAAAGAATACCGGGTGATATATTAGAAAATAAATAATCATCCCTCTCCTCTCACTCATATATGAACAAAAATGCAATTTTTGAAACCTAGACAAGGCATGTGAGCTATTTAATAAAATGTTTCGCAAAAATGTGGCCTTAGGTAATGCAACAAGGCTAGGGCATGTTCAAAATGCTGGTTGAAAAGACCTTAGTAACTTTTAATTAGATGAAAATCAGCTTCTTGCATGTTTGTGCTCAAATTGGAGCTTGAGAAAAGGGTATGGATACCTAGCAAAGCACCACTACCTTCATAAAACTTTTTGCGTAGAATTCTATAAAGAAGTTTTTTTTATGCAAAATCTCTCTTGAACGAGTTCTAGTTGTTATAAATTCTCTTGTAGCTTCTTTATCATAAAAATTTGAATCATCCACTATTGTAGCTACAAATTATTAAATTAGGATGATTTATGCTTATGTGTGAAATATTGGATAATCAATAAATAAAAAAGTGTATTTTCTTGTTCTCATATTGTGATGCAATTTTGTTAGCAAGCACAAGAATGATGTGTCTTCATAGGGTTGTTTGTATATATTTGGGTCACAATATAGAATGATATTAAATGGAATGGAAACCATGCTTTATAAGTATTTGGGAATGAAAAACTAAATGTAACAAATATCTAGTATTGTGCTCAATAACTTGAATTTTGGAACATTTAGTATGTCAAAGGAGTAGGGGTTATGAGAAATTCATAAATTGAGAACTTACTATAATCGAGGCTTAATTATTTGAATGTTTGTGTGTTTGAACTTTTGAGTAGACAAAGGTGGAAGATATCATATGATCTTACCTTGAATTCATTATATACTTATGTTAGGACTTTAAGTGAAGTAGTTCAAGGTCAAATCTAGCTATAACATTACCTTATAATATGAACCAATAATTAAGTATACTTAATATGAGCTTTGGCTTGGGGTTGCATAATAAAGTAAGTGATGATGACTTAATATAGTTACACTTGAACTACACTTTTCTAAACATATCTTAATGTTGCAATCTAGTACTTTTGATAATATGCTTTGGATTTTGGGAGCAAAGGATTTATATGCATGCAAGATGTCTATTGACCTCTTAAGTATAATAGCCTCAATTGTTGATCCATTATATGAATTTGACGGAATTACATTATAGGTATATTGGACTATTTATGGTTGTGTACTAACTAAGAGGCAATTGGCACTTAATTTGATGGTGTTGAGTTGATATTGAGTTAAGAGGTAAACCATTTCTAATCATATTGTCTAGCAACTCCTATTATGTTACCATTGACCATTATGGTCACATTAAATATAAATCGCAAAGTATTAGTACTATGTGGAAAGGAAAGTTGCAAAGAAATATAGTGAAGATGGGATGGGATGGTGTTGTAGTAATATAAATTATTACTAGGCAACATCTGTTTAAAGCTCCAAACATGCCACCTGATGCCCTTAGTACAAAAAAACGAGGCTAAAAAGGAAAAATATTTCCTTTGTAATCTCTAAAATATGAATAGAATTAATTAATGGCCATGTTGTGGATGTGACTAAAATTTAAATTTTGAATCCCACTAGGGATATAGTCGATACGACACACATTATTACTATACTAATTATAGTTATTAGATAATAATAGTATATTATGTTATGGAATTAATAAAGATTATATTATATTTTAATTTTAATTTTTAATAGTATGTTATATTTATATTATTATATTGTAGTATATACTATATTTAAATTATGAATTAAATTATTTTAATATTACAATTTAATCAGAACCAAATTATATTCCATATTATATTTTTATTGTATTATATTACATTTATTATTAAATTAAATTTTATTATTTATTATATTATACTTGGAGATTATGTTAATCACATACTTCAACTCTAACTAAACTATTTCTTTCATTATATTATTTTTAACAAAATAATAAATTACATTTCCTATTGATAATAATTATTCAATATATGAATAATTATTATACTAAATTTATATTAATATTAACCCTGACTAAATTATCTTCTAGTGATTCATTCATACATGTGAAATCTTTCGTACTTGCTAATTATATTCACACAGATGATGTCATTCTATTTATCGATGAATAACTGTATATAATTGGTGAATTTTCTACACCTTTCTGATTACAAAGCTTTTGATTCTAATTATTACTAAATTAGATACAACTCCCTCTTCTTCTCTTAGATATTACTTGTGCATATGTGTCTTACTAATTGAGTGTGATCTCTCTTGCGATAATTATAATACTTTACTTTAAGTTTCTCATAACAAACTAAAATACATGTTCCCTTAGTATTCCTATCACCTATCTTCTTCATACGCAAACTACTATCTAGTTGAATGCATCATTTTGAAACATTAAAAGAACACAATTGTATTGAATACACGATTCACATACAAAATAAACAATTGGCATAGTATTATATGATTTTTATAGTCAAATAAAATTATCGAGTTCCTAACCCACTAGGAACTCTCATACTTTCCAAATGCATTACAAACACCCACAACTAGATACACAAATTTAACATTTTCTTCATTTATTTAAGCTATCTATATTAGTATTTTTTATTTAAAAAATATTTAATAATAGAATAAAAAATTATAATTCAAGAGGGAATGCTCTTCTCATATTCTCTACTTTCTAAGGAGCAAAATAGTTTTGCCAGCATTTGGTAAGAACTATGCTACAATGTGATCTTGATTTTATTTGCCTTGTCTTCAGACATCACAATTACTTATATACATAGTAATCCCTTTATTAAAGAGAGTTTTGTCCATTTATTTATATATCCTAACACAAATCGAACAAAGAAAAATCAATAAAACTTTAAAACGCTAAAACATACATTCATTTCTCTTATTTTTCAATAGTCATTCCCTTGAGCAAGGAGAACCCATGAATGAAAACTAATTTAATCATTTCCCATTAATTATCAACTTGACTAGATAAGCACTATTCTAGCTTTGATGTCATGCAATAATTCACTTTTTTGTTTTCTAAGACATTTTAAGAAGCCACAATTACACATGCAGTTAAGTAACAACCTTGAATTGTAACACTTAAATTGAAAAGAAACAATTACCAAAAGTATTCATAAGACACAGTTCAACATCATTTTCTATTCACATCCATTCATATTATGGTATTTAGAAGAGATCTAGAGAGAGAAAGAGATATAGATAGTATTCATATGGTTTACCAAGGCAGCCAATGATATCCTCCATTAAGACATCACTTAGTTGCTCTATTAATTTGCTATTTACTCTATCTAATCATTGATATAAGGTGTATACCTATATAATTAAGGTTACATTATTTTGTCACAAGGTGGGGCCTTACATAGAAGTAGCAATTGCACATTGGTATGCAATGGGTATGTCAAAGAGGTATGTAAGATCAATTAGGGGAAATTTTGGTTTTTTGCATACATTTGTGTAGCACATGAGGTCTATTTGTAGGTCATTTAGAAAGTAGAGAGGTAGGTGGAGAGATAAAGATAGAGAGAGATAGGGGGAGATAGACATATATAGAGGAAAAAGAAGAGATAGAGATATAGAGATGTAGATGAAGAAGAAGAGAGAGTGACAAAGAGACAAAGATATAAGGATATATAGAGATTGGGGGAGAGGGAGAGAGATAAAGAGACAAAAAAATAAAGAGAAGTAAATATACACAAATAGAGATTAAGAGAGGGAGAGAAAAATAAGGGGAGAAATAAAGAGATGGAGATTTATGGAAAGAGAAAGGGAGAGATGGAGATGTATGGGAAGAGAAAGGGAGCACAGGAGGGAAATATGGGGGAGAGATAGACAGAAGGAGAGAGGGAAAGGGAAAGAGATATGTACAACAAAAGGGGAGAGAGAGAGAGAGAGAGAGAGAGAGAGAGAGAGAGAGAGAGAGAGAGAGAGAGAGAGAGAGAGAGAGAGAGAGAGAGAGAGAGAGAGAGAGAGGATATAAGTAGAGAGGAAGAGAGAGAAGAAGATAAAGGAAATATAGTAAGATATATAGAAGGTGATATAGAGTGGGAGAAACCAAGAGTATGTGTGAGTGAGAGAGAGATATAGAGTGGGAGAAACCAAGAGTGTGTGTGAGTGAGAGAGAGATATAGAGATGGAGATAAGGAGGGGGATGTGCTATCCTTTAATTATTGGCATGAAATGGCTAAATTCATGATAATATATTTCAAATTATCGATAATACATGCTTTGATGTACATATTTTTATCTAACTTATTTGGGTATTTTCAAACAAAGATCAACGAAGTCTTAATTGATGTGCCTACATATTTGATGCCTAGAACCTCAAACAACAGTTTTAAGACCTCAATTTACCTTCGAAGACAATATTTTTTTGCAAAAAATTGACTTACCATTTAAGAGCTTGAGGGGTACAAAGTTAGGATGAATAACTATTGGATCCTCTTCCATAGAAAAATAAGAATTAAAAAATAATCATGACTCAAATTCATATTAATCATACTACATCTTTAATTTTCACATGCCTTGAAGTTATCTTAAGATTTAATATTATAGATGGTAATGTTATCATTTCTCTCAAGATTGCCTAATTAAATATACATGTTTAAAAGTAACCCTAACTAATCCTAATTGAAAATATACACCATCCCTACTCAATTTGTATGACATCCTTAGGATCAACACCTTGATGACCATATAAAAAATACTTATTAAGTTAATAAACAATTAAATAAAAAATAAAAGTAACTTTTTAATTTATTAGAATTAAAATATTAATAAATGATATAAATTAAAATACAAATTCAAAATATAATTATTCTAGAATAATTAGAATTTTAATAAGACAAATAAGGATAAATTAAGTTAATTTGAATATCTTGTAATTATTATCTTATAATATAAATAAAATAAATTTCAAACTGAAATCTAAACTAAAAATTATAATAAAAAATCAAATGCAAAGTTCAAATATGTCAAAATTTAAATATTAAAAAATAAATAAAAATTACTAAATTAATAAATAATTAAAATATATTTATTGAAAACTTGTGATTATTAGATTGTCATTTGATTGTATTTGATTAAGTTTATGTGATTGCACTAGATTAAGTTATTGTCATTCATTAGATTAAGTTATGTGATTTCATAAGATTAAAGTTAACAATTAGATTAATTTATTTTCATTAAGTTCATTAAATAGTTTAATTTGATACAATCACAATAATTTAATCTAAATGTCAAGTGTATGCAAAATGATGGGGGACCAAAAAATGGCCACAACCACTTTTTAGTTGATCTAGAGTATAACGTGAGCGCAATATAATGCGATCATTGTTTATGGTGAAAATGGATACAATAATAACAAGATTGAAAGGCTAAATGAATCCAACCACAAAACCCTAGCCTAACAACAACAAAGATCCACCATAACATATGAAGATTACCTAAGACAATGTAAATGAAACAAAATCACAAAATGATACCATCACATGTCCAATAGGGTTTTGATCTCCATTCTTCCTATCTCCATTGATCTTGCTTGATATATTTGCTCTCAGATTTTATGTGCACAAGAGCTCAACAAAGAACGGAATGTGGTTGCAAGTAGGATCGTAGTGTAGCCAAAATGATCATTAGGATGATTGATTAGAATCCTTGATTAGAATGCATAGAATGATTAGGGTTTGATAATGAAGGAAGCATCTCCTTATATAGAAGACACTATATGAAATGGAGGGATAAGATTGAGAGGTGTAAAAGGAGGTCGGCTATGATTAGAGGGTAGGTAGAAGAAATAGTAAAATAATGAAAGAGGTAGGTAGTGTAGGAATTAAGAGATGAATGACATGTGTCATGTGTAGAAAAAGATAATGAATTAATTAAATAAATAAAGATTTATTTAATTAATAGAAGAAATGGGATAATTAAATAAATAAGATATTTATTTAATTTAGGAAAAGGATAATTTAAATAAATAAATGTATTTATTTAAATGAGAAATAAGGCTAGAAGAGGATAAATGAATTAATTAAATAAATAAAGATTTATTTAATTAATAGAAGAATTAGGCTTAGATAATTAAATAAATAAAATATTTATTTAATTAGACATGACAATTTTAGGTGTCTACATTTTGCCCCTCTTTGAGACAATGCGGCTTGTCGCGTTGTTTCAAAGAAGATAAGATGAACTGATACAGAGTTGCCCCAGGATGGGAATGATATGCCCCCTCGAGAGATTGGATGAAAAAGTCTGAAAAGATTGCAGACAATCTCTCGATAAGAAAGAAAGGCTAGAATGGATTGACTGGATAAAGTGACAGAGTCACGGGATGAAGAAGACTGACTCAGGAAATGAAGGCTAAGGCTAGGATAGGCTATAAGATAGACCACGGGCAAAAGACATCCTCATTGTCATCTACACCCTCACGAGATCACAGTGCAGAGCGAGAAAAAGAGTAGCAGCAGTCAGCAGCGATGGCTTTCGTACATAGATTCGATCGCGTTCGCCGATTTCAGAGACCAGCAGAGGCAGGAGAGCCAGTAAGTACCACCGAACCTCCTCGTACTTTGACGCATTTGCTTTTGTCATTAATGCTTGTCGAATAGAGCAATAAATGCGCCTAGGAATAGTGTACAAAAAAGTGCAAAAATGTGAAATCGCGTCTGCGTCGGTGCCAGGCGCGTCTGTGTCGGATAGGCGCGTCTGTGTCGGTGCTAGGCACGTCTGTGTCTGGAACCGTGTTTGTGTCAAATGTGGGCGCGTCTACGTCCTTCAGGGGCGTTTATGTTGCAAAGTCACGTTTGTGAACAATTTAGGCACGTTTATGTCAAACAGGCGCGTCTGCGTTGTTTAGGCGTGCTTGTGCAGTCAATAGGCGCGTTTGTGAGTTAGAAACGTGTTTATGTCTGGAAATGCAAGGTTTTTGTCTTCTAGGTCAAATCGGCAGTTCTGTGATGAACATACGCTGTCGATTGGATAAGCTGCTGAGAGGATACACTCAAGCAGGTCCTCTAGGAAGACTAGGATAGATCAAGGCACTTTGTGATGAACAGGGAGCACCAAGATAGAGTACTTTGTGATGAACAGGGAGTACCCAAAGTATGAGCAACACTTTGTGATGAACAGGGAGTGCAAAATGTGAGTAACACTTTGTGATGAACAAGGAATGTCACACACGTAGTACTTTGTGATGAACAGGGAGCACTACTAGGATAGATAGCAACACTTTGTGATGAACAGTGAGTGTCACTGAGATAGATGACCATATGCATTTAGATAGCGAGTAGCATTTTGTGATGAACAGTGAATGCCACCATGACTGACATGATTGATTTGTTTGACTGCAGGAGTATTTGCCTATGCTAGAGTCACGGGAGAGATTCCCGTCCACACAGAGGTTGCGACCGGAGTTGTCTTTTCAGGATAGAGCTGCCATCGAGGAGATGGGTTTGAGACACGTATTGTATGTGCCTGAGTTTCGGGCAAACATGGGTTTGCTGACTGCGCTGACCGAGAGATGGCATTTAGAGACATGCACATTTCATTTGCCGATGGGTGAGATAACAGTCACCCTTGAGGATGTTTATAGGATTCTACATATACCGATCGATGGAGAGCTGATTCCATACGATAGCGATGGAGACAGAGAGGCTTTGAGACGAGTGTCTCAGGATCCCGGCCTAGAGATGAGAGCAGGACATGTGGCATGGGACACCATGACCGCGACAGGATTAGCCTTGCCAGCTGTGATTGGAGGAGCTATCAGTGGGTTCCTATGTCCGGACAGAGCGACACGGGGGTTGGCAGTGGGTTGGGGAGGAGCACTGGAGATATTGGTGACACAGCACACCAGATATGCGTGGGGTCCATGTGTGTTGGCCCACCTATATTATGAGCTTCACTAGTTTGTCTACCATGGATCAGTGGGACTGGGTTGTGGAGTGGCACTACTGCAGGTTTGGGCATACGAGCATCTGCCTATCACGCGGCCGATACACTTCAGAGGGAGAGGTCATGGACGGAGTTTTGTTCATTTGTACAACATGATCACTTCACAGCCTCGGATTGGCAGGTTAGAGCATTGGTGGCGAGTGATAGATGACATTGACGTCGTCATCTGGAGGTTGTATCTGGGATGCGAGGAGTGGGAGGATGACGCAGTGGAGCTGCCTTACACCTTCCGGAGCAGGTATTTGATTGGGCGGACGCCCTATATACTGGAGAGACAGCTGGTGGATAGAGTATGCAGGCAGTATGGCAGGATCCAGAGGATGCCACGAGGCTCGGGTATGTATGCCCGTACAGTTAGGGATCAAGCGCAGTTCGGGCCTTTATTGTCATATGATCAGGCAGTCACACAGCTGGCAAAGATGGTGCCCTACCTTGGGATATGTGGCCAGAGATCGAGGACGCCGGGATGGATGCAGAGTGTTCCGCATATTGGGCAGAGCATCCCTTCCCATGGTTGACAGATCCAGGAGAGTTACTGGAGGGCGATGGAGGAGGCAATGATGATGAGGATGGTGGGGGTGATGGAGGCCGAGGCCGACGCAGATGGAGGGGAGTAGTTGGGGAGAGGAGGGTGGCACCTCGGAGAGAGGGTGGACAGGAGGGACAGGCCCAGGTGGTGAGGGGTCACGGTGGAGTGCCCCTGCAGGTACCAGCAGCATAGGGTCCTAGAGCACAGGGACAGAGACAGGGACAGGTGCAGGGACAGGTGCCAGTACAGGCATAGGGACAGAGATAGGTACAAGGACCTAGGCATGTACCAAGATAGGTACCCGTTCAGGCACCAGTACAGGTACAGGGACAGGTACAGGGGCAGGCACCCGCAGAGGGAGAGCCACAGGCAGAGGCAGAGGGTGGGGATCCAGAGGAGGATGAGCTGATTGAGCTCAGGGAGATCTGCCAGGGCCAGGCAGACGAGATCCAGGAGCTAGAGAGGGAGAGGGACCGACTCAGGATCAAGCTCAGGGATACTAAGCGAGAGAGGGATCAGACGATTCAGCGCTACACTGAGGCTGAGACAGCGCTAAGGGCAGGGAGGCAGGCGACAGAGGACACAGGAGCAGGCTACGCATATGTCCTGCGAGCCGGAGAGGAGATTGCCTACTGGAGGGACCTGTATTATAGTGCCGTGCCAGCAGATCAGCGGGCGAGGAGCTTCCATAGACCATCGCGGACAGCGACAGCTACGGGAGGGAGCCGGAGGAGACAGGCATCGAGTGGTGGGGTCATGGGTCCTCCACCACCACCAGATAGGGGGGACAGGCAGGATGATCCTAGAGCGGGTCCTTCTAGGGCTCAGATTCCATCGAGGCCAGGCGGCTCCGAGGGAGGGAGTTCATCATAGCCATAGAGGGCTCCCTTGTATCAGTATTTGTACCATTGTTTGTATTGTAGACACCTGCGGGTGATTGTAGCCATATGATTTATTTTTTTTTGACATCATTGTATCATGACACTTTTGATTATATATATGAGAGATGATTCATTTTTGCGGCAGCTATATGCATGTGTACCTATGTGATGAGATGTTCTTATAATGTATGTTTTATGATATGGATGCTTATGATATGGATGCAAATATGTACATGATGCAATGCAATATTTTTGTTCTTTTATGTTGTATATGTGATGCATGATGCAAATGTGAATGTATGTGATGCAGATGAATATAATAATGTAAATGTAAATTGTGCTAACAGGTGTTGTGTGCAGGATGTGATGCAGTTGTGATATCTATATGTATGTATGAAATGCTTATATGTGGTAATGCAGGTGCAAACTACCTGAAATGCAAATGTTTTTGGTGTGTCATTATACTCAGTCATGTGATAGCAGGCTACGTGGACTCAAGAAGGACGGTGGAAGTCAATCAAGAAAGGGGGATGAAAGATAGAAGATATGAAAGTGAAAGAGCTTCTTGTGCGTTATCATCATTGAGCTTTATTATGGCAAGTAGGTTATGACAATCGAGGCATATGTTTGACCTAGAAAGTCATTGTACCCGTTTGCATGGAGATAAGACAGTCACAAACAAGGAATGCCCCAGTTCACACTAGACTCACAGTGTCCTCATATCCTTGGACAAGTCATAGCATTACTAAAAGACAATCCACAGATAGCAAATACAAATAGGTGACGATACCCCATCCTCGCCTTTCTAGTCAAAGACATCCTAGAGATAGAATCTCTAGTCAGAGACATCCTGGAAAAGCTAAAAGACATGTCACCAAAAGATAAAATCAAGAGAAAACCAAGACTCGACACCAACATCCACTGTAGTCCTCAAGTTTAGTGTCTCTTGTCACTTGTATAAGTCGTATTTGATTGTGGTCACAATGTTTACTTTCACAGAAAGGATAGATAGCACTGAACCATATGTTGTCTGAGTCTGTTGAAAGATTTGATTTGTTGAAGCCCATTGTTGTTGTTGTGTCTCATCTGAAACTGACTGAATCCATGAAGCTGATACTTTATTGTGGAGAAGATGAAACTTTATTGCGGATCTGTGATGCAAATGTTGCTTTATTGCGGATTGTGCGCGAATAGACTGAAGAAAGCTGGAAGAAACTATACTCCTCGAAACATGTGGTGTTCTCAGTTCCACACCCATCACTAGACGTAGGATTTGCCTTAGCCACAGATAGGATCTGATTTATTATGGATAGAAAGGGAGTGAAAAGGGGGGTTTATTATGAATGGTTAACCAATCTTGGGTAGATCAATAACAAGCCATGATGGGAATGGGTAAGTTTATTGTGAGTGAATAGGTTGTGAGTGTGTGCAATGTGAAGTGATGAAAGTGAATCCTGAAGGAGGGAGGAGCAAAGTCTCTACGCATGGCGCTGGGAACCCAGTTTTCACCATGGTACTTGCCCAGGGCGCCACCGAAGTGGTTTTCACCGTTGGACGAAATTATTTCTCTTTACTTTTTTTGGATTTCTCAATTTTTTTTGTGTCACAAGGCGCCTGTTTGCCAGGTTTTTACCAAGTAACGATTTTTTTGTTTTATAATTTTTTTGTATTTTTGAATTTTTTTGATTTTTTTGTATTTTTGAATTTTTTGATTTTTTTTTGTATTTTTGAATTTTTTGATTTTTTTGTATTTTTGAATTTTTTGATTTTTTTGTATTTTTTGAATTAGGATATTCTGACGAGCTATGTGTAGAACCTGCGAAGGTGCATGCTGTTGATAGGATCCTCCAAAGGTTCACCTTCTGTAGTTGAGAGCTGATATGCCCCAGATCCATATACTGTTGTGATGATGTAAGGACCAAGCCAGTTTGGTTCAAACTTGCCCTTCTTCTCTCTGTCTTGCTGATTCTTGGGGTTTTCTCTGAGAACCAAGTCACCTACCTCAAATGTGTGAGACTTGACCTTGTGATTGTAGTTGTGACTCATTCGTTGTTGGTAAGCCTTGAGATGATTAAAAGCAGTTTGTCTCCGTTCATCCAGCAGTTCTAGTTCTTGTAAGCGAGAGACTCTGGAATCTTCATCAATGATGATGTTTTGCAAAGAGACCCGTAAAGAGGGTAACTCAACCTCAATAGGCAAGATGGCTTCAGAACCATAGACTAGTGAATAGGGTGTAGCTCCTATAGGTGTACGGACGCTTGTGCGGTAGGCCCAGAGTGCAGGATTGAGTTGGATATGCCAATTACGGCCAGCGTCGTCGACTGTATTCTTGAGGATTTTAAGGATTGTTTTATTAGACGCCTCAGCTTGGCCATTACCTTGGGGGTAATATGGTGTGGAGAAACGATGGGAAATATGGAAGCGGTCACAGAGTTCACGAACATCCTGATTTTTGAAGGGACGCCCGTTATCAGTGATAATGGAAACAGGAATACCATATCGGCATATGATATAGTTAAGGATGAATGTAGCAATTTTTTTTCCAGTAACTTGTGTGAGAGGCACGGCTTCAATCCATTTTGTAAAATACTCTGTGGCAGTGATAATGAATTTATGACCATTAGAGGAAGGAGGGTGAATCTTGCCTATGAGATCAAGTCCCCACTGACAAAAGGGCCAAGGAGACGCAAGTGGTTGTAGTTCTTGTGCTGGCGCATGTATGAGGTCTCCATGAATTTGACATTGCTTACATTTCTTGACAAACTGATATGAGTCTTTTTCCATATTGGGCCAGTAATATCCAGTCCTGATGAGTTTCTTGGCTAAGGTAGGACCACTAGCATGTGGACCACATATCCCTTCATGCACTTCACGTAATGCAATCTGAGCTTCGTCGCTTTCTAGACATCTAAGAAGAGTGGCATCTAGACCTCGTCGGTATAGGATATCAGCTAGAATGACATATCGAGAGGATTGGCAAATGAAAGTGCGGCGTTGGTTGTTTGATAGATCAGGAGGTAAGATATTGTCGCGAAGATATGTGAATATGGAACCATATAACTGGGATTCAGGACCAACAATGCATATCATTTCAGTAGGAGTGATCTCATATGAAGGAACCAACAGATTGTCTACCAGGAACTCATAGCAGGTTTCATTTTGAGGCAGGTCAATTAGTGAAGCAATTGTAGCCATGGCATCTACAGCACGATTCTGCTCTCTTGGTATCTGCTCAAAATCTATCTTTGTGAAGTGCTGTTTCAAATCATCTACCAGTTGCTTGTAAGGCATTAATTTTTCATCTTTTGTTTGGTAATCATCAGTTGCTTGATGGATAACAAGTTGGGAGTCTCCAAAAACACGAAGTTCTTGGATCTTCCATTGAACTGCAATTCTTAATCCTGTTGTTAATGCCTCATATTCCGCTATATTGTTAGTGCAAGGAAATGATAAGCGGTACGATTTTGGTATAGAATCCCCTTGAGGAGTTATAAAGAGGATGCCAGCTCCTGCCCCATGTTGTGTGTATGAGCCGTCAAAGTACAGTTGCCATGGCTTTGCTTGTGATATTGTTAAAATGGATTCATCTGGAAATTCTAAATTTAGAGGAACATCATCTATCATGGAAGCATCTGCTAATTGATCCGCGATTGCTTGTCCTTTTATTGCTTTTCTGTCCACATACTCAATGTCGAATTCACTCAGGATCATTACCCACTTGGCTAGTCGCCCAGTAAGTGTAGCTTTGTTGAGAAGGTATTTTAATGGATCAATTCTTGCAATCAACTTAGTCTTATGAGTGAGCATATAATGTCGTAATTTCTGTGAAGCAAAGGCCACAGCGAGACATGCATGCTCGATTGGTGTGTAGTTTAGCTCATATCCCACCAATGTGCGACTGATATAGTATACTGCTTTTTCCTTGCCGTCAGCTATTTGTTGCGCTAGGAGTGCCCCCAGTGCTGTTGGAGTAGCTGATATGTATAGCAACAAAGGCTGATCTGGAATTGGTGGCATCAAAACTGGCGGATTCAAAAGATAATCTTTGAGCGTCTGAAAAGCTTGTTGATAGTTATTATCCCATTTGAACTTGATATTTTTATGTAGCAGGTGTTGAAAAGGGTTACACTTATTTGCAAGTTGTGCTATGAATCTTCGTATAGACTGGAGTCTCCCTTGTAAGGATCGAAGTTGACTGATATTTCTGGGTGGCGGCATGTCCAAAATAGCCTTGACTTTTGCTGGATCGGCTTTGATTCCTCTTTTGGACACAATGAATCCTAGGAGCTTCCCGGAGGTTACTCCAAAGACACATTTCTTGGGGTTTAATCTTACCTTGTACTTGTCCAACCGATCAAAGACGACTGAAAGTATGTCCAAATGTGTATCTCTGTCTATTGATTTACCCAAGAGATCATCAACATAATCTTCCACGGTTATGTGTATGAGATCATGAAAAATAGTGGTCATTGCTCTTTGATATGTAGCACCTGCATTTTTCAGCCCAAAGGGCATGACATTCCAACAGAAAGTTCCCCACGGACAAGTGAATGATGTTTTGTGTTGATCCTCGGGTGCAATTCTTATCTGATTATAGCCAGAGAATCCATCCATTAATGATAGCATTTCATGACCTGCTGTGAGATCAACGATCAAGTCAATGTTTGGTAATGGGAAGTCATCCTTTGGACAAGCTTTATTGATGTCTCTGAAATCTGTGCAAATTCTGATGCTGCGATCTGGTTTACTGATAGGTACCAAGTTAGAGATCCATTCAGGATAATCAATTGGATGTATGAATCCAACATCGAGTAATTTCTCAAGCTCTGCTTTGACCAGTAATGCCACTTGTGGATGCATTTTTCTCAATTTTTGTTTTACTGGTTTTGCCCCCGGTTTGACCGTCAAATGATGCATTACCAGATCCGGATCCAATCCAGGCATATCAGCATATGACCATGCAAAGTTGATTTGTCGCTCTTTGAAGAAGCTTATGAATTTTGATCTTTCAGACTCTGTTAATGATTGAGCCAGGAATATGTTGTGTGTAACCTCTTCTGTACCAATGTTTGTTTTGATAGTCTCCTCTACCAACATGGATGACTTTTCCTCATATGATTCTGGGAGAATGTCGAGCCTTCCATCTTCGGGTGCCTCAGAGAGGTTTTCGCCCTCAGATACGTCTTTTCTTTTTACTTTTTTTGGATTAGATAGCGCCACAGTGTGGTTTTCGCCATAAGACCCTTGATTTGTTCTTATTTTCACATTTTTGCGACTCGAAGGTCCGACACCCTCACCAAAATATGCCACGCTATTGAGTTCTATGGTGTATCCTGCTTTATGGTCCCCAAGGGGAAGATCATCTTGTATGCCTAGATAATCAATAAAAGCTTCATCGTTTTGGAATGTATCCAACTGTGCAGGTCCTTCATTATCCCAGTCAATGAGTTGGTGATGAACAAGAGGAAGGCCGTTAATGTCTTCGAAGTTAGCGGGGCTAAGAGTGAAGATGTGGTTATATTCGGGTATGTCAAGGTAATTATCGAGGTCATCGATGGCACTCTCCTCATCAGTCTCGATCGCAAGCGAGTCCAAATTATCACCACTAGTAGTGCATTCCGGAACAGGTGTTCTCATCCTATGTGATTTCAACCTAGAACCTTGAGACAAGGACTGTGTAGACTCCCCATGGGTTGTTTCTTGACCAACTCTGAATTTGTTATGAAACTCCTCCTCTTCTGTGGGTTCACCTGGCTCTCTAAATGTCTCGGTGAGCTCATAGTCACTAGAGGATTTGTCTGAACCCCATTCCCATTCATTGGAGTCTGTGGAATAGCAATCCTCTTGTTGAATTTTGGCAATTTTGATTTGTGATGCCTCTTCTGTCCTTTTAGTGTGGATCTTGGAAGTCAGAAAACCAAGTCCCTTCAAGCGTTCCCTTTTTACAATCAATTCAGGTTGTAAGGGCTCCATAACGCCTTCTTTGCGTAACCCAAGAGGGCTTTTTCCATCATACCCAATTTTTTGTAGAATCTTGAAGCCCTTGCCATATTTCTCATAGGGTATATTGATCTGATCTTGTGTGTCATCTTCAATGTCTTTGTAGAGCATTTTGTATAAACCTTCCTCTTCCAGTTCGCCCCATCTTTGAAAGGTAGTAGGGTCCCATTTGAGCGTCATGATGAATGTTTGCTTGTTAGGATGTGGCCTTCCATATTCTTTTGGAGAGCTCATGACTTGTCGTAAATACATGGTCTAATTTAAAGTGTATTCTCCCATGCCTTTGTCCTAAAATTTGCCTTTAAGTTCACCTTGTTTTGATGTAGAAGGTTTCAATGACTCAGGGTCAATGTATGCCGAAGAAGGAACAGCTTCACGATTACTGGGAATGATGGTCTCAGTATGTGATCTCAAGTTATTGCAATATATGAATGGATTAGGATCACCGTTAACTGTTACCTCGACTCCATTATGAGGAAACTTAATGCATTGATGATATGTCGATGGGACTGCCCTCATTTCATGAATCCAAGGACGTCCTAGCAATATATTATAAGTGAGATCTAAATCCAGGATTTGGCAAACCACATCCTTTGTAACTGGCCCAACTCTTAGAGGTAAGGTGACCGTGCCCTTGGATGAGCGTTCTTCATCATCGTATGCCTTGATGGTGATTTGATTTTTTGAATTCACAGCTTTATCGAAATATCCCAATTGTTTAATGGTGCTCAATGTACAAATGTTTAGACCAGCTCCTCCATCTATCAGGACTCGCTTTATTCGATGTTTGTGTATGAAGGCTTCAATGTGTAAAGGTGCATTATGGGGCTGACTTACGGAGGCGTCATCGGCTTCTGTGAATGTAAGGGAATGTGGAATGGAAAGGTATCCCACCATGGGTTGAAATTGGTCCACGTTCAGATCAGTAGGAATGACAGTGTCTCTCAAGATTTTGTCAAGAATAGCTTTATGAGCGGGGGATATACGTAGGAGCTCAAGGATGGAGATGAGTGCGGGTGTCTTCCCTAACTGTTCTACAAGGTCATACTCAGGTTTGGTAGATGAAGAAGCAGTGTTTTTATTTGAAGCACCTGGCAAAGTAATTTTACCTTGACGAGTTGTAACATGACATTCAGAGGTAGGCTCGGAAGAAGATCCAACACCTCTTAGGACAATCTTGGGTCGCTGAGGAGGATTCTCAGGGTTTTTTTTCTTGATGGTAATAGTAGAGATATGATTGTCCATCGAGATATGATTGATAGTTGAATCGTAGTTGTAAGGTGCTCTAGTATAGTTGGCCTGATCATCTATGACTTGGGCTTTTCCTTTGTCATGCTTTGGGAATGGTTCCTTAAACATCTCATGTTCTTGATTAGACAAATGTCCCTCAATCTCAATGTCACCTCTATCAATGAGATCTTGCACAATGTTCTTCAGTCGATGGCAATTTCTTGTCTTATGACCCTTGCTCTTATGAAACTCACAATACTCATCATCATTCCACCAATTTGGTTTGACCTTTGGTTCATATGGAGGAAAATCTGGAACTGTGATCACTTTGTTTGCCACTAGCTTTTTGAAGACTGATTCAAGTGGTTCTCCCAATGGGGTGTACTTCCTTCATGATCTAGAAGTTGTTTGAGTATTCACTTGATTGTTTGTAGAACTTGATCCCGAAAAGATGAATTTGGGTCTCACTGTATTGGCATCAACAACACCATCATTGACTGTGTTCTTGTTTTTATTCCAAAATCTTGGCTTGTCTTTTCCTTTAAAGTCATCTTTGTTTTCCTTGAATATTTTAATGACTCCTTGTTCAATTAAGACCTTTTCTGTTGCTAAGCCCTTTTCAATAACATCCTTGAAGGTGGACAAACAAGCTTTCCTTAGATCATAGCCAATATCCTTGTTAACGTTTTGAGTGAACATTTCTACCATTTGTTTTTGGGGAATTTCACAAGAGCATCTGTTGGCTAGATTTCTCCATCTTTGTAAAAATGACGCAAAAGATTCTCCCTCCTTTTGCTTAGTATTGCACAAAGTAGTGACTGAGATATCTGTCTCAATATTGTAGGAGAAATGTTGAATAAATGCCTCTGCTAAGTCACCCCATGACTTAATACCAGGAGGTAATTGAGAGAACCATTCCATAGCTTGATCGCCTAAGCTTTGCGAGAACAACCTCATCAAGTATGTTCCTTCTGCCGCTACCTCTATGCAAGCTGTGAAAAATTGTCGTATGTGTGCCTTGGGGTCTCCTTTTCCTCTATACTTGTCAAATTTTGGCGTCACAAAGTGTGCAGGGAATGGAGGCATTGGAATGCTCTTATCAAATGGATAAGGACATATGTCTCTCATAGTGTATGTTGGTTTTGGTGTACTCATGTCCTCCATTTTCTTTTGTAAATCTCTGATTTGTTGCTCCAAATTATTCTTAGGTGGCGATTGATTTCTTGTAGCATACCCCATGTTTGGGACACCAATTTGAGGAGCTTGTTGCATGTATGGATGATATTGATCATAGACATGTTCATATGGAGGAGGTTTATATTGATGCGGCATATAGGGAGCAATTGGTATAGCTTCATGTGGAGGAACCCCATATCTATTTTGTGCATATATACCATATTCTATAGGCACGTCATGTTCTATTGTGTTGCCCCCAAATTTGACATGAGGTTTCCTTGTGTCCAAATTTTGAGCATGCCTTTGAATGTCCACTTGTTTTGATTGATCCATAGCTTGAGCATGTGATTGAGCATATCTATCTGCATAAGACTTCCATAATGGTCTTCGAAGGTAAGTATCATATGTTTGACCGTGTGTATGTGGGATTTCTGGTTTTTGAAGCAAAGCTGATGGTGATTCAGGTACCATATGCGGTCCTCTATTTCCTCCACTATTGGGTCTCCTTTGATCCATGTTGGAGTGAGTTTGTTGCGAGGGTCGGTTTTCCATAAGTTGAGACATGTCAAAGTCATGAGGTATTTTAGCTCCACTTTGTGCCATCATGTGTAAGAAGTATTGTATATCCCTCTTCATTATCTCTTCAACCAATCTATTGAAATGAGGATTCATTATGGATTCTTCTACATCTGCTGATTGTATTGAAAAGTTGTCCACATTGTCATTGTGTGTAGCCTTGTTGTTTGTAGTGTTTGCGTTTTCCACATTTGGAATGTGTCTATAAACATCCATGTCAGGCAGTGTAGTGTGCTCAGGATTGAAAAATAAATCATTGTCATACTCATAAGAACTCATGTTTGCGGACTCTTGAGCTTCTTTAGCTTTTCTCCTAGATTTTTGAAGACGGGTTTCAACCATGAACTAGGTGTTTGACCAAGATGTGAGAGACTAGATGAAAAATGGAAAGAGTATGGAAGACCAAGAGTTGTATGGAGTGTAAATGAATCTGAAGTTTACTTGCAATGTCCAAAGTATAAGACCAAGTATGTATGTAGTAGAGTAGGTGTGACTTCCAAAGAGATGATTGTTTCTCTTGATGAGGTAAGCTGACCTTGACTCTAAGTAAGACCAAATGAGACCCAAAGGTAAGAAACCTTGATGAGGGACCACTTAGCAAAATGTAGTTGTATGTAGTATGTTGACAAAGTATGATGAGGACAAGCAAGTGACCTTTTGACTCAATTTTAGACAAGTATGAATGTAAAATGAGATGTGAAGCAATGATGGACTGTATGAGACCCAGAGACAGGTTGAATGCTAGATGAAACCTGAAGAAACAACCTAGGAAGCTCAAGTATTCCGAAACTGATTTCTCTTGTTTGCTGGACTGTAAAAATTTTCAATCCTGGACACAGACGCTTCTGTATACTTCACAGATGCGATTCCCAGACACAGACGTGTCTCTGTTCGACACAGACGCTGCTAGACACACAGACGCTATTATGCCCTTCACAGACGCGCTTAGATGACTTAGACGCGGTTAAAACAGACACAGACACGTTTCTGTAAACTTCGTGCAATTTTTCCAATCTGTGAAGTTGTTTTGCTGTGACCAAATCCGACTGTGTGACTGTTTTTCGTGACAAGAGGACACAATGTTGATGAGGACTTACTGTTTGCAAGTGTTTAGACTCCAAAAGTGTGTTGTTTGATGTAAAATGTTTTGCCCACACTTGAAGACACAAAAGACACAATGTTTTGTTGTTTGGTCTTGAATGTTTTGAATGTTTAACATAAGACAAGCACAATTCTTATGGCTGGCCAAGACAATAGTTGTTGATCCCACATAGGGTTTTACCCCCGAGGCTACGCTATTCAGAGCGGATACTTAGATGCTTGACCTCACTTGCTCCACCCTCGGCACTCACTTCTCGGGTCAGCCAAGCATCAGTCCCCATGAAAACTCCCCATGGCGAACTTTGTATCTCTACTAAGAACCGTATGTGTGTGGGCCGCTACCAGAGGTCCGACCTCCTGCCTCAACAACTAGAAGGATTTGGGCTTCTAAAACAAAAGGTGCTAGTAAGGGCATCCGATCGTGTGGCCATACATGCGGCACTTTCAGCTCTGTAAATACAGAAGGCTCCCAGCCGGTAGCGGTTACGCCCTACAAATGATCAAATAAATTTGATCAAACGGGTTTATGGGGAGACATAGTGTCGGTATGAACTAATCAGCACACGTTATTCATAGTTTTCACCATGAATACATTTGATTATAGTGGTTCGGATGAGGTGGGTTTTCCTCGCTACCACTTGGGTCGTTCTCTTCTCACTAGTAGTCCTAATGACCACACGGGAAGACAGGCCCTCTAAAGATTAAACAAAAAGAGCCTATTGCTCAAGACACAAAAGACAATGATTCAATTTTAGTGCACCAATGGAAGTGTTTGCTAATCTATGAAAACAAGGCACACAACAAAATTTCAAAACCCTAGCCAAGGTCCTGCAACAAAATTTGTTAGTAGTTTGGGTTGTTTCAAATGATCACCCCTTCCTGCAAGCACACAAGTTAGGTAAATTTTAGAAACCCAAAAGACTTTGTGAAAGAGGGGCCTTCAACCAAAACGTTTTTTGCTTCCAAAACAAGCTGCACAAACTTAGTTAGCTAGATCTGAAAGGGTTAGTCCAAAAATAAACCAGATCTGAAACCCTAAGTACGAAATCCGAAAATTGAATCAAAGAAAATTTCAAAATTTCAAAACAGTCAAAACACAGACGCTATTACCCACGACACAGACGCGCCTGTATGACACAGACGCGGTTCTGTGACTCACAGACGCGGTCAAAAATCACAGACGCCCTTCTCGGACACAGACGCGATCAGAAACAACACAGACGCACTTATAAAACACAGATGCTCTTGTCTGAGACCTGCAAAATAAAACTTTGTCAAAAACACAGACGCAACCCCAGTATCCGCAGACGCTCCTGAAAATCAGAGACGCGATCCGAAAGTTCGCAGACGCGGAAAAACCTAAAATGTCGTCAAAAAATGTCCGATCTGCAACTTCAAAAATGCAAAATCTACAACAAAAAGGTTAAATGCAAAGGGACAAGAGTCCCACCGGGCGTGCCAAAATGTTTATGGTGAAAATGGATACAATAATAACAAGATTGAAAGGCTAAATGAATCCAACCACAAAACCCTAGCCTAACAACAACAAAGATCCACCATAACATATGAAGATTACCTAAGACAATGTAAATGAAACAAAATCACAAAATGATACCATCACATGTCCAATAGGGTTTTGATCTCCATTCTTCCTATCTCCATTGATCTTGCTTGATATATTTGCTCTCAGATTTTATGTGCACAAGAGCTCAACAAAGAACGGAATGTGGTTGCAAGTAGGATCGTAGTGTAGCCAAAATGATCATTAGGATGATTGATTAGAATCCTTGATTAGAATGCATAGAATGATTAGGGTTTGATAATGAAGGAAGCATCTCCTTATATAGAAGACACTATATGAAATGGAGGGAGAAGATTGAGAGGTGTAAAAGGAGGTCGGCTATGATTAGAGGGTAGGTAGAAGAAATAGTAAAATAATGAAAGAGGTAGGTAGTGTAGGAATTAAGAGATGAATGACATGTGTCATGTGTAGAAAAAGATAATGAATTAATTAAATAAATAAAGATTTATTTAATTAATAGAAGAAATGGGATAATTAAATAAATAAGATATTTATTTAATTTAGGAAAAGGATAATTTAAATAAATAAATGTATTTATTTAAATGAGAAATAAGGCTAGAAGAGGATAAATGAATTAATTAAATAAATAAAGATTTATTTAATTAATAGAAGAATTAGGCTTAGATAATTAAATAAATAAAATATTTATTTAATTAGACATGACAATTTTAGGTGTCTACAATCATATTATATTTTGCTTGTGTTATAGGTTGGTAGTGCTCGACTTAGTCACTATCAAGCCATAATGTGAGTGCACTATAACGTGCTCATATATCCAAGAAGAAAAAATATCTTTCTTTTCTCATTTCTCTACTTATATAGTTGTTAGTCTCCCTCATCCTCTATATCTATCTCTCCCTCTTTATCTCTCTCTATCAATTTTATGCAGCCATTGTTCTATATCCCTCTCTATCTCATTGCAATGGAAGTGGGATCAACAAGCCCCCCCACAACCTCGATCAAGAACTCAAATCTAAACATAGCTAAAACAAAAATATCTGAGTCAAGAAGATAACCAGGTTCCATTACTAATAGTACCTCCCTATCTCTACCTACATTTATCTCTCCCTCTCCTCTCTATCTATAAATACCTCTCCTCTCTATCCATCTCTCTCTTCCCTCCCTCATTTTAGACCTCGATATCTATATTTGTATTTGAGATAAAAATGGGTAGACACAATTGAAGCTTGCAAAAGATTTAGACCCAAAATAATGTGCTTATAATTTGCATTGCCTTCCTTCAAAACATAATGCATATTTATAGAATTCACAAATCCTATTTTATAAGAACTTCATAAACTTCTCTAATTATGGAGTTTTTAAAAGAACTCAATATAAATAAATATTTGTACCACCAATATAATAACATTTTAAACAACCTCTAACAAGCCTAAGAAAAAATATTATATGCATCATATAAATGATGCAATATTCCTAATACCCCCCATATTGCATCATTCTCCAAATGGAGACAAATAGACAAACAATACTTCATGACCACATTCAATAGTTCAATATAAGGTATGAGTAGGGACATACACATCTACTCATGACAAGCAATAGTGGAACTAGCTTCACTACGCTTACTATACTTTCATCCAAGTATAGGGAGTGACACATCCATCAATGGTCTTACATCAATTTTGGATAGGGACACACATCTATCCAACACCATAATTATGAGCAAGGACATACACATCTGCTCAACAATTACAACATGAGACAAACACATCCAATCATAAGTACCAAAAAAATGTGATTAGGGACAAACACTTCCCATATTGTGAATGGGGATACATACACATGTTCACAAACAACCAAGAATTATAATTGGTGGCATACACATCCAACCACCACATATAAAACTTAAGTATCAAGTGTTTGTTATTGCATATGTAGCCACTATTATAGATCATTGTCACTCTAATCACAAATGATATGAGACAGTTGCCACTGCCACCTAAAAATTGATCTCCACTTTAGTCATTTTGGCACAAGTTGAATTGTCATTAATGCAATTCATGGCCCCATTGCAAGTGACTGACGAGACTTCATTGGATGTCCTCCAACCTCCTTTGCCTCCATCCTCCAACTAGTTTGCTACTTAGCAAATTTGTCTTGGAGGCTCAATTTTAAAATGCCCCCCTTAATGTGAACTTTAGACAATAATTGAGAAGTGTCGAGTACCACCGAATATGCACTAAAAAATACCATATATTTTAATAAAAACACAAACCGATACACCAAAAGTCTATGTATGCCTTTCTTCTCTAATTCAACATCTCTAAATTTATAATTTTTGAACTTTTTGACATGAGAAATAAAAGACCCTATTATCATACAACTTGGCTTTGAGTTTTAAACAAACATGCAAAAATATCTCCATATGCACCAATAAGATAGCTTGAGACATTAGACAATAACCACTATTCTAAAAATTAAAGCTATTACCCAACTTGGGCTTTACCACATTTCACAGCATATCAACTTTGGTTGTGGTGTTGAATCAAAACCAATCGTTGCCTTTAATTGGAACCCACCCATAATGCAAAGTGCTAATAAATTACACATTATTTCTTTACTAGCTCCTCCCAATTTCTTGCATAACTTGTAGAAATCTTCTAGATATGCTTTATAAAAGTGTGTTCCACATAATTTCTATATTCATGTCATCCAAATCATTGGAGGCAACACACTATGAAATGTATGGAGCCAAAGGCATATCAACAAGCACTAGCCTGTACAGTTCTCACATATTATGTGCAATTTGAAAATATCCAGATATGAGTTGATTAATGCTTGGAGGATTGTCATCAAGAGTAGAGCTCTCTTAATGGATTCCACTAATTGAAATCCAACAACAATAGACAAAATTGCCTTCTCAAATTTGAATCGCTTTAAATGATAGTGTTGAAACATTCACACAACGACCATATCACGTTCATCTTCCAATTCAAAGTACTCCTACAATATTTAGAATCATTTGAAACAATTTCTAGGTTTTATTCAACTCATTCTCACCTTTTCAAAACATTTTTAATTTTTAATGTCCAGTATTGAGGAAGATATCACAATGGAAGAAATTTTTGGACACCCAACTTTGATACCATGAGAAAAAATATGGGAAAAATTTATAGAAGCCTGCAAAAGATTTACACAAAATAATATGTGCTTCTATTTTTCATTGCCTTCATCTAATAACATATTAAATATTTATAAGATTCACAAATCCTAGTTTTTAGGAAACTTCATATACAACATCTCTAATTATATAGAGTTGTTAAAACAACAAACAACTCAATATAACCAAATATTTGTACGGCCAATATATATCCTATTAAACAAACTCTAACAAACCTAAGAAATAATTATTATATGCATCTTATAAATCATACAATATTCTTAACAATATTTGTCTCTCTATTTCACTCCCTTATCTCTATCTCTCTATCTCTCCATATTCTTCAAGTTTCATCCATCTCTAGATATATGAACAAGAATCCCACACTTTTCTCTCAACAACAAAAAGAGTGGATCAATGAGCTCATCCAAGAGGGGATATGTCTCTTGGGAATTAGTTAAACTATAGATTATCACCCTTTTTTAGGCTCTATAAATTTATCCTCCTGGATCAATGAGCTCATCCAAGAGGGGATATGTCTCTTGGGAATTAGTTAAACTATAGATTATAACCCTTTTTTAGGCTCTATAAATTTATCCTCCTTATGAGAGCTGAACCCTAGACATCTATGCATCAACAAATAAACAAAAGTTCTTCAAATAAAAATGATTTAAATAATGTAAATAAAATAATTTTTTAACTTGGGAGCTGAACCCTAGACATCTGATGCATCAACAAATAAACAAAAGTTCTTCAAATAAAAATGATTTAAACAATGTAAATAAAATAATTTTTTAAATAGATTTAAGTTAAAATATATAATTTTTCAATAAATAAGATAAAATATATATTTAAAATATCTCTACTGGTATCTTATATTTCCCGTGCATTGTCGCAATTGATATTAACTTACCAATGTCCCTATTATCAACTGAACAGAAAAACAGTGAGGATTCTTGATTCAAATTTGCAAGTTAAAATAGAATGTGGATAACTATTAAGGACAACATATATAAAATAAACATTGAAGACACCTAAAGTACCATAATGTTGACATGAGCTTTCCATTCAAGCAGACTGCCAGAGTTCTGACGTAATAGTTCCTCCCTTTACATTTTGTTGAAATAATTAGTTTTCCTTTCTTTCACCAAATCCTAGTGGGCTTTCTACAAAATACATACACTACAATCAGTACATTTATGAGATTTTGTTCCCATATTTTTAACTCTGTGTTTTCCCGTAAAAGAAGAATATGTAGCAATCTGCAATTGTGTTAATGATGGCTAAAGAGAGTTTCTTGCAAGCTCAAAATGCTTGACAGAAACACTATCAGCATGAATGTTCTCCCTTAATGCTATGATAGCTGCTTCTCTACACAGACCTGCCAACTCAGCCCCAGTGAAAAACTCTGTCCGCTGTGTCAGAGTTAATTGTATTCAAGAAATTAGAGCTACTACAAAACCAGCAGACCAATGTGTTCCGGGTGTCTCTTTACCACATCAAAGCGACCAGGACGCATAAGGGCAGAATCAATTACTTCAGGACGATTTAAGAAATTTATGCCACAAAAAATGTTTCCTTAGAAACAAATCTTCAAATCAGGTTACATCAACAACAATTAGCTGCAATCATAGAGATTCCTTAATTAAAAGGGCAACCAATATTAATATAGAAATTAAAATGTTACATAAAGCAGAACTTTGTTGTCTAGCAAGTGTGATGTAGCTAGTTAAAACATAACCAACATAACCAAGAATAATCAGAAATAAATACAAGTCTAGATCAAATGTTCTTCATTATCTTTCTGCAACCATTCTCCATTACAATGAAAAAGTCCCTTTTTTTGGCAGATTTTTACAAAATCTGATAATTGCCATTTAAAGAAATTTTCAAATCTATCCCAAAAATCACGAAATCTTCTAGAAATCTAAAAAACATTCCTACGCCACAAAAAACAACTTTCTAATCTCAAAAAGATTATGAGCTCAAATTTAACTCAAAAACCAAGCTTTAGACGAAGGAATCCGGCCCTGAAAATTTGAATTTTTGGAGGCCCTACCACTAGATTCGGTCGGCAATCCAATCAACTCCTCAAAATCTACGTCCATATAAAATTTCAGCCCAATCAGACAACTGAGTAAAATTATGACCATTATGACCCTCAAAATCCCTGCATCAAAGTGGACTGAAACAAAGAGTTGTCGTGCAGTGTATCAGCAGAGAGACAAAGGCAATAGGATAAAACAAAACAGTATTGTTGAGTTAGCAAAAGAAAAGCTAGCTGAACCACTACGTAAACATAATATGCAGAAATATGATTGTAGCTATAGGATTACTATTTCAATTGAAGATTATTACATTAAAGACTCATCTCCCAGCTATTTGAAAAAGGAATAGAATGCAGAAATAACTGTAGCTATACAAGTATAGTTCCATTCAAAGATACTTTCAAAACCATGTTGTTTCTTTCTTTCAAGATATTCCATATAACCAATCCCAGAGTGAGATTATGTTATTTGTTGATAATAGTTACACATGTATCAAGCTTTATCCATTGAATCAAATATCAGAAAGATTATGGGAGTTGGGATCTCTTAGGTTAAATTTTGCTGCAAGCATTTTCCGAGGCATTTTAGAGTATTCATATTCAATAAATAGGTGCATATCTGTGATGTCCCCATCTAAATTATAAAACAAAATCAGATTTCATTAAATATTGTGTTGTCAACTCCTTGTAATATCTTTATAGATGATACAATACATGAATAAGCTACTACAAAACAGTGATGGACAGTGATAAGTTTAATCAAGTCAGTAATTAAGAAGCAAGATCGATTCATAAATAATGTAATAGTTAACAACTTAACATTAAGGAGACAGCCGATAGGGGAAAGATGAGAGCAACGACTTGAGTATAAAAAGCAGTCACTAAAGATTACATTAAAGAAAGCAAATCTGTTTGTTAAAAAGCATCGATTAGAAATGAAAGAGATGGGCAATTAACACATGGCAGCAATTAATGGTACATTGAAGACCAACGACTAGTGAAATTAATAACGATTCTTATTTGCAATGGTGTGATCTGAATTAAGGTCTTGAGGAGGTGCGATCCAAAACAAATGTAATTATTATCATCACTAATAGCAATTTACAACGAGAGCGGTGATGTTTAAGAACAGCGATTCACATGCAACAATGTTTATATTTCCTAATGAAGGCAACGATCAACTTACGTTTGTATTAATAAACATTAATGATCAGAGATTTGAAAATAGTCAAGGCAATAAATGATCATATAGAAAGGTGTGATTAGGAAAGAATAAGTATGTGACTATTCCCAATGAGAGATACAACCATTCGGTCCATAAGCTATTATGGGCTCATTATTCATTCTAAGATCATCATCAAATCTTACTTCTTTATTTCTTATATCCAATTTGGACCGCTCTTTTAGAGCAATTACCTTTTGGCATAAATCGGTGGAATATAATCCAAGATTGCTATCAAGAATAGCCCATCCGTTGCACATTTATTAAGTTCAGGTCAGACACAGCAATATCATCGCTATAAGCGACGGTAGAAGACATTTTGTGAGATTTTGCCAAGATCTAGAGATAATGGAAAACACAAATAAGAGAGACAAAATATATGATAGAAATAAACTGTATTCTATCAAGATGAAAATACTGATCAACTGGATCATCAATCCATACATACAATGAATATGAGTCTGCTTATATAGGCAAGGTTATATGGATATGTGAGCACACAAACATGACATGTGGTTCAATAAAAAACAAGGGTAGGTAGGAAATAGGTGTGGGTAGGTAGGAGAAACAATATAATATTCCATATGAAGTGGATCACCCATTGAATGTAGAATGTAACAACAAGATAAGACCACAAAAGGTGGAAATTATTCTACACACTATCCCAATGTGACACAAATGTAATAATATCCATAATGAATAATTATTTACACCAACACATTTGCATATTTATAAAGATAGATCAGGAACAACAAGATATATCATCACTATAAGCGATAGAAGCAGACTTTTGCCTATTCCGTAGTGTCATATTAGAGACAACTATCAGCAACATTAATTGCACACTTCCTATTGCTATAGCAGAAGTGCAGATCAGATATATAATCGAGATCATCTTGCATAATTCCAACAATATAACACCATACTCTAAGTGGTATCAATAGTAAATCTTAAGGATAAACATTATAAGCAGATCCTTATATATTATTTTATACTCCGTGGTATCAGTTATCTTTTTAGAGTTTAATTTGGAAAGAAGTCTCTTGCAATTGATTCTTAAGTAAGAGTTCCCTATTTCCTAAGAATTTCCATAAGGGGACATTGCAATGTCTTGTGTACAGCTTGGACATATATTGAAGCCTATTATCCCTCTTCGTTGAAGGTTATAATGTTAGCAGTTTTTATGTTTGTCATTGATGTCAAACAAACACTCGTGCACCTTGTTGTGATTCTGAAACCCTAGGTTGATATACATTATAACATATTATTGTGTTTCGAATGTTAACATCTGCTTCAGTTTTACACAGTTTGAACATGATAATAATCAGAAGTTACCAATCAAATGTTGAGTTCGAATACACTGGATTCATCGTGTTTCAAAGACAAACACCTTGTAATGACCGGAACTTTTATAAACTGTTTATGTTTGATTGAATCGGCTGTGTTGTTCTTTGAAAATGTGTAAGCACAGGTTGATGTATATCTTGTAACTATTATTCCTGAAGTTTGATGATATTATCAAACCGATAACCCAATTGGTTGAGTTTGGTTACACCTCTCACAACAGTTAATGAACGGTTGATTAGTTGGTTTCAGTTATTAACCACATAAAGCAGTTGAATTAATTGAGTTAACTATTCTTAAAACTGTTAATCAATAGAGGAAGTTCGAAGCCCAATGAAGGTTGATTATGAGAAAAGTGTTGAAGTATGATCAGTTGATAGTTCGCATAACTGAAAGATTAGTTGGAAGTGGCTGTAACTTCCTTGTAACTATGTATACCTGATTGACAGACTGAAGAATATATATATTTTTGCTCTCTGGTGTTATTTTTTTGGTGTGGTTGTAAGACTGTTCTGAAGCATCGAATGGCAAAGATATTTCAGTGAAACTTACGTTTTATGGTTCGAGTCTAATTCTTATGTATTAATTTCAGTAATATATCTTTGAAAGCAAGAAACATGGGAGTATGATGTCAAACATTATGAATCTGAAGAAGTAATACAGCAGCAATAAACCACTACATGGTTTGGTGAGATTATTTTAAACAGAAAATCTGAAGTTGATATGGCTATATTGAAAACATTTGCTTGCAAGATTTTGGTTGTTGTGGAGTGTGAATAAAATCAGTTTTAACAGTGTTATATCATACCTTTTGATGAGTTTGTCTTGAGTTTGTATGAACAGGTTTCCTGAAGGTTGTTGTTAAGCACTGAGGATTTATTTGCAGATTGCTATTGGTGTGATGTATAAAGCAGGTCAAAATATTTGAAGGGTGATATTATTCAGTTTGTAACACTTCTCTTGTATACCTTCACAGTTGTAAAGTGTAATGTCGCAGATTTGAAATCAGTAATAAGTCATTTTATTTGTAACATCCTCATGGTTGATGCCTCAAGGATGCTAAGTTGGTGGTCAGTCTGAGAAGTTGGTGCTCTTAAGTAAGGAATTTGGTGATTCCTTAGGGTTGGTACCCTAAATATATGGTACACATTTGTGGGGCTGGATAGGAGAGTAGATCCTAGCAGCATTTCTCAACATAGTTTTCCTATCTTATTGATGTTATTGTGTGGTGTCTCTTTCAGCTTTCAATTTGGTACTTTCATTTCAAAATTAAGGTTAAAAGTTCTTTAATAAGTTTATCAAAAGATTTAAGTTGAATAAGGATTTAAGTTTTATTTACTACCGATTCACCCCCTTCCCTCGCCAACCTCTCTCTTTGTAGTAAATCTGTGTTCTACAATTGGTATTAGAGCCAGTGTTTGAATAAGACCTAATCTATCTAAGCATATCCTATCAATAGAACACATGGCTAACTTGGAAGGGTCATCTAGTAAGGTATCTTTGTTTGAGAAAAGGAAATTTGGGACAAACTGAAGAGCATTTACGAAGGAGATGACAAAGTGAAATAGGCCAAACTACAAACCTACAAGGGTCGGTTTGAAAGTTTAAAGATGAAAGAAAAAGAACAAATTGCAGACTATCTGTTAAGAGTCGAGATAGTGAACACAATCAATGGCCTTGGATAAGTGGAAAACAAAGTAGTGGTGCAAAAAATAATAAGATCTTCACCCTCTCGGTATAATGCTAAAATTTCTATTATAGAAGAAGCTAGGGATCTTAAACAAATTACTATTGCTGATTTGCATGGAATACTAACTACTTATGAAATGAGAATGTTTGATAAATAGACTACTAAGAGAGAAACTGCTTTTAAAGCAACAAAAAAGGCAAAAGAAGAAAATTCAAAGTCAGACAGTGATACAGATGAAGATCTTGCAGAACTTGTTAAGAAATTCAAAAAGAGTTTTGGAAAAATTAAAGTGTCCTAAAGGCCAATCTCATTACAAACAGCGAAAATTCTCAAAGAAAAAGAAAAGTTTGTGCATTAAAAAAGAAAGTTCAGGCTCAAAGGATTGTGATGAATTTGATGGTGAAGTATTGTTCATGGCAATTGGTTCAGCAAATTAGAGTGATGAAGATGTTGTTGAAGAGGGTGAAATAGACCTTGATGAACTACTATGTGCCCTTGAAGAAATCAACAAATTGAAGAAGAAGATGTCATGTTCCACCCTCTTGATCGTATATATATATATATATATATATATATATATATATATATATATATATATATATATATATATATATATATATATATATATATATATATCCTAAATAAAGCAATTATTATTATTAACTAATATAATAATTACCAACGAATGATTATATGAAATAAATTTATTTAATACATATTATTATTTGATTAATATTTATTACTAATAATATTCTTGAAATATTCAAATAAAAATAAATTAATAAATTTTATTATTTAATTAATATTTATTATTAATAATATTCTTGAAATATTCAAATAAAAATAAATTAATACTATATTATAACCATATATTATAAATTATAAACACGATTTACATTTAATAAAGACAGTGATTTTGGTTATCAACAATATTGTCGATTTCATACCATTGATATATATGCGACAATATATATTAAAGAAAATACCATTGATATATATGCGGCAATAAATATTAAAGAAAACATAAGTGCCAATGATTATATCCTAATTATTATATATTTCTCATTCTAGTGACATTTTTACTAGTCCCATATAGTCGATTGCCATAATATATACAGAATCACAGTATGTTAATATCTATAATATTTTATATTCCTATTGAATGGAGAAACACGCTTTAATAATTTAATACTATATAATACAAGTCTTTTTTAAATTATATGATATGTGGTGTAAATTATAATTATTGTGTTAATTACATCCAAATTCCAAACTATAATTCAACAAACAATGAGTCTATATTAGACATCTTATGAAGTGCGATTTGTTAAAAGAAAAAGAGGTATGCCATGTAATCTTATAAAGGTGTGATTAATAAATAGTTTGGCCCGATAACTAATTGGTTATGTTAAAAAGCATGGCGACTCTTACGTAGAGATGTCTCTTATTCAAGAGATGCATCTTCTTCAGCGTATGAAAAGATATATAAATCAATTAAATTTATTAGAGGGGGATCATCGATTATTCCTGATTCTTTTTACATCCTTATGGGATCAGGGGGAGATAAGAGAGGTTAATAGTCTACAAATCGTACAGCTCAGATTAGAACAATTATTGAGTTGCAGGTAGTAACATCTGTGTTCTTGGTGGTATGCATGGGATGTGCTTAATATGTATGCTTATATATATGAAGTCCGATAATGTTTTTGTGCAAAATTTAATAATAATGATGAATTTGATGATGATGTTGTTTTATAAGAACTGCATCTGCTGTAATATATATAATGATAATATCTGAGAATAAATAACGTATATAAATAAAATATATGTATATTAATAATAAGTATTAGAATATAAATCAAATAGAATCTTTAAATTAATATCAGAAAGAAGCCTATGTTTCTTTGTCATCATTGATTGGATTTGTTTTAAACTAATCAATTTACTTTAAGTCATAAGTATGTTGAGATAGATTAACTACGATTAAAACAAGCCTAAACTTAGTAGGGGACATTACAAGTGGTATCAGAGAATGATCCTGCCATCCTGCAAGGTAAAAGATAAATTACTGAATCACTCAATTAACCAAAAAAAGAGAGAATACGAAAATACAAAGGCTGCGATGCGGTGAGATACAAATTACTGAATCACTCAATTAACCAAAAAAAGAGAGAATACGAAAATACAAAGGCTGCGATGCGGTGAGATACTATTACCTGATGGTAAGTGATAGAATAAACTGAGTTTTATGTTATTTAATTTAAAATACCGAAATTCAAATAATGATACAAGTGAATATAGGATTAGTATAAACAATTACATGGTTCTAAATTAATAAACACCCAGTAAGGGCACAATATTATTTTCAGACTAAAATATTACAAAATGAAGTCTCACAAGGCTGGTATCTCATCAACAACTTAACATAATAATGGCCAAATACTAATAGAACGGATTATGCAATACTATTCTAATTAACATAATATATTCAATGTTGTTAATTTAGGAGAACATAATGTTGTTAGATTTATATACTGTTAATACAATTAAATTAAATGTTATCATTAAAAATGCAAATACATGTTAATATTACAATTTTTAATAAACAAAACCTTGGTGAGAGAAAGTGTGGGGATGTTGCAAGAGAGGATCACAATGAATGGAGCCCTCTGCTAGATATGCCACCTCAAAGTGGGACAAGATGAACCCATAGAGGCCAAAGGAGTACAAAGGTATGGTCTTTGGGTCTAGAGAGGTGGTTTCTTGGGCACTCTTTGCAACCTTTTTCCCTCTTCCATCCACCAAGGTTTACTATTGTAAGAAACCCAATTATAAGGAAAATAAGGAGAAGTGACAAGATGAGGGGATAACGGTTGGAGGTCAAGTTTTGGGTAGGCCACCCCATACGGATGGCATGGGCCACATGGGGACAAAAGGGATGGTACATCCATTTTTGGGCCTAGGCTTGGATCTTAAAGACACCACATCAAGTTCCAACAACTCCATAACTTTTTATAATTGAGTTTTTCAATAGACTAACACTTATTGGTTAAGCTTGCTTAATTTGAGATTTCTCATTACCTCAATATAATAGGATCAATGATTATTTTGTAACCAATGTGCAGGAATTATATCAAACAAGGTACATCTCTAAACTTAATTTATTAATTAAGTTCGGTTTTGGGATAGTTTTGGTAGATTCTAATTTCTAAGTCGTGTATGCTTAATGCCTATTGATGTGTATTAGAGTGTAGTGCTTCATGCTTTGTGCGTTTGATGTGTATTCTTTGCCTTATGTCTGCCATATGTACTTCATGCCTTAGTGCATTCATGATTCATGACTTGCATCTATTCAATGAGCATTCATTCCATATGCTTCAAAAATATTTGTATGCCTTGAATGAATGCTCATATATTTGTATGCATGCTTCATTCCCTATGTGCTTTATGTTTATTCATATGGGTGTCTCACACCTTATGTGTATTCATATGTATGATAATGTCGTAAGTGATTTCATGTGCATGACTCGGGTTATGTGTATATTCATGCCTTGTATATGTTTCATGTTCTACATGTGTATGAATGTCTACATATATTCCTAATGTCTTGTTAGTATAAATGTGCCTTACATGTATAATTTATACTTAATGTGTTTCCATGTGAATGCTACTTGACTTGAGTATATTCCTACGTATTCTCTATGCCTTATGTGTATACTTTATGTTTTATGTGTGTACTCATTGATTTAAGTGTATTCATGTGCCTTATGTATATTTCTTTATAATATATACTCATGGCCTATAGATATTCATGTGTTTACTATATGCCTAATGTGTCTTCAACATGATTGCTCCATTATATATGTTTATATGAATGCTTATGAGATTCCTTAACGTTGCCATGTTTTCGGCATGATTACATCCTGCACCTTCCTAATGCATGCTTCATGTACTCCTTGTGTATTCATGTGATTGCTCATGTCTGATATATTTTCAGCATGTATGCCTTGTGTCTTTATGTGTGTTTCATGACTGATGTGTCTTCAGTGTGTCCACTCCATGACTACCTTATGTGTATTTTGTACCTTATGTGTATTGGTATATTGTTTCAGGTCTTCATGTCTTATGTGCTTTACATATTTGCCACTATGAATGCTTCTTGCCTTATATGCATTGAATTTACACCTTATGTTTTTGTATGTATGACTCATGTCTTAAGTTTGTGTGTATTATTGATGTATTGGGTTTGTGCATAGAATGTTTATTTTGTATATGTTTCATATACATGCTTTACACATCAGATCTTATGTGTATTTGTGAATATTTCTACACGCATTACTTATGTTTATGTTTCAAGTCTTCCATGTATACTTCAAGCCTTGAATGAATTTACATGACTTCATGTGTATTACTTCATACCCTACGCAGATGCTTCATATGCCCCATACATCATTCCTTGCGTGTATTCATGTGTATTGCATGTATTCAGGTTTCATGCCTCGCTACCTTATGTGTGTTGTCTATGCATTTCATGTATGCTTCATATCTTCACATATACATATGTATACCTTGCATTTTTATTGGGACGTATCTCGGTTTGGGAAAATTGTCAATTGCTTGAGGACAAGCAATTTCGGGAAGGGCAAACTGTCATGTTCTGCCCTCTTGATCATATATATATATATATATATATATATATATATATCCTAAATAAAGCAATTATTATTATTAATTAATATAAGAATTACCAACGAATGATTATTTGAAATTTATTTATTTATTAAATATTATTATTTAATTAATATTTAATACTAATAATATTCTTGAAATATTCAAATAAAAATAATTAATACTATATTATAACATTATATTATAAATTATAAACATGATTTACATTTAATGAAGACAGTGATTTTGTTATCAACAATATTGCCGATTTCATACCATTGATATATACGTGGCAATATATATTAAAGAAAATGTAAGTGCCAATGATTCTATCATAATTATTATATATTTCTCCTTCTAGTGACATTTTTACCAGTCCCATATAGTCGATTGCCATAATATATACAAAATCACAATATGTTAATATGTATAATATTTTAGATTCCTACTTGTTGTGAGGTACTCAGACATCGCCCCATTGCAAATGGGGAATCCCACTTTTTCGCTTTCTGGGTTGGTCGTCTTATCTTAGTTAGTAATCGTGTCTTTTGCTATTATCCTTTGCATTAGAGATGTATAGGTGCTCAAATGGCAAGGAGGTCAGATCAGTTGAGTGATTAGGGGTTATTTAGATCATTCCTAGGGTTTTTGTGTACTATTCGGTCACGCTTCAAGTTATTAAATCAAACCTTGGTTGAATGCACAGTGTCCTCTTAGGTCCCGTCCCTTAATAAAGGTCAGAGCGAACTCTCCTTATTAAGTCTGGAATGTCATCCTGATCCTGAAATGACCTGAAATTTGACTAAGTCTGAAAATTTGAAGGCTCTTCCAAAAACTAGATTTTGCATTATAACTCCTAGAGGTTTGAAACCACTCTCAAACATCCTGACAATATAAATGGAATATAACCTAAAGTATAAGAAAGAGAAAAGACGTAAAGAAATGCCACTTATACTTAAATGTTATATTTCATATATGAATCCTGATAGAGAGACTAACTTGTCAAACAACTTCATGACTTGACCAAGAGGAGTGAAGTAGATAACTTCATGTTTGACCATTTTGGAGTGAAGTTTACTACTTCATGAGTTTGGGTTTTGGAGAAAAAATTTCCAACTTCAGTATTTGCTACTTTGGAGTGAAGTTTCTTACTTCATGAATCATCACTTTGGAGCGAAGTTTCCTACTTCATGAATCATCATTTTGGAGTGAATTGGTAACTTCAGGAGTTGCAAGAGATGAGCGAAGTTGATAGCTTCATGAGTTTGAGTTTATGAGAGAAGTTGATAACTTCGATAGTTGAAGAAATGGAGTGAAGCTCAAAGTTCATGATCTCACCAAGAGGAGCAAACTTCATGATCTCACCAAGAGGAGCAAACTTCATGATTTTACCTTTTGAAGTGAATTTCATCTATGAACAAGCACAAGAATGAGTGAAGTTGAATAAGAGAAGAAGGATGATCGCCTTAAGTAAACACAATGCTAATGAACTTCATGAATCTCACCAAGAGGAGTGAAATTTTTACGTTCATGAACTACTAAATTTGAGTGATTTTACAACTTCAGCTTCAAGGAGATTGGAGCAAACTTCATGACCCAAGGTTTTGGAGCGAAATCATTACTTCATGAGCTATACTTTTCAAGTGAACTTCACGAGTTGATGGACAAGAGTGAGATCCAACATCTTCATGAAGTGAGTGATTGAAGCGAAATACATGAATTGAAGAAGTGAAGTGAATCTCATAATTTGGAAGTTGAAGGAATGGAGCGAAGTTCATGAATCAAGCAGGAGGAGCAAACTCTATGCAAGGTGAACTTCATGAGTTTAAAACTTCAAGTGTACTTCATTAATCAATGAAATGAAGTGAATTGCATACAAAATACACTTCATGAGTTGAGTTGTTGAAGTGAACTTCATAAGTTGGGGATTTGGAGAGAATTTTGCCTTTAAGCATTCATGAATGAAAGTTGAGGAATGAAGAAAATTTTAGATGAATGAATTTCATGAATTGATGAGATGAATGAATTTCACAAGTTGGTGGTATGAATGTCAACTTCATGAGTTGACAATCTGGAGCGAACTTCATGTTTGGGAAATTTAGATCATGAGCGAACCTCATAAGTTGGAAGAGAAAGATAAACTTGATGAGATAAGAGAAACAAACTTCAGGTGCACCCCGTTTTGAGCAAACTTTGCAACTTCATTAGTTGCTAGTTTGAAGAGATTTTATTACTTCATGAGTTGTAGGATGGGAGCGAACTTCATAAGTTCAATGTTTGGAGCGAATTTTCTACAATGGTAAACTTCATGACTTAGAAGATTGGAGCGAATTTCATGAATAAGCAAGGTGATTGAAACAAGTTGGAAGTACTCCATCTAGAGAAATATTCATCTTCAAGCCTACACAAGAAAATCTCAACTTCATGAACTTCACAAGTTCAACATGCAAGAGTAAACTTCATGATTTGACCTACATGGGCAAACTTCACAATTTGAAGGGTATGAGTGAAGTTCAAGAAAATGAAGAAGATTAAGGCAGGGAAAGCTTAATGAACACCAAGGATGGAATACACTTAAAGAGATCCTCTCTAAGAGAGAAAATCAACTTCAAGAAGCTCCTTCGTGAAGACGAATTCCTCTAGATCTTCTTATCAAACTTGCAAAACACATAAAATCAAGGGATATATCAAGCTAAGAAGAACTATCTAAGTTATATATTATGTATTTGATATCATGTTTGTTTTGTTTTGCAGATGGGAGAGGATGGCGATTGCAAAGCAACAAAGAGAAAGATTGTAATACCTATACCACTGTGCAAGAGTGTTGAGACATGGACCAACTAGGACTCAAACCTAGGACCTTCCATACGCTGCTAGAGTGCTCTAGCACTGAGCTACTAGCCCCTCTTGGACCAGTCCATCACCAGTCCAGGTGTGGCTTATTTCCAACACCAACACCCCCATTAAGCCACACCTCTTGTGTACTTGGGGCTCTTAGTTGGACCTGGCTCTGATACACCATGTTAAGTTTTAATGATCAGATTAGATAAGCAATAAATCAAACACAAATGCATCGATATTATCCTGGGAAAACCTTCCTCTTGAAGGTGAAAAACCCAACAATAATGTTCCTTATTGTATTTATCAATATTATAAATGTCTTTACAATGAATTGGCTTCACTCTTGAAGCTATATAGAAATGATAACAATCCACAATAGAGAATCTATGATTTGCTATAAGACTCGGTCTTCCTTGGTTAATTCACCAATTGTTGTAGATGAATATCAATGGGCTATAGAGTAAATGATGTGACTTGTTGTAGAATGTATGCACTCTGATCTGCAAGAGAAGGAACACGATCTGCTTGATATGAATCGCTGAAGATAGAGAAATGTCAAACTGTTGTAATGTTGATTTGATTTTGCCTTGAAAGTGAAAGGGAACAAGAACTATATACCCACGCATTAGTGATGCCAAACAACATGATCCTTCAAGGGTCAGCTTCTAATTAACAATTATGCCTCTTCATTAGTGATCGGATATATCTTAACCAACACATCTTTTTGTTAGTGAAAGATTTCATTATAATTACACGTCTTCCATGGTGGCGGATCCAATGGTTTCAATATGAAAATTGGAAATATATATAAATCAAACATATTTAAATCTGTAAGGCTGAAAAGGCCCTTCACACATATAATGGTATAGTTGGCTCAGAGGTTCCAACCGAAGCTATTCATCAACACTCCCTCTTAGCTAGGGAGGAATCCTTCTCAATAACTGAGTCACATAGTGACATCCACCATGGCTACTCCCAGAGGATGGATCTATCATGGCTACTCCCATGTATGGAAATGTAAGTGAACACAAGTGCTTCATTACGAAGTCACTCAACGTGATATGGTCATCTCAATACGACGTTCACCATGGCTACTTCCAGAGGGTGAATACACACAAGTGCAAAGTCATGGAGTTTCTCACATGACATCCACCATACCTACTCGCAGAGGGTGGAACAAAGGTTGGAACCTCAAAATTCTCTCACAAAGAAGAATGCATAACAAGGGTTGATACCTCAAACTTCTCTCATAGAGAAGAATGCATAACAAGGGCGGATACCTCAAACTTCTCTTGTAGAGAAGAATGCATAACAAGGGCTTGCACCTCAAACTTCTCTCATAGAGAAGAATACATTATAATACATATCAAGTAATTACTGATGCTGAGACTCCCTCTCAGCAAGGGCTTCATTCTCCACAACTCCAAGCTTGTCTCAAAAATGCACAAACTTCACTTTCATAAGAGGCTTGGTGAGAATGTCAGCCGTTTGTTCCTCAGTACAAATGTATCTCAACTGAACAACATTATTTTGTACTATATCTCTGATATAGTGGTACTGAATCTCAACATGCTTTGTTTTGTCATGGAATACTGGATTGATTGAAAACTTCACACAACTTTGGTTATCATAATGAATAGTAGTAGGCTCCGATGATTGTCCAAACAATCTTGCAAGGAGCTTACGAAGCCACACTACTTCGCGAGTTGCCACACATGCTGCAATGTATTCTGCCTCTGCAGTGCTTAGGGCTATAGAATACTGCTTCCTACTACACTAGGAAATCATAGTAAATTCCAAGTTGAAGCAACAACCAAAGGTGCTTTTCCGATCAGTAACACTCCCTGCCCAATTAGAATCATAATATCCTTCAAGTATCAGGTCCACACTAGAAGAGTATTTCAAGCCATATCCAACCGTGCCATGCAAGTATCTCAAGATATGCTTGACTGCAACTAGATGTATCTGTCTAGGTTCACTCATGAACTGGCTAAGTGCACTCATTGCATAGAAAATATCTAGTCTAGTGTTAACCAGATACATCAAGGACCCAATCAACTACCTATACATAGTAGGGTCCACAAGATTTGAACTAGTTGCAGCTTCCCTCAACTTCTTCAAGTTATTTTCCATTGGTGTAGACATAGATTTTAAAATCTTTCATTCCAAATCTCGTCAAGATATCGATGGTGTATTTTCCTTGACTCAGGATAATCTAATTGAGCCTTTGCCAAACTTCCAACCCTAGAAGAATTGCATGAGTTCTAAGTCCTTCATCTCGAATTCTGGAGTCAACTCCTTGCATCTATCAATGAGATGATCATCTCCTATGACAAATAGGTCATCAACATAAAGTACCAAGATCAACATATCACCATTGAATACCTTGAAGTAAAGGTTTGGATCAACATCATTCTTGCAGAAACCCAAACCCACTAAGTATTTGTCAATTCTTTCATACCAAGCCCGAGGAGCCTGTTTAAGACCATATAGGGCTTTCTTCAATTTACACACATGGGACTCTTTCCCATGAATCATGAACCCCTCAGGTTGCTCGATGTAGATTTCTTCTTCAATCACACCATTGAGAAAAGTTGTCTTCACATCCATCTGATATAACTTCCTTCCCTTAGCTGCAACAATGGCAATGATGGTTCTAATGGAAGTATAATGAGCAACATGAGAAAATGTTTCTTCACAGTCTATTCCCTCTTGTTGAGAGAAGCCATGAGCCACAAATCTAGCCTTGTACTTTTCAATGCTACCATTAGCTGCATGCTTAATCTTGTACAACCACTTGGAAGATACAACAGACTTCCCTTTTGGTCTAGGCACAATATCCCACACATCATTCTTGAGAATGGATTGATATTCCTCATCCATTGCATCTTTCCAAACCTATTGTTTTGAGGCTTCCTCTAGGCTGGAAGGTTTAGACTCAATAAGATTAAACGTCAATGCAACATAATTAGAGAATCTTTGTGGTCTTTTACTTTCTCTAAATGTGCTTGTAGGAGTGGCAAATAGTTTTGCTTCCCGCAAAGTGTTTCTTGCCCAAAGAGGTCTCTTTCGAGACACAACAATATCTCTAGGTCCATCAGTGGGATTTAAAGGTTCAATTAGATCATTCTTCATATCAGGTTCTGTAGACTCCCTCTGAATCTCAGGAGCATGATCAACATCCATGTCTTGAGAAGTCTCATCATCTATCTCCATGCATGAACCCTTTGATTTCATGAATGCAACATCTTCCTCAAATGTGACATCCATGCTTACTTCTATTTGCTTCTGACCAGAGATGTAAATATGGTAGGCTTTGAAGGTTTCACTTTAGCCCACAAATATCCCTCTTTTTCTAGAAGGTTCCAACTTGGTCCTCATGTCCTTGGGAATATGAATATACACAGGACAACCAAAGATTCTTAGATGACTGATATCAGGCTTAATTTCTGAAAAAGGTTCTTTCGAGGTCATGTGTTGCAAAATTTGGTGATAACATTTGTTCTGAACATACACTATTGTTCTAGAGGCTTCTGCCCATAGAAAAGTCTGAAGGTCTTGATCATGAATCATAGCTTTTGCAACTTCAACAATAGATATGTTCTTCCTTTCTACAACCCCATTTTGTTGAGGGTTGTAAGGGACACAAAAATACCTCTTGATCCCTGCCTCAATACACAAATCATGAAAGCTACTCAAGGTGTACTCGCCTCCATTATCAGATCTTAAAGTTTTAATTTTATTTCTAAACAAATTTTCTACTAGAGCTTTAAACTCTTTAAACCTACCTAGGACTTCATCAGACTCTTTAGACCTTAAGAAATAAACCCAAGTCTTCCTAGTGTAGTCATCTATGAAAGTTACATAATACAAACATCCACTTAGGGATGAAATAGACATTGGACCACATAAATCAAAATGTACAAGATCTAGAATTTATTTAGACCTACTTTCACTACTATGAAAAGGACACTTAATATTTTTACCCATAACACAACCTTTACAAGTACCATCATGTACATGATTAAGTTTAGGAATACCTTTTACCATCTTCTCTAGTGATGGAAGAGCCCTAAAGTGGAGATGTCCAAGTCTTCTATGCCAAAGTTAGTTGGAGCTGGAAGAATCGTGAATAAGAGCTTGAATAGGAAGAGCGGAGTGTTTATACAAACCCTCATGTCGATTTTTGATCACATGTGCAGTCTTGATGCTAGAGTTCTTAGGCCAAGCAAGAACTCTTCCTTCAGAAAATGCAATTTGATAGCCCTTATCCTCCAAGGCTGAAATAGACACAAGGTTTCTCTTGATCCATGACATGAACAACACATCACTTAGGTGTAGAGAAACTCCAGATTCAAGGTTTAGAGATGTAGCACCAAATCTTCTTAAAGAATAGTGTGCATCATCCCCAATAATAACTTGAAGATGTGACTCCTCCACCAAATTAGAAAGGTTCTCTCAATAGCCGATGATATGTCTAGAGGCTCCACTGTCAATCAACCAGGTATCACTATCTGTAGGAACATTGCTTGATAATGCTGATATGAAAAGAAAACCATTGGAGTTAGCTTCAACCTCCTTTTGAGATGAGACTTAATTGATGTTTTCTCCTTGATAATTTGGTCTTGTCAAACATTCCTTTGCAAAGTGACCAAACTCGTCACACCTAAAACACTGGATGTGAGAGAGATCTTTCTTCTTCTTCCTAGAATCAGGTGCAAAATCTGATTTCAGATCTCTATTCCTTTTGAAGTTTCCCTTCTTTCAATTCTTACATTTCTTGGTAGATTGAGTGTCAAGAACATGTGTATCTTCATTTTGAGAGCTTTTGATAATTCCCCTAGCTATCAATCTTGATTCTTCTTGAACACAATCTGCACGGAGTCAATCAAACTTAGGTAATTTGGATCTTCCACTTATGCTTTAGATAAATGGCTCCTGTGAATGAGGTAGACCATTCAAGGCTAGAATGACAAGGTCTTTATCAATCACTTGATCCCCAATTGCACTTAGTTGATCTCTCAATTATGAAATTTTCATGAAGTAGGTGATGACTGAATCTCCCTTTGCCATCTTTACTTGGTGAATTTGTTGCCTCAAGGCAAGAGCCCTACTTACATTGTTAATCTCATTTAAGTCTTCCAAGGTCTTGAACATATCTCTCGCAGTTGTCGTCTTGGAGATGAGATGCACCAAGTGATCCCTCACGGAGTTGATTAATATCTTCTTTTCTTTGATGACATTTTTCTTAAATTGAAGCTTCTCCTCATGATCTTCGGGTTCAGATAAATCCTTTTCCTCCACAAATTGAAGAAGATGATTTTCTTCAAGTGTAATTAGAACTCTAAACTTCCATGAGGTGAAGTTAGATGAGCCTTCAAGCCTATCTTCAACTTTAAGACCATTCCCATTTTTGAGACTTAGTAGATACTTCTCGAAGGAGAGAGAGAGGAGAGAAACCTTAGAAGTTGTAGAGAATTTGATCATGATCTTTCTTTCACCGTGGCTCTGATACCATGTTGAGACATGAACCAGCTAGGACTCGAACCTAGGACCTTCCATACGCTGCTGGAGTGCTCTACCATTGAGCTACTAGCCCCTCTTGGACCAGTCCATCGTCGGTCCAGGTGTGGCTTATTTCCAACACCAAAAAAGAGGAGAAACTTCATGCCCAAGAGGAATTTGAACCTGCACCGCACCATGGAGACATGAAGAGATCAAAGGAGTGCAAAAGAGAAGTTATACAATCACTCCAATGAAAACAAGTGAGGATGAAGGAAGGACTCAATTACCTCAATATATCCCATCACCACTACTTCGAGAAAGCTTGTAATGTCGAGTATCAAATCTTCCAAGTCTACAAGTACGAGTTGAAGCGGCATCCTAGTCATCACCCTAGTCACTATTCCTCCAGTCAGAAAGGGTTCCACATCAGCATGTCTAGATGCAACGTACTTGACTCATGAGTGATGGCACAAAATCTGAGGCACCTACCCCTAATATCTATTGGTCCACACTTTTTGAATGTAATTTTCTCATTGGCTATGGAGAAGTTTGTTGTAACAAACCCTAATTAGGGTTTTGCTGTAAAATCTTGGCCATTGATGGAGAATCAATCCTGGCCATTCGTTGTAAAAGAGCTCTTTATAAAAGTTCATACTCTTCATTTGTAAAGGTTGATAGCTAAGAGCGAATAGTTGGTTAATAGCTGGTAGTGAATAGAATGGCTAATAGTAAGTAGAATAACAATTAGAGTAGATTAAGAGAAGGAAGAATTGTTGGTATGACTTGTAAATGAGATACTCTTTTCATTGAAGTTATGGTAAAATTTTTTATTTCAACAAGCCTCATGGTTATACTTCTCAATTTATTTTCATGTCGATTAGATTTAATGGAAGAAGTTGTTGAATGTATTCATGTGAAATCCGCCTAATCCATACTCTTGGTTGAAAATTTTGTACACCTAGGGGATGTGCAAAATTGTGGTTTCAGCCACAGTGTGTGAGTATGATACTCTCCTAATTTAGGGAAGGCTCCCCCTATCTACAAACTAAACTAATCTAATATGGGTGGGACAACAGTCTTTCTTCTTTTTTCAAGAAAAACTATACTCTTTTCTCTTCACAAAAAAGTAATAGCAATTGGAAATAAATAACAACAAATACAGAAATGAGACTTTTTTGTAGAATTTTTGGAACACAAAGGGAAGCAAAGTTTCCATGAAAGCACAAAGACCTCCGTCACTTCCCCGGGATGGGAAAATAGAAAGAAATCTCAAAGTCTTCAACTATCTATTCTCCTATCAACCGTTTTAGATGATTTTCTACTAACCAAGCACAATATCTAGCAACTCAAAGTCTAACTACATGATGCACTTCACCTTACATGCACAAGTCTTAAAAATAGAAACAACACAAAGTCTACAAGATATCTTCCCACTTGAGCTTTCCACACTAGTTTCAGATATGATAAGCAACTCAAAGTTTGCAAGACCAAATATGAAAACCAAACATGTAACTCTAAATACAATTAGTAGCTCAAAGTATGCAAGATTGAATTTAAGTCCCTCTTTCACAATAGAACAAAACTCACAATCAACTCTAGAAAATGTTGTCAAATAACAACTTGAATTTGCACAAAGTCTGAACACAACTTGCCTCTTTTATTGAAAGCAATCTGATTTACATCTAAGCTCAAAGTCTTAGGGTGCACATACAAACTAGCATAATTTTGTTGCATTGCCAAAAAATATTAATTACAATAGACCCCCCTCAAGTATTTATAGGAGAGGAGCCTTGAGAAAAAGGTGGGAGGATCCTAACTAACTTGAGAAATTCTCTCAACCATCAAGACTTATTCAACAATTAACTATGACTTATTCCAACTACACTCTTAATTGAACTCAACTTGTAGTTGTTTTACATGTAATTACAAAAGTGCAAGTGATGAGTTAACTTGCAATTACAAAGTTATTTTTTACATGCAACTTGTCAAAACAAAATTACAAATGCATAACTAAAACTATTTCATATGTCTAAAGACACGAATCTAACTGCATCATCATTTGTCTATGATGATCTTTATGTCGCTTCAGGATGCTAGAACTTGAAGTATTTTGGATTGGTAAAGACATATTGAACTGGAACAAGAACTTGCATCCTTATCTTCTTGCTTGGGGTAGTACTAGCTTTTCAAGAGGGAAAGGGCCGCCTTCCTCTTTTCATGTTATGACCATCTTTGTCTTGAAAGCATTCTATGTTCTCAACCATGAATTGTTGTTGTATCTCTTCTTTGTATCATCCTCCAATCTTAAAATTTGTTTGCAAAATAAGGCCCATGCCTTAATTCGCTGACTTGGTAGATCGTGTGTGCAAACTGAATTGACAAGGGAAGGGATAAATTGATGCAAAAATAGGCTCACAAGTGAATTTTGGGTTTTGGAAGCTACATTACATGTGTGGGAAAAACAAGAGCATTAACTTGCAATTATGGAGAACAAACATGCAACTTCATATGTGTAATGGGTAAACACAAGTTTGCACTTGTAATTGGACCTTTAAAACTCATTTTCAAGTGTTTTTTGAGTGCATTTTGGACCAATTTAGGGTTTTGGATGGCTGATTGCAAGTGAAGACTTTAAATGGGAAAAATGAATGGTGTGAAATGAGTGGATGAAATGGTGGGAATAGAGATCTTGATATGTGGGAAATGATGGGAATGAATCTTGTGAACAAGGAAAAGATTTTGGAAAGATCATCTTGATGAAAATGGGAAGAACTTTCAAGTTGTAATCAGGTTTTAAAAACCCAATTTTGAAAGGATGAGCATTTTTCCAACTTAAAAACTTGGAATTTCACCAAAAGATGGCTAAAATTTTCCAAGCAAAGGCGAAGATCAATTATTTTCATCTTACTTACGATGGGTTATTAAATCTCGAATGCAAGTAAAGAGGGAAAATGGGGAAAGACAAAGCAATTTCACAAATTGTCTTGCAAACTTGGAACAAAGGGGAAAGGGTAGCCAAAATTCATGCGCTTCCCACTCGAGGCAAAACCAACATATACAAATTTATAAATTGACCAAGGAAAACCAAACAAACAAGAAATAAAAACAAAAAAGAAAGGAAATAAGCATACCTTGATCAATCAAAATGTCCTCCAAAATACAAGAAGCAATCCTTGAAATGGAAGTTTGAAACTTTTAAATAGATAATAAACCACATTCCAAAACCCTAGCCATGTTTTTGCCAAAATGCCATATGTATCAAAATGCCCATTAATAGCATGAAGAATCAGTCAAGAAAGACATCCAACCTCCACGCCTAGGCAAGACAAGAAAAAATGACTTGGAAGAAGTAAGATTCGTGGCACTTAGATGAGGAAAATCGTGGAATTTTTCAAACATGTTTTTGTTGTTAAAACACCATAAAACCAACAACAATGTCTTCCAAATGGCGTGAAGAGAGTTTCAAAATGCATGAAAATAGGCATGAAATCAAAATGCCTTCCTCCTCCTCGAATTTCTCCATAAAAATTGTTGGAAATCTTCAACAAAATCCTCCAATATTGTTGGTCGGGTTTTTGGGAAAGAACAACAAGTTTAAAATACTTGTAATAGGGAAATAAAACTCCCATTATAAGTTTTAAACAAAAGACTAGTAAAGGGAAAATAAAATTCTTTTTACAAGTCATAAAAACAATTTATAATAAGGAAATAAAATCCCTATTACAACTAAAAGTGACTTTATAAAACTTGTAATAGAGGAAAAAAACCCCTACCATAACTTAAAATCACTTAAGTGGAACTTTTTAAATGAATTACAAATTTTATTTAAACTTTATAATTTAAAGTTCACTTGTAATATGTCTAAAAAGTTCCTACAATGACTTAAAAGGCCAAAAAGCAACAAGGGGGAAATAAAAAGTAAGTTACAAGTTCTATTTTTCATAAAGTGCACTTGTAATTAACTGAAAATTTCCCTACAACACTAGAACAAAGGGGAAATTAAAACTTGCAATTTAAGGAAAATTTCCCACCTGCAGTTAAGGAAAAAAAACTCGAAATTGAAGGAAAAACATAGCAAATGAACCTAGAATGCGACAAAATTTGAAACGTGGTTCGAGGATGGACTGAGAATTAGTCCAATCCAGGGGTAAAGCAAAATTCTACCTCGAGAAGCATGTCATAGAGTAAAATTTTTATTTTTTGACAAAAAATGTAGGTAATGGTCCTTCATTTTTAAAAACAAAAATAAGGACAACAACATAGAAAGATAATCCAATCTCTACTATTCAATCTATGTAAAAATAGTTCTAGCGACCATTGCATTTACAACATCAGCAGGAGCTGGTAACCATTCAATACTAAATAATTATGTCAGAAAACTGTCACAAAAATAACCTCAAGAACAAGAAAACAAAATAAACAAAAATTTAAAACCACCAAACAAACTGTAAAAACCTCCAATATATTTCCATTCAACTTGCAATGTTTTGTCAAAGTAATTTTTACAAACAATTTAGTTGCTCAGATTTCCCAAACAATGTTAATAGTCCAAAGCTAATGCCTTTGAAAAATATAGATTGATTGCTCAAGGAAAGGAAAATAAATTTTTTTGATCTGTGGATATGAACACTTCACTCATTAAAGAACCCTTAATTTCCAATCCCGAAAAAATAGTGTTCTTTCAACATTACCAGCACAACTCATACAGAAGAAGATTATAATGTTTTGCAATTTAAGAATACCTCACGCCCTTAGCTATGTACAGATACTGCTGAGAAAAAATATTGTTCAATAGATCAAACAATATTGTTACTTCAGCATTGAAAAGGGCTTCAACAAATAAAGTTAGCTTCAAATGAATGTTCCTTATTTTGAAGCTGCCTAGCTGAATGATTTCAAATACCCCAAGGTCACAATTTGAAAAAAAATGCCTTCAACAATTGAACAAGAACAACTTCATGCACTTTGCCTTAACAATCCTGTGCCAAAAGACTGAGTTACACACCCGTATCTTCCTCTCAATTGCGGCAAACCAGATAGTAGAGTCACCCAGATTCCATTCCCTTGAGAAATGAATGCTTCAAAAAGAATTAGGGTGGGGTCCCATCCAAGGGCTTCCTAAAAATTAGAGCTGGAGTTGCTGAGCTTTTTTAGGAATATTTTAAATCCCCTTCCATGGAACCCCTGCCTTAGCTCCAATTTATTTTAGGACTCACCAACCAATATTTCCGTCATGAAAATATTATTTGCAAACTAGCCTCCGATTCAATATTTCAATGAATATAGGTGGCATAGGTGTCAATAGTTAAGCTTGCGGATTTACCAAAAAATTCATTAATATTGAGTTCGTAATAGTTGATGAACTCAAACATTCATAATGGTGGTGTCTAACTGCAAAAGTGGAAGAGTCATGTGGCTTTCCCTTTTAAAGAATAGCCACCGAAACTTTGCATGCAAAAGATGTTTTCACAAATATTTTGATACTTCTACTACATTTAATATCTGCTATATCATCAAGATGATTAAAGGAATGCAAGAAATAACATGAGGGTTTTTCTCTACTTCTAGAAACCCCAAGTATCCTTCATTCACCTTAATCGCTAAACTCTAGCTTATTCCTACATGCAGGGTTTTAAGAAAGTAGGGCAGATCAGGCTACAGTTTGAGAGGATAATGGCAGTGTGTGGTGTAGTACAACACCATGCATGGTTGACATCTATAGGCAAGAACAACACTCTTTTCCATGCCGCCTAGCACGAAGCATTGATTATTTGTTGATTTATCTACAAGGTTTGAATAATGGTTTAAATAGCAACGGCTACAAAGGCACTGCCACATTCTCTAGATCTTTGCCTCTGCCTCCCACCTCCCTCACATGTTGGGTTGATCAATGGAAAAAGATGCACAATGGTTGGAATGTGTCAAAGCTCCAGAGTTCTTGACAAAGACTATCCACCTTTTGTTAACACATCAATTGAATTTTTCACAACTGGTGATATTGAACGAGGAATAAAGAATTTAGCACAGGACATAAATGAGTTACAAGTGAATTTTTAAGATGGGGGAGTGATGTTCTTGCTTCTCACATAAAGAGAATTTTCAATAACATCAATTAGAAAGGATTTTTAGTGGAATGGACAACCTCTCTTTAAAAATGTGGATATCAATAATCCATCTAACTACCATACGATTATGGTCAATCCTCTCTTTGGTAAGCTCTTCAAGAGCATGTTAGAGTGTAGGATCAATAGTTGAGCAGAAAAGGAGGTCAAAAGAGGAAACGGGCAGACAAACTTTAGGTCAAGACACTACCATTGATCACTCTATCACTCGACACTTAAAGAAAAAATTTGGAATACTCAAGGTGAGGAAGCTTATTGCTATTTTGTGGACTTTAAAAAAGATTTTGACATAGTACATAGAGACAAACTATGACATAGAATGGAAGAACTTGGCATCCTAGATGTGTATAGAGTTGCAGTGCATAGACTATATGAGAAGGTTAGAGCTAAAATCAGAACAAGTGAAGTTATATAAAACTTTCTGGCAGTTACATTGGGGTTAAGCAAGGCTGCCCTCTATCTCCCACACTTTTTGGTCTATACATTGATAAGTTAATAACATGGTTAAGCAAGATAGAGGGAGATGGTGTTCAATTGGCAAGTTATGTGGTGAAACTACTTTTATACGCTGATGATCTTATCATAATTTCAAAAACAACTCATGGGTTAAGAGAACATCTAAAAGTCTCAAAACACTTTTGTCAGGAGGTTGGTATGCAAGTGAATATCTCCAAGACCAAAATCATGATCTTCTCATTAAAAAGAAAAGACAAGCAAATTATCTTTCTCTTTTAAGGTAGCCCACTAGAAATAGTGAAAGATTATTGTGTGTGGGAAAAGTGGTGCAAAGAAATGGAAAATTCGGTTTCAAAAGGGGTCCACACACCAATGGGACTCTTGGTGCAAGTTATGGAACTATATTGAATAGCTCAACTCCCCAAGGGATGTTCCATTGTTCTCTATCTCACATGATCCCTCAAGTCAATGCCTTTGCTCTTAGATCATTGAGCAAAGTGACTTTAGGAATGACAACTCCAAGAATGAGGGATGTTTGATCAACTTAATATGAATGCATTCCTAGTTATGCATGATATTAAATCTAATATGATTTAAACTAGCATGGATATGATGATAAGATAAAAGATTAGTAAAACTTTATCCTAGCATGATATACTAGTCTAATGTGAGAGTGCTATGATAATGGAAACGCTTCTTAAAATGCTTATTAAGATGATTTCTATTCAAAGAGAGGCTAAATGCTTGATTTAAAAATGATTATAGTTTAGATGCATGAAACTTGGATATGCTTAGTAAAATGTCTATAAGTTTGATACTAAAGACTTGGATCCTTTTTTTAAGAAGGAATGGGCTCTATTTATAGGGGAAATAGGGCAATGGATGGTCAAGGTTGGATAATCTTAACAAGGGCCAGGATTAAAAGTTAATCAATCCATGTTTACAATTCTCACCAATGAAATGGTGACAATTGTCAACAAAAGACTGCTTGAGAGGATATGTAAGAAGCATTAAATGCTTGAGAAGACATGAAGGTTACCTTAGGAGGTAAGGGTTGAGGTTAGGTTAGGGTTATCCATTGGATAAAGCTTTTACCCAAAGGATAAACTCTTGTGCAAGGGTTAAAGGGATAACCATGGTCAAAGCCATCAATGCTTGATGAGACCCTTGGGTTAGATGAAGGTTGAGTTATAGAGAAAGTCTCTAATCATGTAAGAAGGTTGAGCTAACCATTAATGGTTAGGAAGACTTTAAAGGTTAACTTGTTGAAGACATAAAGACTTTAATGGTTTTCAAAGACTTTGAGGGTTTGAGAAGTGACTTCCCTTTGCTTAGGGATGTGACAATATTTAGAAGATGGATTAGGCTAATTTAGAAGTGATTAGAAGAATCTACAAGGGGGTTTAGAGAGGCAAGTAGGAGATGTAGGAAAATGCAAGTGGATGGAGGGGAATTTTAATTAAAATAAATTACTTTATTTCAACAAAAATGGATGCAACTTGCATAAATACAAGTGGGGGTTTTAAATAAATATATTGGATTTATTTACTTGCAAGGATCAATTTAATTAAATGTAAATTTAATTAAAAGGAGAGAAAGAGAAATTAATTAAATAAAGTGATTTATTTAATTAAAGGTTATGAAAGACTTAGGTGAACTTAATTAAATAAATTAAGTAATTCATTTAATTAAATAGAGGAATGTGAATAATTTAATTAAATATAATTTAATTAAATAGAGGAATGAGGTTAAAATGAATATTAAATATTCACTTAGGAAAGTGGTCATTTTTAACATCTACATTTTGCCCCTCTTTGAAGTGACATGTGTGCACATGTTAATTCAAAGAAATTTTTGCCAGATATGATGTTTGTGTCGAAATGTTGTTATGATGCCCTAGATTTGATGAACGATATTGATGATGTCCCCTCAGAAGATGAATCAAAGATTTTGAAAATTTTGTTGATTTGATGAGCATTTTTGTATTAATTGCATTTTGAAATTTTGACTATGTTGAATCCAGTGTAGTTGATTCATCTCCCGAAAAATGATGTTTGATAAGGTTAAAAGTGAGAAAATGAGCAAAATACATGCCCCACCAACTAACCCCTTTTGACTTTTACCCTATAAAAAGGTAAAAAGTGATTCTATTCTTATCATTTGCACATTTGTCTCCTTGTGATTGTGACACCTTAGCTCTGACAAAAATGTCAGTTCCTTATGCTTCTCAGCGATTTGAGCATGTTCGTCAATATCGGAGGCCCGCCGTGTATGGTCCACCTGCAAGTCATCTAAATTTTGCCACGTTTTTGATTAATTTTGTCAATTTTGATCACGCTTTTCATTTTTTGTTTTCAAATTCATCGTTTTAGCGTGTAGGCAGTCTAGAATAGCACATACGATAAGCATCATAACGCGTAGGGTAACCTAGCTAGCTTAGCATCTGAGGTGCATTCTACAATGCGTCACAAGTTTAGGATAGCATGTTTAGTCTTTTAGCACATGGGGTTGATAGGTAAGCGCGTAGAAGGTGTAGGATAGCGTGTAAGGTGAAATAGCACATAGGGTAAGTAGGTTAGCATGATGGAAACCCCAGTTAGCGCATAGGTTAGTTTAGCGTGTAAAATAAAGATTATAGCACGTAGGTGAGGAAAGATAGTGCATGTCCTGTAGCTTAGCACATGGGAGGGATGTTTATGGCGCATGAGTAAGAAAAATAGGTAGAAAAAGACTTGGAAGAATGTGTTGCGGGGGGAATAGATGAGGTAGATGGCTTAGGAGCAGATAAGTGTCTGCTGATGTTCGAGTCTTGATATGATGATTAATGTCCGATACGAGTTCTGATTCTTGATTTCCGATATGATTCCTGATGTGATGCTTGCGTTATGGATTTTTAATTGCTTGTGTTATGGGTTTTTGATATGATTTCTTGATATGATGCTTTGATTTTCGATATGGTGCTTTGATGTTGCTTGCATTATGGGTCTTTGATTTTCAATATGGTGCTTTGATATTTGAAATGGGTCTTTGATATGATTTCTCAATATGGATCTTGGATTTTTGATATGGGTCTTTGATATGATTTCTTGATATGGTGCTTGTCTTGATGCTTCGTTGTTTCAAGTTGATTTTGTTTTGATTGGATATATCAAATAGATGTGGGAACTGACGATGGACATTTGTTGTTTTGCAGGCACAACTTGGTGTACTTCAGTCACGAGACCGATTTCCATGACCATGGTCATTGATTTCACGATTGTCATAGGCTGATAGAGATGTGATTGAGAGATGCAATTTGACATCTTTATTAGACATGTCTCGATATATCATTAACTAGGGTTTTTTGACAGCTTTGGCAGAGAGGTGGCATAGTGACACGAACACCTTCCATTTGGCTACTAGCGAGATAATAGTCACACCTAAGGACTGTTATCGCATTCTGTGGATTCTGATTGTGGGGGCCTTGTTTCCATATGAGCAGACTGAGGAGGGTGGGACAGAGGCTCTCCATCGCATCTTCTAGGATGATCAGATTTGTGGATATGAGATCCCATGGCAGGAGTTTGTAGATCTTGATTATGCTCATCTACCCTCTGTTCTAGCAGGTTTCATTGGTGGTTTTTTGTGTCCCGACTGTAGGTCGAAGGGACTAGCTATGGGATGGGGATTGGTGTTGGAGGACATGGTTACACAAGGATGTAGGTTTGCATGGGGGTCTTGTATGTTAGCGCACCTTTATAGGGAGCTGCACCAGGTAGTGTATCTAGGATACATGAGTTTGTTAGCGGGGGTGACCTTATTACAGGTGTGGGCCTGGGAACATATTTCGGCAGCAAGGCCACTTGTAGATAGGGATAGGCCGGTTGGGCGAGCATATTCATATGGGTATACAGGTATAGTTGTCCAGTGTAAGCTGGGCAAACTAGAACACTGACGGAGAGTATTGGATGATATTGATACGGTCATCTGGAGACCGTATATGGATTGTGAGATGTGGGCTGAGGACGGGCTAGAGATGCCCTATATGTATATGTCTAGATATTTGATTGGGTGGACGCCCTTTATTATTAAGCAATTTTTGCATAGTCATGTGCATCAACAGTATGGGAGACAACATGGGATACCACAGGGAGCATGTTTATATGCTTGTTGGAGACAGGATGTGCCTGAGTGGGGGCCCACAGTGGATAGTGTAGCGGTAGTAGAGGAGTACATGACATTGGTAGGCCAGATCTAGGATTATGGAGCTAGGGTTGTTGATGCGGGGATGACAGAGGAGTTCTCGACCTACTTCACGACACATGTAGTGGCACGAATATCAGATCTAGCAAAGATGCTACCTGTTTTTGATGATGAGGAGGATGAGAAGCCAAAGAGGTGACGGGGATTTAGATAGAGAGATGAGGAGGGAGAGGAGGTCAGAGAGGGAGGTGGTGATGATGGAGGAGGTGATGGAGGAGGAGGAGGAGGAGGAGGAAGAGGAGGAGGATATGGAGGTTATAGAGGAGGTTTCGAGAGAGATAGAGGATGAGGAGGGGATGGAGGGAGAGGAGGAGGGCTTCTCCTTGGTGGTGGTGGTGAGGGTAGAGTAGGTGTTGTGTTAACAACGGCGGGGGGTATAGAGGATGATAGGCGACCCGCCCAAAGGAGGAGATCAGATGTTCTACCTCCACCAATGCCTCAGACAGGGATAGGTATGGGTGGGACCATGACATAGGTATCCATTCAGATTAGGGTACCCACCCATCGATAGGACTCATAGATTAGATCCCTACAGGTCACAGTGCAGCAACTACAGGTGCTAGCACAACAGTGATAGATTAAATAGATTACAGCAGAGCGGGATACAGAGAGAGAGCATCAAGGTCAGGCATAGGAGCTTGCAAAGAGATTGCAGAGAGCGACAAGTGGTGCCTCGATGCGAGACACACTGAGAGAGATATGGTACATAGCCATGGCGACCAAGTACTACAGGCAGTTATATGAGGATATAGTCCCTAGAGAGCATAGAGCTCCTAGCTATGCAACTAGTCGATCTGCTCGGAGTCAGATGGGGACAGAGAGTAGAGGTGTTATGGGGCCTTCTCGATGTGATCCACCTGGGGGAGATCTAGGAGCTGGGACATCTACTATGAGACCATCAACCTCAGGAGATAGTCATACCTGAGAGACCTATCTTTGTTGTATTTTGGTCATTTTATTGTATTTTGATAGACATGATACCCCTTGTACATTTCGACCATTTTGATATATATATATATATATATATGGCACCGATTTCTCTGATTCTCATGTGATGTGTTACAGATGATGATTTATGATATGCATTGATATGATGTATCTATGATGATGATGTAATACTTAGATAGTGATGCTTTTGTTTTTTATTATGATGTATGAGCTATAATGATGAAAATATGATGATGCTTTGTTTATCTTGATCTCGTTGATGTATGATGTGAGATGTATCTTGAAAATGAGATTGATGATAATGATAATGACGTGAGATGTATGCAAGATGAGAATGTGATATGCAGCTAAATGCAAGTGTAAAATGATATGCAACTAAATGCAAGTTTTAAAATGATATGCAACTAAATGCAAGTTTTAAAATGATATGCAACTAAATGATCACCCTCATTTTATCGTTTGTCATTCCTGTGTAGTCACATGTTTTTGCTCTATTTTTGTTTGTCATCATTGAGCTTTTGATATGTTGGAAGTTTATACAAGCATAATGGTATAATTGAGCCATACTGACTTGAGTAAAACGTACATGGATTCTGATATTGCAAGACGACACAAGCGTCGAGGTATAATTAAACCAAGATGACCTGAGTGTTGCTTGCATAAAAATAGACAAGAGTTAACCATTTGTATGTGCAAAGTGGAATAATGTCTTCAATGATATGTTTCCAATCATGTCTCAAGACAAATTTTGCATCATACAAGTGATCACCTCCCAAACAGAAAACCTAAAAATATCAGACTGTCCCGCTACTTTCTCTAGCTCGATGTATTGTTGAGAAATCTAGGAGATCCAATGATTCAAAAATTTGAAGTGCAAAATAGTCAAAACTTCATGCGAGATGTAAACAAATTATAATTTAAAAAATCATCCATCATGTGTGTGTTGAAGTTGTTAATTGGATCAGTGTCTTGTTTTCTCTGCGAACTAGCTGTTGTTGACAGGGTTGCCTTAGCGTGTTGTGATTCTTGTTTGCTTGTTGTTGGGATGCTTCAAGTCAGAGGAATGTTTCCCCTAGTTATAAATATCTATTGATGTGGATATTCACAGTGATTATCAAGTCATGGTGGGATATGATGAACTGATCTTCAGATAAGCAAGGACAGTGACTACGCTAAGTATGTCCAGGATAATGTTGCGTAAAAAGTGTTGGGCGATGTTTATTTAGCTTTGAATTTGGATGTAAAAGATATGAGTAATGATAGATAGAGGATTTTTTCCCTCACAAATAGCGCATGTTGCCAGGTTTTCACCACTTGTTTTTTTTTGCACCTTTTTGTTGTTTTTCTGATTTTTTGTATTTTTTTAATTTTTTGATTTTTTTTTTTGTATTTTTTTAGTTTTTCGTGCATTAGACCACTTAAGTATAGAATTTATTCAGATGGATGTTGTTGGTTGGTTCGTCGAGCACATATCCTTTTGCAGTTGTTAGTTGATAGGTGCCTGATCCATAGGATGACATGATAACATAGGGACCTAACCAGTTAGGTTCAAATGATTTCTTGGATTTTCTTTGAGTACAAGATCACCGACTTTACAAATCCTAGGGATTACTCTGTGGTTGTAGCTTTTGCACACGTGTTGCTGGCATGCTTTGAGATGATCATAGACATGTTGTCATTTTTCATCCAGAAGCTCTAGTTCTTGCAATCTATTTACCTGATACTCCTCATCTGGTATGAGGCCTCTTAAAGATACTTTGAGTGATGGAATTTCTACCTCAAGAGGTAAAATTGCCTCTGATTCGTACACCAATGAATATGGCGTAGCCCCTATGGGTGTCCTGATGCTTGTCCTGATGCTAGTCCTGTATGCCCAGAGTGTCGGATTGAGTTGTACATGCCAATCCTTACCTGCATCATTTACTATTTTCTTTAGGATTTTCAAGATTGTTTTATTTGATGCCTCTGCTTGACCATTCCCTTGTGGGTAGTAAGGTGTAGAGAAATGATGTTGGATTTTGAATCGCTCACATAGTTCTCACACATCCTAATTTTTGAAGGGACGCTTGTTGTCTATGATGATGGAACTAGAAATGTTGTATCTGCAAAATAGATAATTGAGAATAAAATAGGCAATCTGCTTTCTAGTTACTATGATCATTGGGACTGCTTCAATCCATTTTGTGAAATAATTTGTTGCAATGACAATGAACTTGTGTCCATTTGAAGAGGAAGGATGGATTTTCCCTACTAAATCAAGTCCCCACTGATAGAAATGCCAAGATGTCGTAAATGGTTGTAACTCTTGTGCTAGTGCATGGATAAGATTGCCATAAATTTGGCACTTAGGACATTTCTTTGCAAATTGATAAGAGTATTTTTCCATCGTCGGTCAGTAGTATCCCATTTTTAGAAGCTTTTTAGCAAGAGTAGGACAGCTTGAATGTGTGCCATAGATACCCTCGTGAAGCTCGTGTAAAGAAGAGTCAAATTCATTACGATCAAGGCAACAAAGAAGAGTACCATCTAGAGCTTGATGGTAAAGTGTGTCAGTGGTTAAGGTATAACGAGTGGCTTGCCGGATAAAGTTGTGTTTTTTATTACGAGATAGGTCAATGGGTAGGGTATTGGTTTTAAGATATTCATAGATTGTCCCGTTTAGAGGAGAGTCTGGACCGGTTAAGGCATAGATGACATGGGTAGGAGAATTGTCATAGGTTGGGGAAACGGTTGCTCTACCAGGAACTCATAATGACTTTGTTGCTCTAGAATTTGTAGCTATGAAGTGATAGTGGCCATTGCATCGGCCTATTTGTTGTCCAACCTTGGTATTTGATCAAAGGTGATGTGTACAAAGTACTGTTTGAAGTCATCCACCATTCTTTTGTATGGCATCAACTTGTCATCCTTTGTCTGATATTCATTGTTGATCTGATTTATAACCAGTTGGGAATCTCCATAAACTTTCAATTTCGTGATTCTCCATTTGACGACCATTTTGATTCCTGTGACCAGGGCTTCATACTCAACGATGTTATTGGTGCATGGGAACATGAGTCTATAGGATCTGGGAATGGTGTGTCCTTCGGGGGTGACGAACAAGATGACGACACCTAATCCATGTTGGGTGTAGGAACCATCAAAGTACAGGGTCCATTGCTTGAGTGTAACAGTAAGTACATCCATGTCTAGAAATTCTACATTCATTGGTTGCTTATGTGGTAGTGGTGCTTTAGCTAATTGATCACTTGTCCCTTGATAGCCCGACGCTCTGTGTATTGGATATCAAACTTACTGAGAATCATGACCCATTTAGCCAATCGGCCTGTGAGAGCTGCTTTGTTGAGTAAATACTTGGGAGGATCATTTTTTGCTACTAGCTTGATTGTGTGAGCTAGCATGTAATGGCAGAACTTTTGAGAGGCGAATACCACAACTAAACAAGCCTTCTCAATGAATGTGTAATTTAACTCATATCCATTTAATATTCGGCTAATGTAATATATAGCTTGTTCCTTGCCTTCTTGATCTTCTTGTGCTAAAAATGCCACAATGATACTTGTGTTGTTGATATGTAGAGAATGAGCAGCTTTCCTGCTATTGGTGGTACCAAAACTGGTGCATTCATTAGATATTGCTTGATTTGATAGAATGATTCTACACACTTTGCTTCCCATTTGAATGGTATGTTTTTATGTGGCAGATGATTGAATGGTAGACTTTTATCTGCTAGTTGGCATATTAATCACCTGATAGTCTATAGCCATCCTTGTAGAGATCTGAGCTAACTAGTGTTCCTGGGAGGTGGCATCTCCATGATGGCCTGTACCTTCACTCGGTCTACTTCAATGCCCTTTTTAGACACAATGTAGCCTAATAATTTACCTGATGTCACCCCAAAGACACACTTCTTAGGGTTTATCCTAACTTGGAATTGCTCCAATCTTTGAAAGATTTTATCTAATACGCCCAGATGTTCTGCTCGAGTGAATGACTTAGCCAATAAATCATTCACATAGTCCTCTATGAAGGTATGCATCATATCATGAAAGATTGTCGTCATTGCTCTTTGATAAATTGCCCCAACATTCTTCAAGCCAAAAGGCATGACGTTCCAACAATATGTTCCCCAAGGACAAGTGAACGTTGTTTTATCTCGATCCTTTGGAGCTATCTTGATTTGATTATAGCCAGAGGAACCGTCCATTAATGAAAGCATTGCATGGCTCGCTGTGAGGTCCACAATTATGTCGATACCAGGTAAAGGAAAGTCATCCTTTGGACAGGCTTTGTTGACATCTCTAAAATCTCTGCATATTCTGATGCTTCCATCTAGTTTTGAAATTGGTACAATGTTTGAAATCCATTCAGCATAGTCTATAGGTCGAATGAATCCAACGTCTAATAATTTCTTTAGTTCAGCTTTGACCATTAATGCTACATGTGGATCCATCTTTCTTAACTTTTGCTTAACGGGTGTAGCTCTTGGAGCAATAGATAAATGATGCATGATTAGGTTTGGATCTATTATGGGCATATCAGCATAGGACCAATCAAAATTGATTTTGTTTTTGTGAAGAATCTGATACACTCTGGTTTTTCCTCTTTTGTCAGTGATTCTGCTAGGTGTAGCTTTTGTACCAATGTTTATTGATTGAGTTGGCTCAATCAATATGGGTGATTGCTCCTGATAGTGTTCAAGAAGAGTGTCAAGTCTCCCATCCTTAGGTGTCTTGAAAAGGTTTTCACCCTCAAATGCGTCCTTTATTTTGACTGTTTTGTGATCTAGTGCTGCCATTGACTTGTTTTCAACATTAGATCCTTTGTTTCTTTCATTTTTGTGACTGAGAGACTTGGCACCCTCCTGATTGCAGATATCATTATTTTGTTCGCTGGTAGAGCATGTTTTTGGGTTGATTATACATAGGTAATGGACAATGGATTCATCATTTGGAAGAATAGGTATATCATGGTGTTCAGGTTCGTCTCAGTCTATCAAATCAGGAAATACAAGTGGTAGAGAGTCATTTGGTGGGTCGAGGTCGGCTATGGTAAGTGTCATGATAGAGGTATCATTAAGGCTGTCTAGGATGTTCATTAGGTTAATGATATTGTCGAGGTTTTTGATGGTATCATCTTTCATGTAGACTTGTTTGTAGTATCACTACTCGTTTCCCTTAGCTTCATGGATATGTTGTGGACCGAATTCAAGTAATCGAGACTATGTGCCTTGTCCTTCCTAAGAAAGGGGTGTGTGTGAATGTATAGCACCTTCGGGGACATCCTCAATAGTATTTGAACAACTACCCCATTCATAGCCATTAGAATTAGTTTCAGAAGTACTGTCCCAGAGTCTTTCAATGTTGTTGACAGGTATGTTGTAGGGTGAGAAGAGATCTCTAATAATTGATACCAGTCTTGTAGTTTTTTCTGATTCTGAATCAGAACTTGCTTGTACCCTTTGCATTTGTTCATACACTATTTCTCCTTGGGGAGTAGTGATTTCTTTAGGTGGCGACTCTGCCTTATTTTGAATAGGTTCTTGTACATGATGCACTTTTTCATAAGATGCCTCTTCCCTTTGAATGGTCAGTTCCTCTTGTCGTTTCTCTTTTTCTTGGTGTTCTCTCTCTTTCCTTGTTGTTTCTTCTATTTGGTGTAGTGCCTCTCGCCATGAGTCCTCGTTGTATTTCTTCTTTGCTTTCCACTAAGGTTTTTGATACTTATTTTGTTTTTTCCTTGGGGGTATGATGTGTCCATATCCCAGTCCTTTTTTGTCTCGAGAAAATTGTGAAGGAGGGTCTAGTGGTTCTGTAATGCCTTCTTGACGCTTGCCTATAGGTCCTTTGTTGTTGTATCCCATCCATTGCATGATCAAGAATCATTTTCCATACCGTTGTGTTGGTATGGCTACCTATAGAGTAGCAGCTCTGACATCTCCCTCATCCTTGTATAGCCAACTAAGGATGTCTTTCTCTTCTGATTCATGTGCTAGTGTGCCCAATTGGATAAATTTGCCATCAAACTTGGTGATGGGCTATGTTGGTTGATGTGTTGATGCATAAGGTTGCCCATGAGATTTGGGTGATGTTGGCAATTTGGATAGGCACATTGGTTCGAAAGAGTATTCTCCCATGCCTTTCTCTTTTATTTTCATCTTTTGTTTGAAATCCATGGATAAAGATTTGAGCTTTTCTTGATGATGATCTAGTGCTGAGGAAGCTAGAGCTTCCCTATTGTGTGGAACTAAGTTGTCTTGAGCTGCTCCCATAGCATTGCAATGTTGAAAGGGATTATTATCGGCCGATATGGAAATCTCCTATCCATTATATGGGAATTTGACACACTGGTGGTAGGTTGACAACACTGCTTGCATTTCATGTATCCAAGGATGACCCAATAGAATATTGTATGTTAAGTCTATGTCTAAGACTTGGCACATAGTGTCCCTTTGTATCAGTCCTATCTGAATAGGTAGTATCACTATTCCTTTGGATGATCTTTCTTCATCATCATAGGCCTTGATGGTGATCTTTTTGTGTGGATCAATAGACTGTTCAGAGAAGCCTAATGCACAGATAAGTTTTAAAGTACAAATATTGAGACCAGCTCCTCCATCTATTACTCTTTTAACTTGACGTTTGTAGACTAAGACTTCAATATGAAGTGGAGTATTATGTGGATGACTCAAAGAGATATTATCATGTTTGGAAAAGGTGAGATTATGAGGCCCTGTTGTATGAGCCACCATGGCTTGAAATTTATCAATGTCCAGATCTTGAGGCACATTGGTTTCAATGAGTGCTTCTTCTAAGATTTCCTTATGTTTCGGCAAGAGTTTGAGTAACTCGAGTATGGATATCTGAACATGAGTTCTCCACAGTTGATTAACCAAATCATATTGAGTCTTGGGGATAGTGGTCGATGTTGATGTATGCCCTTTCAAGACGTATTTTTGAGCTATGGTTGTCACATTGATTGATGTATGGTCTTGTTTGTCCTTGATTTTCATGACATTTATTTGGTTGTCATCTGTTGATATGTGATTGATGGTGTTGTTGTACAAATGATTTATGCGAGCTCCCTGTGTATCATTTGATGATGAAGCTCCTTCCTTGTTGTAATCGGGAAGAGGATTTTTAGAAGTGTCATGATCACCATTTATTTTGAGACCATCAACTGTTAAATGACCTCTATTGATCATATCTTGAACAATATTCTTAAGCCTCATGCAATCATTTGTGTGATGTTCTTTGTTTCAATGAAAATCGCAAAAATGCAAGTCATTCCACCAAGGTGGTTTGATCTGGGGTTTGAAGTTGTTTATGGATGGCAACGTGATAATCTTGTTTGCCAGGAGTTTGTGAAATGCTAACTCTAAGGTTTGCCCCAATGGTGTGTAGATGTGTCTATTTGGGAAAGTGTTTGTGCTACCTCTTTGATTTGTATTATTCCCTTGGTTAGTGTTGTTGCCTTAGGTATTGTTGTTGGTGTTTGAGATTGAAGGTCCTTGATTGGTATTTTGTGGATAAGTGTTAGTGCCTTGGTTAACAGTTTTTTGATTCTTGTTAGATTGTGGATTACCTGATAAAGCTAATACTGGTTGTTTAGACTTCATATCATTAGCATAAGCTCCTCCCTCATTAGCAATGTTTTTGTTTTTGGTCCAAAATCTGGATTTATCTAAAGTGTTGTTGTTGTTTTGGTTGTTAAAGTGAGTGGTGGATGAATTAGTTCCTTCCTTAAAGAACTTCAATGTTCCTTTCTTAATGCGGGATTCCTCTACTTGGATTCCGTTTTCGATCAACTTAGCAAAAGATGGTATGCATTGGAGCTTGAGTTGATAACTCATCTCACTATTTAGATTGTCGATAAAGATCTCCATCTTTTCCTTTTCAGGCACATCTCAAGGATATCTTGAAACCATATGTCTCCAACACTGAAGAAACACCATGAATGTTTCATTGTTTTTCTGTTTGGTATTACATACATCCAACATGGTGATCACGTGTTGAATATTATAGGAGTATTGTGTGATAAATTTGTTTACCAACTCATCAAAGGATCTGATGGGAGGTGTAAGTTTAGGCAACCACTCCATTGTTTTCCCTCCCAAACTTCGTGGGAATAACCTCATTAAGTAAGTGTCATCATGAGCAAATTCTAGGCTTATGGTATGAAATTCCCAAACATGATCACAGGGATCACTTTTACCATCGTATTTGTCGTATTTTGGTACATCTGAATTCGGGGGAAAAGGTATCATGTTTAATCTCCTATCAAAGGAGTAAGGACAAATTTCATCCAAGGAGTATCGCACTGTGGTCCCCTGTTGCATGTCTTGCATTTTTCTTTGCAACATTTGAGTTTGTTGTGTAAGAGCGATTATGGGTGCATTTGTTCGTCGAGGGAAAGCTTCTTCCCTTTCATTGTCCCTAGTTCGGGCATGGTTGTGTTCAGGTATGTTATGTTGTTCAGGTATGTTTTTAGGGTCATGTGTTTCTTCTTCTCTCTGTTGTTCTTGATAGACGTAATTTTGAGACCTTGTCCTAAAAATTTGTTCGTCAACCTTCCTTAAGTTTTCAGCATCGAAATCTTCAGGAAGTCTAACTCCTTTGCTAGTTAGCATGAGCATATATTTTTCCTTGTCAGCTTCAATGAGTCTTTCCATGAGCTTTTGGAATGAGGGGTTTTCTTGACATTCTTGGAGAAGTTCCTCAGTGATCTTTGTATCTCCCAGATCAATAGAATCGAAAGGGTTGGATAATCTACGACCCATACTTGACTCTGGTTGTAGTTCACTTTGCTTGTTTCTTTGAGAGCGAGTGACAATGGGCATCTAGTAAAAGCTTTATGTGACAAAGGGGATAACATCTTATTCTTCTCGTTCAGGGGTTGGTGGTTCGGGTCGAGCTACATTATAAGTGATGCAAATTTGTGCGAATAAAGTGAGATTAATATTTCCTCCATGATTTAAGCGTTGGTTGAATGCCGCTTTCTGAATGTAAGCTCTTCTTCTTAAGGGTTCTTTGTCAAACTCATTTGATTTTCCTTGAAGATACAATCACATATGATGCAAGAATGTGTGATGTGATTTAAAAAGTTAGCAATTGATATAGAGAAACTTATTCCATTTGGAAAGTTTTTTAGAACTAGGTTGTCTCTTCTTTAACTCAGTTTTGTGATGAAGACTTGCTCTTCTCAAAATATGAGGAGTGGTCATACACAAATGATCAATGATTTACTTCGATGTTGGATTGGGATAATTTGTTTGAAAAACTCAAGCTTACTTTATCAAGTAGAGGTTTAGATTCATCCCCACGACAAAGTGTGTCAAATGATATGGATAAGAGTCTCTCGATATGGAAAATTGATTTGACAACTCAAGGATTAAACTCGGTATTTTGTTTGTTTTGATAGAATCTGTTTAGATGGCGAACCTTTTGATCAATGTGATGGTTTGATCTCTAGCTAGTTTAAGATTGGACAAATTTGTTCTAAGGATGCTTGGTTAATTTTGGAATTGTTTTCTTTGATAACTTGGTTCAGATTCTAACTGGTGAGTTTGACAAAAGGCCCAAAAGGGTGTTTAGGACTGGTGATAAAATTTTCTAAAAATGCCTGGTGTACTCTCTATTTTTCTATGTTTTTACCATGTGCTAAAACAGAGACTAGATGCGCTATATGATGATCTAGCTACGCTACAGGAAATTCCCTATGCATTAAGCTGCTTATGCTACGCGCTAACTTAGAGTTGTGAAAATTGTTTCTGATTGGAAATATTATGTGCTAATATGTCCCGATTAAGCATTGTAGTTTAGAATGAGAGCACTAAGTTAAGCCTCCTATGTGTTATGCTGATGCTCAAAAGCGCTAATATGGTTTCACAAAGTGCCATTGAAATGTTAACCAGTATGATAACTGTTTATGTGCTATTTTGACTGATGAAAGCGCTAAGTTCTAGTTTGCTTGCGCTATTGAATGGTTGATACATGCTAGGAGGTTGCTCCTACGCACTAAACTACCATGATTGATTTGTTGTTGGCTTTTTTTAGAAATCTTTACATTTGTTTGTTTTGATGGATGATTTTCTGAAAATAACTTGAAAACATGGCATACAAGAGATAACCAATTTTGCCTATGCTAAGCAGATAGTGTATGTTCTGCGAGGATATGTTCAAATCCCCAATGTTTTCACAGGTTTGGATACAAGTAAGATAAATTAGATAGACTCTTTATTCAAGGGTCATCAACAATACCATAGTTCACTAGTCTCGATACTCCGTCAGCTCAAACAGTCATGTCACCCTGTAGGCGGCGCCCATTTTTTGCCTTTTGCCAGAAATTAACTCAAAGTGAATTGCTTCATAGTTGAGTAGTTATCCTGGGAGATATATGGTGAGTAATCTTAGGGGCGGATTCTTACCCACCCTTGTACTATGATATTGAAGATGTTTGGATATTGACTTGGCTCAAAGTTTCTATTTCTAAAGTTTTTAATCAGGCTTTCATTCGGTCTTCAATGATAAACTCCCTCGGGAGGCTTCCCAACCTTAAGAACAAAGGATTTATGTATCTTAAAGATACTGGGGGAAGGCTAATCATTGAGCAAAACCATTGAAGGGACTTTCGTCAACCTCCACTTTTGACTATAGTGGGTTGGAACACTTGGCGATAAAGTTGTTTCCCACTTAGGTCGTTCCCCTCTCACCGACCATTTAAATGACGCTCTAAGAGAAACTTGGGAGGGCGGGCCTGCTAAAGGTTTTAAGTACTTGAAATGAAGAAAGCATGAAAGAGTGGTTTGGATTTTTTATCACCTAGTTAAGGGGAGAGCATATACCTTCCACTTTCGAGACAAGGCAAACACTCTTCTTTTTAAGTTTTAAGTCAATGATTTGCTAACTTCTATTTGGAGATGTTGTTCCAACAAGCATGGTGTTCTTTTTAACCTTTCATAACAAAGTGTGTATTTCCAAAACTTTTGAAAAATAAGCTTGGTCAACAAAGTAAATCGTGATTTGGTCAAGAAAATTTAAAGTCGATAGGGGAAAGTTTTCCCTCTTTGCTTTGCATAAAATGAAGATGAGGTTCTTTTTCCTTTGCACTAAAAATGAAGTTGGTCCTTTTAAACACCAAAGGAAGGTGATGTTTGTTTTAACCATGCTGAAAGTAAATTTGCTTGTTCTTTTTAGAGCCCCCAAATGAAGTGTTTTTCTTAACTTGCAAGAAAGTAAATGTGAATTTTGTTGTTCTTTTTACCTTGCAATAAAGAAAAGATGAAGTTTATTTTAAACACTAAAAAGAAGTCTGCAATTCATTTTAAGCATCCAAATGAAATGATGAGGTTTATTTTAACTTTTGGAAAAAGGAGAGAATGGGTTCTTTTTAACTAACTTCTTTTAAAAGAAAGTGAAAATAAAACCTCTAAACTAACTCTTGTTGCTTCTGTACAAAAGATTAGAACCTGCATGAAAAATCCATTAGAAATCAAATTTTGATGTTGGCTTATACAAGCCTAAAATGATCTTCCCTCGGTTATAAATTTTGCTTCTTTGTTACATCTATGCGCTAAACTATTGCACCTATGTGCTACAGAAATGCACAGAAGTGCTACAACATGATCCCTATGCATTGGATTGGTTACCAGATGCGCTAGCTTGTTTTTCTAATACGTTATGATTTTATAATTGTTAGTTAGAGTATTGTGTACTAACTTATGTGCTGAATGCGCTAATGATAGAGTCTAATGCGCTAAACAGTAAACCAGATGCGCTAGAAAAAGGTTTCTAAGAGCTAAAAGAAGGCTCCAATGCGCTAACTCAGCTTTTCCATGTACCTTCTATATCAATCCTGCATTAAAAATGATGTCTTATGGGGTTATGCCCCACAATGGGCGCTAGAAATGTGTGCGGGAAGAGTGGTGCAAAGAAATAGAAAATTTGGTTTCAAAAGGGGTCCACACACCAATGGGACTCTTGGTGCAAGTTATGGAGCTATATTGAATAGCTGAACTCCCCAAGGGATGTTCCATTGTTCTCTATCTCACAGGATCCCTCAAGTCAATGCCTTTTCTCTCAGATCACTGAGCAAAGTGACTTCATGAATGACAACTCCAAGAATGAGGGATGTTTGATCAACTTAATATGAATGCATTTCTAGTTATGCATGATATTGAATCTAATATGATTTAAACTAGCATGGATATGATGATAAGATAAAAGATTAGTAAAAGTCTATCCTAACATGATATACTAGTCTAATGTGAGAGTGCTATGATAATGGAAATGCTTCTTAAAATGCTTATTAAGATGATTTATATTCAAAAAGAGGCTAAATGCATGATTTAAAAGTGATTATAGATTAGATGCATGAAACTTGGATATACTTAGTAAAATGTCTATAAGTTTGATACTAAAGAATTGGATCCTTTTTTTAAGAAGGAATGGGCTCTATTTATAGGGAAAATAAGGCAATGGATGGTCAAGATTGGATAATCTTAACAAGGGTCAGGATTGAAAGTTAATCAATCCATGTTTACAATTCTCACCAATGAAATGGTGACAATTGTCAACAAAAGACTGCTTGAGAGGATATGTAAGAAGCATTAAATGCTTGAGAAGACATGAAGGTTACCTTAGGAGGTAAGGGTTAAGGTAAGGTTAGGGTTATCCATTGGATAAAGCTTTTACCCAAAGGATAAACTCTTGTGCAAGGGTTAAAGGGATAAACATGGTCAAAGCCATCAATGCTTGATGAGACCCTTGGGTTAGATGAAGGTTGAGTTATAGAGAAAGTCTCTAATCATGTAAGAAGGTTGAGTTAACCATTAATGGTTAGGAAGACTTTAAAGGTTAACTTGTTGAAGACATAAAGCCTTTAATGATTTTCAAAGACTTTGAGGGTTTGAGAAGTGACTTCCCTTTGCTTAGGGATGTGACAATATTTAGGAGATGGATTAGGCTAATTTAGAAGTGATTAGAAGAATCTAGAAGGGGGTTTAGAGAGGCAAGTGGGAGATGTAGGAAAATGCAAGTGGATAGAGGGGAATTTTAATTAAAATAAATTTTCTTTATTTCAACAAAAATAGATGCAACTTGCATAAATACAAGTGGGGGATTTAAATATATAAATTAGATTTATTTACTTGCAAGGATCAATTTAATTATATATAAATTTAATTAAAAGGAGAGAAATGGAAATTAATTAAATAAAATGATTTATTTAATTAAAGGTTATGAAAGACTTAGGTGAACTCAATTAAATAAATTAAGTAATTCATTTAATTAAATAGAGGAATGTGAATAATTTAATTAAATAGAGGAATGAGGTTAAAATGAATATTAAATATTCACTTAGGAAAGTGGTCATTTTTATACATCTACAATTACAAGTATCTTGGGATTGACTTTCACTATAAGCTCAGTTGGAAGACATATAGAACAAAAAGAATACAAAGAGGTTGGAAAGCCTCATACTTACTTCAAAATAGGCATAGAAAAGCAGAACTTTGGGATTGGAAGACCAAGAAAACCCTTTTTGGTTTACTAGTCACACCAGTTGTCCTTTATGGTTGTGAAGTGTGGGGAAGCAGCATGTCAAATTGCAGATGGAGACAATTAGAAAGAATCCAGAAACATCTAATAACAAGCAATCTCAAAGTTAAAAGAATAATCCCGTATGAAATTCTATTAGCTAAAGCAAGTACTTTTCCATTGGAGGCATCTGTGTTAACCCGATTGATATGTTATTTAAAGAAAGCTGAAAACATGGATAAACATCACTGGCCTTAAATGGTTGTGGAAGAGACGATAAAACAGAGAAAGAAAACTTGGATGAAGAAGAACAACAATTGGATGAACAAGTGAGACATCCATTTGCATGAATGTCCTAGCACCAACTGTGAAATAAAAAGTCATGTTAATGAAATTTTTTGAAGTGTTATGTGGACAAAGTAAATTGGATAGAAAAAGCATACTACATTAAAGAGTTTAACCCAACAAAAGATCACGGTGAAAAAACATATTTAGGGGCTATTAAAGGGAAACCAAGGATGCTAGTTGCACAATTGAAAATAGGATCACACCACCTTAGGTGTGAGACCAGTAGGTGGAAGATACCCAAGGAAACATGGGAAGAAAGAGCTTGCATATTCTGCAATAAAGGGGTGGTGGAAACATAATAGCACTTCATCATGGAATGCATGACTTATTAGGACATCAACACTCAATATGAAAATGGTTTGAGGATCGACAACATGCACCAATTACTTGAGGAAGATAGAATTAACCAGATCGCAAGCCTCCTAGTCAAAACCAATAGTAGAATATCTGACAAAGATCAATTAAGGATGCCATTTTCGGTCCCATAGACTGTTTAGTCTCGTGGACATCTTTAAAATATTTCATTCATTCAATGGAGCAATAGAGGGGTTTAACTTGATGGAAATGGAGGGTTCGCTAAATGAATATTTAAATGTGTTCTTTGAAATAGTCTAAAATTTCTAAGATTTCCCTTGTATATGTGAAAACTATGTGTTATTATCCTAGTTGTCATTGTTACTGTCTAAAAATGTTTTTTTTTCTTTTGCAAAAACTTGTATAAGCATGTCTTTGTACTTAAAGTTGTTTGTTTCTTTTTATAAATATTTATAAGTTACGATATAATCTATGCTAAAATTACGATTTTTTGGTTGAAATTCTATATATTTTATAAAAATTGTGCATTGTGTCTATTAGAACCACACATTCTACATGAAATCACTCTAAGTATGTCATATTTTAATTAAAAATCTTGTTAAAGACTTGAAATTTACATGCAAAGTGATTTCAATTCATGTAGCATGTTCATCTCTGAAAACCATAGCCACTCAAACTAGTTTTCTACATTTAAAACCATACTCTACCATTCCAAGTCGCTTGGGTACAAACAAGCCATTCAAACTATTTTTCTGCATTTAAAACCCACCCTACCATTCCAAGTCACTTGGGTACAAACAAACAAGCTAAACTGATGACATATCTATTCAGAGTCTATGTTACTTTGGTGAAAGTCGCTAGTAAAATATATTCATTTATTTAGAAATTTGTGTCACCATTTGCAACATTCATTTTGTTCTTTCAGTTTCTATAAACAAAAGTCATGTTGTTCTTTCATTGTTTATTTCTATATGGTTACTATAGAAAATCTATAAATTTAAGTTTAATTACTTAGTTGTGTAGAATTTATTTCTTTATTATAATGAAGGTGTGTTTATATGAATTGAACTTGCTGAAAATGGAGATCAATGGCTCAACTTATCTTAGAAGAGATGCAAGACAATGTAAATAATCTTGTTTGTTCATTTTTCCATTAGTGGTGAAATTTCAATGTGTATTGCCACACTATTTTAAGATCTTAAGGAGAAAAGATCATATTTATCATTTACCATAGTGAGAATGTGCCACAAGTACCAAGAGTGTTAAACTAATGATATTTGTTTCACACTTCTCAAATCCCATCTATTACTCATGCTATGTAATTATTATATTTTTAGTACTTGGCATGGACATTACTATTGAGTTTGCACCAATCAAAAGTGATTATTATTTTTGCTTTCAAAATAAACTTGGTTTTTGTAAAGTTGAGATTTTTATTTTAAAATTTAAGATATTATAAAAGTTATTTATCTACACTATGATTGGTTTAAAAAATTTGGTGTTATAGGAACAAATTTTTAGGGATGGTAGATTTTTTAGTTTTTTTTTGGATTTCTTTGTATTTTTTTTTAAATGTTTATTTTAAATAGTTTTTTCATTTTTTTTATTATTTATAATATTATAAATAATTTTTTTTCTAAATAGATATATAACTTTTAATAATTCTTTTTTATATCAAAATATAGATAATAAAACCAATTCTAAGGATTTCATTCACTTTCAACTAAATTAAATGAATAATTAAATACAAGTCTTTCTATTAAAAAAAATCCAATTTATTATATGTATTCTTTATAATTGTATTTTGTTTTTGAAATCATTCTATTTTTAATACTTTTTGAAATTCATTAATTTTTTAATCATTTAAATATATACAAAATAATTTAATAACTTTTAATCATAAATTTAAATATTTTTCATTAAGCTATTCAAAAAATTGTGTATTTTCACTTTTATAATTATTAATAGTTATTTATTAAGACCAATTATAATTAATATTGCATAAATATAAAAAAATAATATATTATTTCACTACAAAATAATAATTAAATTCAGATATTTTATATGAATCTAAAAATTAGCAATATAGAAAATGGAGAGCAAAACGCAAAGGTCCGCAGGCGAAAAACAGAAGGAAAATGCAGAGGACGTGAGTCGGAAGAAGCCTGTTAAATGGCGAATTTTGGAAGTTGATTGGGATGAACATGAAGGTATGCAGGTAAAGTCTGAAGAAAGCTTCGACAACATTGGTGGGAATTTAAAACGTCAACAAATTAGAAGGAAGGTTGCCTCTTCCGACAATATAGACATTGACCTAATCGAAAACACTGAATGTGAAAAACTGATCTTTGATCGACACGCGATTATCACAAAAATTATTGGGCCAAAATTTTCAAGAAAAGATATTTGCGACTGGGTAGTAAATCATTGGGGGAAGCATATAATGATAAAATTCCTACCCAAGGGCTTCTTCGTTGTCGTTTTTCCCAAAGAAGAAGAAAGAGATCATACCATTAGCCTTCAAAACTAGTTCCTGGATGAGCACCCACTATATATTCAGCCTTGGGCTCTGAACTTTGACCCTACTTTGCTGGTGGTTTACGATAAACCTGTATGGATTTGGTTATACAACCTTCCGATAGAATATTGGAGCGAGATGTGTTTGGAGACGATTAGAAGATCCCTTGGTACCTTATTGGAAATTGATGAAGAAATCATGGAAGGTGATTTATACACATATGCTAGACTCAAATTAGCAGTCATAAAGACAATCCCCACCTCGGTTATGTTACACACTGCAGATGGTGATTGGAAGCAGCACATAGAAGTTGAAAAAGAAATTAGCGCTTGCTCTCGATGTGGAAGTAAATTTCACAAGTCCAACAAGTGCAGGATGTTTGTAAGAAAGGCCTTTAATCGTCCAAGAAAAAAGCCTAAACAAGTATGGAGGGCAAAAGAGAAGACTCAAGAACCTGATACCCTGCTATTGGAAGGCCCTAAATTCCCCAAAAGTGGAGCAAACCAGGATATTGGTTCGGAGATTCCCATACATGATATCCCACTGGATTGTAACATCATCCCAAGTAATAACATAATAATGTATCCAATTGAATCTATTAGTTTTGATACTTAATGTAAAGTACAGATGCCAATAGCTAACGAGATGAGAGGGGGGATGAATCATACAAAATTAAACTTCCATAAAATCAATAGATTCAACCTCAGTAATTTATACTTCAGCAACTTAACCAAAAACTGTTACACATGCAAACTTATGAACACAAAATCATAATAACACTCATAACACCAGAATTAACATGGAAACCCAAATAGGGAAAAACCATTGTGGGATTTTAGACCCACTAAGAAATATACTCTTCTAGAGTATGCTTGGTTAAAAGAAAATCCTATTAAAGATTACAAACACATTGCTAGATGTGACCCGATTAAGGGATTTCCCTCAGATCTGTTAGGATCTTCACTTTGTTAGAAGTGACCTTGTTAAAGGATTTCAAACACTCACTTAGAATGTTACCTTGCTAGAGGGTTTACATATAAGACTGTTAAGTCCACTCGGTTAAGAGATTTTTTGTCACTTACAAAATAACGGTAATAAAATCTATTTGCAACTTCATATCTAAAATGCTAAAGCAGATTCTTATTTGCTCAAAACAATCTAGTCATAGGACTTATCTTGTCCCTCTATTGGGCTCTCTACTGTATTATTCAAACAAGTCTTCAAGCTTCTGTGCTCGATAATCACTATGTAGCATCCTTGTGCATACACTTGCCCGCATACCTTGTTTATTAACAATTCCTTATTTATAAACAATTGCTAACCGCTAAATCTCCTTGATCACATTTCCCATGATCAATCTTAGCCATCAAATCTTCAAACTTGACTAGGTTCAATGTATCCTTCCGATCTAAAAATGTTTTACCTTACCTTAGGACTTGCATTTGTATCTTGGAACTTGCATAAGGTTATTGCGGTTCAATCTTCGTTGTAGATCTTCCTTCCAATTTTCCTTTGCCATAGATCCTTAACAAACTTCATACACGACATACCAATCATTTATACATCTCCAGCTAATCATTGTCCTTCATTAAATAATGCTTTTATCCATCCCATGCACACTGTCATAACTCGGTTGCAACTCGATAAATACTAAACTTTACTCGGTAGACATTTCACCTTCATTAACCGATATCGATAACCTTAGGGTTTATCAACTAGGTTCATTGCTCGGTTGCATAGTATAGTATGAACCTTACAATCAACAACATATGTAGGATATCAAAACAATCTAAACATCATGATCTCATCGTTGTCTAACTCGGTAATAGTTGCCCACTGAATAACTCATTCCTCCCTTTATTCATCACATTCTTTCTGTGTCTTTTACTGACATCTTAATTCTCTTTGAATCAATCTTCTCAAGATATGGAAACATCATACTAAATCAGATAATCAATTTCTTGACATCAATGACAAAATAATGTTATAAAGATAGTTATCATCCTTCTTCAGTTATACCAATAATCTTCAACAACCTTCTCAATATCCTTATTGAATATCAACAATCTTTCTTACTGTAATGCCAACAATCTCCCCCTTTGGCATTGATGGCAAAACCAACAATTAAATGTTAATACCAACAAGATATCCAAATTGATTCGGATTTAGATTGTTGTTAGACTTCTACTGTTATTCTTGATCTGTTGTCTTCTGAAATCTTCTCCATTTTTCATTAGGCTTCTGAGCTGTTGACTTGCATTTAGTCTTCTCCATTTTTGCAATCTACTCCCCCTGTCATTAGTCTTATGTTATTTCTATCATTCAGGGTTTTATCATGCAGTCAACCATTTAGTCTTCTCCCCCTTTGACAACAATGCCAAAAAGTAAAAGAACTAAATCATGATTTCTTCCTCTGTGAAGTGATTTGCCTTGCTGTGTAACATCTTAGTCTCAGTCAGATCAACTTGTCTCTATTCATTTTTGCCTACACACCTTTAGGTGACCTCCTAAAGTGCATAAATCAGCATCAATCCACACATAATATTTTGTAGATTCATCGAATTGATGCTTTCACTAAGCTCAGTCAGTGAGTAGAAGATAGGGCTAGGACCCCTAACTTGCTTCTGAGATACTCAAAAGTGTCCCTTGGCAGTGGCTTTGTGAAGATGTCTGCTAATTGCTCCTTTGAACTGATATATTCCAGCACAACTTTCTTCTCTTGAACTTCTTCTCTGAGATAATGATACTTTATAGATATATGCTTTGTCTTAGAGTGCATCACTAGATTCTTTGAAATGTTAATGGCACTAGTATTATCACAAAATACAGTTACTGGCTTGGTAACTTTCTCATTTATACCTTCCAACAGTTGTTTGATCCATGCTATATTGGTACAATTCAATGCTGCAACAACATATTCAGCTTCTATTGTAGATTGAGAAATACATCCCTGTTTCTTGCTAAGCCAACTTACTAGTCTTTCTCCCAAAAAGAAAGATCCACCACTTGTTCTTTTCCTGTCATCTATGTTGCCTACCCAATCAAGATCAGTATAAACTTTTAAATCAAAATTATTTCTCTTTTCATATACTAAGCCATAATCTTCAACGCCTCTCAGGTATCTAAAAATTTTCTTGATTGCTGTCATATGAGTTTCCTTGGGATGTGTAGAGAATCTTGCCACAATACCTACTGCATGTGCTATATCCGGTCTACTATGCACAACATTTTGCAATTTTTCAATCATAGATCGATAAAGTGTCTCATCAACAGATGCAGATTCATCATTCTTTGATAATTTACAGTTAGTAGTCATAGGAGTACTTACTGGTTTAGAATCCTCCATTCCAAATTTCTTCAAGATTTCCTTTATGTACTTGGATTGAGTAATGAAAATCTCATCTTTCATTTGCAATATCTGTAAACCTATAAAATACTTTATCTCACCGATTAGTGACATCTCAAATTCTTTGCACATTTCATTTCCAAAGTTCTTGCATAAGGAGTCATTTCCACAAAATATAATGTCATCAACAAATATGGCTGAGATCAGTATTCCATTGTCCTCATCTTTCTTCATGTACATATTGTTGTTTTCACTTGTCCTTATAAAACCAATCTTGATTAAATAAGAGTGCAATCTTTCATACCATGCTCTAGGTGCTTGTTTCAGACCATATAAGGCTTTGTTCAATTTGCATACCTAATCTTTACTCTTGTCTTCAACAAATCCTTCAAGTTGTTCAATGAAAACTTCTTCTAGTATACCATTCAAAAATGCAGATTTAACATCCATTTGATATACCTTGAAATTTTTGAAAGCAGCATATGCCAATAATGTTCTTACTCCCTCAAGTCTAGCCATAGGTGCAAAAGTCTCACCATAATCTATTCCTTCTTCTTGAGCATAACCTTTGCAAACTAGTCTTGATTTGTTGCAAATGACCTCACCTTTTTCATTTAGCTTATTTCTGAAAATCCACTTAGTACCGATTACATTTTTGTCCTTTGGTCTTGGGATTAGTGTCCATGTGTCATTCTTCTTGATTTGATCAATTTCTTCTGTCATAGCATTTACCCAATCTTCACTGGTAAATGCCTCTTTCACTATTCTTGGTTCAAATTCAGAAATCAGACATGTGTTCTGTCTCAGTTTGTTTCTTGTCATCACTAGATCATCTTTATCTCCTATAATCTGACTTGATGCATGATGTCTTCTAACATATTTGGCTAATATAGGCTCCGTAGGTTCTGTATGATCTTCTTCATCACTCAGTAATTGGACATTATCTTCATTTTCTTCAGCAGCTTTCTCGGTAGGACTTCTCGGTTGAACATAAACAAATTCTTCATAATCTTCTGGTTCTTTGGAATTTCCTTCATCATTTCTTTCTGCAAATTCATCAATTTTCACATTTGCACTTTCCACTATTTTGTTAGATGATTTGATCAGACATTTAAATGCTTTACTTCTAGAAGAATAACCAAGAAATGTTCCTTCTTCACTTTTCTGATCAAACTTTCCATTTCTGTCATCTTTGTGAACATAGCATCTACTTCCAAATATTTTAAAGTAACTTACATTAGGTTACTTGTCATACCAGATCTCATATGGTGTCTTCATATTTCCTTTCTTCAGTTGAACTCGGCTCAGGGTGTAAACTACAATGCTGATTGCTTCTCTCCAAAATGTTTGAGGTACCCTCTTTTCTATCATCAGGGTTCTTGCACAATCCACAATTGATCTGTTCCTTCTCTCGGCTATCCCATTTTGCTGAGGTGTTCTCGGTGCAGATACTTGCCTCTTTATACCATGATCATTGCAGTATAAGTTAAATTCATCAAAAGTGAATTCTCCTCCTCTATCAGATCTAAGACATTTCAGTTGTCTTCCTGTTTCATTTTCAACTCTTGCCTTGTACCATTTGAATATTTGAAAAGCTTCTGGTTTTTCTTTTAAAAATATAACTGACATCATCCTTGAGTAATCATCCACAAATAATATGAAATATTTATCACCATAATAACTTTGAACTTTCATAGGACCACAAAGATCAGTGTGTACTAGATCTAAAATTCCTTTAAAAGTGTAGGACTTACTTGTAAAGCTTGATCTTGTCATCTTACCCATCTGGCATCCTCAGCACATAGAATTCTTAGGTTTTTCAAGACTAGGTAGACCTCTTACTCGGTGCTTCTTACTTATTTTGATCAGATTGTCAAAATTTACATGACAAAACCTTTTATGCCATAACCAGGTATCATCTATCTTTGCATAAAGACACTTGTTCCGAGTTGAGTCAAGATGAAATGTATTACCTTTTGTTTGTGTCCTACTAGCAGCTAACTTTCCATGTTTGTCATGAACTTTGACAATTCCTTTCTGAAATTCTATTCGGTATCCTGTATTGCTTAGTTGTGCTACACTCAACAAATTGTATTTCAAACCTTCAACCCAGTATACATCATCACATTTAGCATTGTCAAGAAGTGTTATAGATCCTTTACCTTTTACCGGACATGGTGCATCATTACCAAATCTTACATAGCCTCCATCATAGTCTTCTAATTTAACAAACTTGTGTTTATCACTTGTCATATGATGTGAGCATCCACTGTCTATGATCCAAGAATCATTATTATTTATGTGAGATATTAGGGCTTTTTCTTCATACCTTTCCTCATCAGATCCATCTTTAATAGCCACATAAACAACTTCCTCAGTATCAAATTCATCAGATTTGTCATCGTTGGATTCCTCATCTGCTACTAGACATGTCTTTCTATCTCTCCTTCTGAAGTCTCAGAGTCCTCTGTATTGGTTATCTTTCTGCCTGTTATCTCAGTATTCTCTCTTTTCACTAGATTCTTTGTCAGGGAAGTTAGAAGCCATATGTCCTATTTTATCACAATTGAAACATTTTAAAGGTAGCTTTCCTTTTTACTTACCTTTTCCTCTCGGTAACCTTCTAGCTAATAATGCTTCAAATTCTTCTTGCTTCTTGATTTCCTCATACAGTTTGTGCACTTTTTCCATGTTCTTGCAGAATCTTTCACTTGCTCCACTATGATCCCCTTCAGAGTACTTACTCATTCTATCATTGTAATCATTAGATTCACCAATATGAAAAGAACTGAATGCAAATTCTACTTTATTTACCGAAGACCCGTTGTTATCAAAATTACTTAACTCAAATGCATGTAGCTTACCAATAGTAGCATCCAAAGAAACTGGCATGTTAGGTATAGATCTCAATTCATTGATTGTAGAGACTCGAATAGAATAAGCAGGTAGAAGGGTTCTCAACAACTTACTTGTTATATCCTTTTCTTCAATAGTTCCACCTGCTCCTTTAATTTCATTGACAATCTCCTTTAGTCTTGTATTGTATTGGGTTATGTTCTCACCTTCATTCATCCTCATGGATTCAAGTTGTCCTCTTAGACTATCTACTTTTTCTCTTTGAACATGTTCATCACCTCCATATATAGATGTGAGCTTAGTCCACATTGCTTTTGCATCATTGCAGCCTTCAAGATCATTAAACTCTGAACCAGTCAATGTTGATGTTATTTCAATCATAGCTTGAATATGTTCTTGCTTTACTTTAATCTCTTCCAAGGTCATAGGGTTGGTGCTCAATGCAATGTAATCATTCTCTAGATAATATGTTGCATATTCTCCAATTCCTGATAAATGTAGATTCATCCTTTTCTACCATGTGGAGAAACTTGACTTGTTCAGCTTCAGTGCATCCCTTTTATACATCTTTGGATCATTGCCTCAAGTACCTTTAAATTTTTTCTTCCAGAGTCCTTAGCTCTAATACCAATTGTTAGTTCTGATACTTAATGTAAAGTACAGATGCCAATAGCTAACAAGATGAGAGGGGGGGGGGGTGAATCATACAAACTTAAACTTCCATAAAATCAACAGATTCAACCTTGGTAACTTATACTTCAGTAACTTAACCAAAAACTATTAAACATTGAAACTTATGAACACAAAATCATAATAACACTCATAACACTAGATTTAACGTGGAAACCCAAATAGGGAAAAACCGTTGTGGGATTTCGAACCCACTAAGAAATATACTCTTCTAGAGTATGCTCAGTTAAAAGCAAATCCTGTTAAAGATTACAAACATATTGCTAGATGTGACTCGGTTAAGGGATTTCCCTCAGATCTGTTAGGATCTTCACTTTGTTAGAAGTGACCTTGTTAAAGGATTTCAAACACTCACTTAGAATGTTACCTTGCTAGAGGGTTTACATATAAGACTGTTAAGTCCACTTGGTTAAGAGATTTTCTGTCACTTACAAAATAACAGTAATAAAATCTATCTGCAATTTCACATCTAAAATGCTAAAGCAGATTCTTATTTGCTTAAAACAATCTAGTCATAGGACTTATCTTGTCCCTCTGCTGGGCTCTCTACTCTGTTATTCAAACAGATCTTCAAGCTTCTGTGCTCGATAATCACTATGTAGCATCCCTATGCATACACTTGCCCGCATACCTTGTTTATTAACAATTCCTTATTTATAAACAATTGCTAACCTCTAAATCTCCTTGATCACATTTCCCATGATCAATCTTAGCCATCAGATCTTCAAACTTGACTAGGTTCAATGTATCCTTTCGATCTAAAAATGTTTTACCTTACCTCGGGACTTGCATTCATATCTTGGAACTTGCATAAGGTTATTGTGGTTCAATCTGTGTTGTAGATCTTCCTGCCGATTTTCCTTTGCCATAGATCCTTAACAAACTTCATACATGGCATACCAATCATTTATACATCTCCAGCTAATCATTGTCCTTCATTAAATAATGCTTTTATCCATCCCATGCGCACTGTCATAACTCGGTTGCAACTTGGCAAATACTAAACTTTACTCGGTAGACATTTCGCCTTCATTAACCGATATCGATAACCTTAGGGTTTACCGACTAGGTTCATTGCTCGGTTGCATAGTATAGTATTAACCTTACAATCAACAACATATGTAGGATATCAAAACAATCTAAACATCATGATCTCATCATTGTCTAACTTGGTAATAGTTGCTCATTGAATAACTTATTCCTCCCTTTATTCATCACATTCTTTTTGTGTCTTTTACCGACATCTTAATTCTCTTCGAATCAATCTTCTCAAGATATGGAAACATCATACTGAATCAGATAATCAATTTCTTGACATCAATGACAAAATAATGTTATAAAGATAGTTATCATCCTTCTTCAGTTATATCAATAATCTTCAACAACCTTCTCAATATCCTTATTGAATATCAACAATCTTTCTTACTGTAATGCCAACAGAATCCCCCCCGATGGTGGAGGCTTTGCAGGAGTCAGATTCTGAAACTTCTGAGTCAGTTAAAGATGGTGACAATCTAGATATAGTGGATCCTAGATGCATCAGCCAGTCTACAAATATCGTCCTTGGAAGAGCGAAAGGCACAAGAGGGAGGAAAAGTCACAAGACGGTTAGAGAGCAAAGGGCAAATGGGAAGGGCATTTGTAAGTATGTTGAAATTCTTGAATCCTTCCAAGGGAGGTATGTCCTCCCTTGGGGATAGATGAGGGTTATCACATGGAATGTCAGGGGTCTTTTGGCCCCTAACAAAAAATGCATGGTCAAAAGAACATTGGCCAAGCTTGATTAAAAAGTCTTTATTCTACAAGAAACAAAATTAAGTAAGGAAAAGATGGTGGAGTTCATGAAATATTGTTATAAGTGGGAAGGAATTTTTCAAGAAGCCAGAGGCTCGGAAAGGGGCTTGGGAATACCGTGGAACCCCTCCAGAATTGATGTGCATCTCATTGCCTCTTTTGATCAGTGGATGGTGTGCCTCATTGTCTACAAGAAATCCAATATCTCCTACCCATTATTCAACATCTATGGACCCATTAAAACTGAGGAAAAACTACGAGTTTGGAATGAGGTCTCCAATCTGGCTAGTCAGTTAGCTAGTGACATGGTCATTGCTGCTGGTGACTTCAATGCTCTTTTGGACACTGATGAGAAAGCTGGTGGTCTCCGAAAACCCTCCAAAGTGATGGATGATTTTAGAGAATTTGTATCTAAATACAAATTGGTAGATATCATACTGAAGAATGGAAGATTCACTTGGACTAATAGAAGACTAAACTTTGCCAATATATAAAAAAGACTGGACTGGTTCCTGGTGGGGGAATGGTGGATAAACAATAACTACTCTCTAGAAACCAAAATTGTACCCCAAACTGGTTCGGATCATCTACCACTTTCTTTATCCATTACTCAAGATACACACAGTCATAAGAAATACTTCAAATTCCTAAGCATGTGGTGGAGGGATAAGGATTTCCTTGCCAATCTGAAAAATTGGTGGCAGGAAGGCAACATTTACTCTGGCTCCCCTAGCTTCAAATTTGTCAAAAGAATTCAGTTCTTGAAAAACAAAATTAAGGATTGGAATAAGATGTCATTCAAACATGTTTTCACTGAGAAGTGTAGAATCGAGGAAAAACTTGAAGAGATTTGCAATCGGGTGATGAAATTTGGCATGACCAATGTGGAGTTCGAATTAGAGAAATCACTGAAAGCCCAGTATTTGGAAATTTTGAAAAGGGGGGAACTATATTGGAAAGATAAATTCAGGGAACTTTGGATTGCTGAAGGGGATCTCAATACAAAAAAATTTCATGCTTCTTCCAAAGCTAGAAGGATCAATACTAAGATATGCTTGATTAAGGATGAGAATGGGATTTTGATAACCCCGACTTCTGATATGGAGCGAGTTTCTCTCAATTACTTTGTGGAAATATTGGGTAATTCGGAGGAAGAGAATTTGGACACAATACCAATTGTTGAGGAAGTCATTAACCCTCTGAATATTGGCTCAGATTGTGATATGCTACTTGCTACTTATTCTTTGGAGGAAATTAAATAGGCCACATTCTCTCTCCATCCCCATAAGATGCTTGGACCTAATGGCATTACGGTTGAGCTTTTTCAAAAATGTTGGGATTTCATGGGTAAGGATATTTGGAATGTGGTTGAAGAGTTCCAGAAAAAGCACAAGTTTGTGAAGGAAATCAACCATACCATTATCAGTCTTATTCCCAAAAAATTGGATTGTGATTCCATGTCTGTTTATCGCCCAATATCTTTATGCAACACCATCTACAAAATTATATCTAAGGAAATGGCTGAAATATTGAAGATGTTACTACCAAATCTTGTATCTGAAAATCAGAATGGATTTACTCCAGGTAGGGAAATTGCGGATAGCATCATCCTGGTATTGGAAGTCATACACTCACTCCATAAAGAAAAACTAAAAGGTATGGTTATTAAAATTGATGTAGCCAAAGCATATGACAAAGTGATTTGGAATTTTCTTTTGCAAGTCCTTGCCATATTTGGTTTTCCAGGGAAATGGATTGAATGCATAAAATTTTGCATTAGCTCAGTGAAATTTTCTATTCTTGTCAATGGTAATCTATGTGGTGTTTTTGGAGCCACAAATGGACTGTGACAAGGGGATCCATTGTCTCCATCTCTATTTGTTCTCATGCAAGAAGTCCTAGGGAGGCTTATAAGAAAGGGACATAATGAAGGCATTTGGAAAGAAATCAAAATTCAGGAGCAATTTGAAGAAATTACACATTCCCAATTTGTTGATGATACCATCATTTTTGGTGAAGCTTCCACCCGCGAAGCAATTGGCATTAAGTGCACACTTGAGGAGTACACAATGGCTTTAGGTCAAGTCATGAATAAAACAAAATCTTAGTTGTTCTTCTTTAACACCAATAAGAAGAACAAAGAAAAAATTGCACAACACTTGGATATAAAATTTGTTGAGCTCCCGCTCAAGTATTTAGGGATTCACATTAGCAAAGGCTGCAGACAATCTCATATCTAGAAAGATGTAATTAAATCATGCCCAATCTAAATCAAAAAATTGGAAAAACAAATGGTTGTCCCAAGCTGGTAGACTCACTATAATCAAATCAGTTTTGTCTACCATACCAATATATAATATCTCCTGTTTCAAAATGTCGTTTGTTGTTAGAAAAAGCCTGAACAATTTACTCAAGAAATTTGTGTGGGATGGAGAAAAAGACAATGAGAAAATTCCACTTAGGGATACATTATGCCTACTTAAGGAAAATGGGGGTGCTGGCTTAAGGAAAATGGAGCTACAAAACTCAGCCCTTGGTGCTAAGCTCTAATGGAAGATCTGCAAAGAACCTCAAAAAATGTGTTGTAGGTTGTTCCAAAATAAATATCTAGACTCATAGGACCCTAAAAAAATTCTCACAGTGGCTAATACTGATAAGGGCTCGGCTACGTGGAATTTCTTATGGGACTACAGACACATTATCATAGAGCATATCTCATGGCGGATTGGTAATGAGAGAACTATGTTGTTTTGGAGAGATTCATGGGAGGGGCTTCCATCTCTCTCTAAAACATTTGAAGAGATGGAGTGGATTAATTTAGTTGAAAATTGCATAGGGCAACATGTATGCAATAACATGGAAAATCACGTGGACATAAATGGTCTGAGAACATGGAAGAAAATCAATATTGGCAATCCCTCATTATGTGAAAGACTTTGGAATGCATTGAAAGACAGGAAAATTTTGGCCTCTTGTGAAGATGATAGCATTTTTTGGTGTGCCTCGAAATCTAGGGAGTACAACACCAAACTCGGATATGAAGTCTAAAGACATAGGCGTTCCTGTGAGACTTGCCCACATAAATCATGTTGGAGTCATAAAATACTTCCAAAAGCAGGGTTTTTTTATGGATTGCTTTACATGGTAGGATCCTCACTGGTGACATACTTAAAACTACTGGTATCTTGGGTCCCAATCGGTGTGTTATGTGTTGTGCAAATGAGGAAATTGTAATACCCTAAAAATGGTCATCTAAACCATAGGCCCCTAATCTCGACAACATCACCAAGGTCCTAACCAAAGACAATTAAATAAATCTTGAGTACACAATTAATTTCTAAAATCATCAATTTCACATGACAAAATTAATCACGCAATATGAATTAAATATTTATTTAATTAATTAAATCATTCCAAGTAAATCATTTTAAACAATTATCTTATTTATTTTTATTAAATATCTTTTGCATATTTAATTAAATAAATCAATTTGCCATTAAATCATCAAAAAAGAGGAATTAATTTGGAAAATAAATAAAAATTGGCATAAATCTTCACAAAAGGAAACAAATCAAGAAAGAGGAATTGGAAATTATGAGCACAAATCTTCAAAAAAGGAAATAAATCAAAAAAAGAATTAATTGGCAAAAAAGAATTAAAATTTTGAGAAAAGAAATCAATTGGAGATAATCTTGAAAAACAAATTAAAAATTGATAAATAATGTCAAAGAAAGCAATTAAAACAATTAAATATTAAAATTGAATGAAATAGAGAATAAATCAATTTTCCTGATTTTATCTTAATTTTAGTTCAATTTCCTTTAAAACTGAGAAAAGCATCCAAACACATCAACTCACCTAGATTGTGCTTCCTCTTGGAAAATCTTGACCGCTCATCATCATTTGATCTCAGCTGTTGGTTTCTTTCTAAATTTTCTATAAATTCAAGCTCTCATCTCTCATTCAAAAAATCCTAGAGAATATATTGTTATTATGTTGTTTTTGCTCTAGGTTCATTGAGAATTTGTATTGAGATATTGTATATTAGTTATTTCATATTGCTTAAATCATGTTAGATTAATCTTGCATCCATCTAGCTTAAATCCATGCTCATATAGATTAAATCCTTCGTTTAGGTGTTGTCTAGTCACTGGATAACTTAGCAATATGAGAGGAATCTAAACTTGCATCTACTAGAAGGCAATGGGTCGCTTTGTAATGGTTTATGATTCATTGATTATTAATTTACTAACCATGCATCTAATGACTTAATTGAAGTGTTGTGTATTTCAAATACAGATACAAGTTCACTTTTCACACACACAAAAACTGCCAACCATCTACTACTCAGTTGTCCAGTGGCTGAATTTTGTTGGAACTAGTTCCTTGATCAGATCAATTGGGCTACGGTGAAAAATGAAAATCTCTTGGACTTCCTTATCTCCTGGCCAATTAGACAGAAGTCAAAATGGAGTGATTTATGGTTGGTTGGTCCATCATGATTGTATGGCAAATTTGGAAGGAAAGGAACAGAAGGATTTTCAAAGAATCATCATTGCCAAATATAATGCTGGTGGACAAAATAAAAGTTGCAATCGAGGAAGTAATAAATGGTAAGACATTAAAAGGAGGCCCTAAATTATACAATAACTGGGACACCTTAATGGAAAAATGGTGGGCTCTTAAAGAACCTGGCACTTATGCCCCCCTTCAAAGTTTATTGATCGAAACCTTGTCAGATGGAAGGCCCCCCCAAAGGATTGGGCTAAACTAAATTTCAACGGAGCTAGTAAGGGGAATCCAGTATTGGTGCCATAATCTACAATGTGCAGGGTAATATCTTATATGGTCTGTTTGATGGCATTGGAGTTGCCACAAACAACGAAGCTAAGATCCGTGTACTTGAGGCAGGATTACGCCTTTGTACTTTGCATGGAATCACCCATGTCATAATTGAAGGAGATTCGCAGGTTATTATAAATGGGATTACTAAGTCAAAGTTTCATAACTGGAAGCTTAATAAATGGTTACCCCTGATAAAAGACCACCTCAAATCAATCGAGTGCTACGAAATTATGCATGTTTCTAGAGAAGGCAATCAAATGGAAGATTTCCTTGCGAATCTTGAGGTTGGACGGAATGATGGTCCTGTCTTTTTCAGTCAAGCCTTGGCTACGGAGGATATTACAAGGCACTGCTTGAAGGATTATAGTAGATATTCATGTCAAGGTATCGGGTAATATGCTAGCTTCATATGGATTTGCATGCCCACTTGGGCTAATTGGTGGCTCCGACATATGCCTCGGTTGATTAAAGAATCGTACGTTATTGACAACTTATGTATCCACTCTGCTACTTATATCCAATTTGGTAGTGAAAAGACTCACCATATGAACTGCCGAGGTCTGCCCCTGGACTATACCATCTTTTGTTCAGAACACACCATCACTTCGGGTGTGCTTCTGTTCAGTGTTAGATTCTAATAGATTTTGGCGGTGAAGGAATGATGGTGATCTACAATGTTTGCCTTTCTATAAAGAATCTTCATAAGACATATTTTCCTATGGATGGTTGTGTTATTTTTGTGAAATACACAGAGACAAGATTGTGGCGGATGGCTTGTTTTGGAGCGGTGAGCTGTGTTAACTATGAACAAGCATTGAGAACACAACTACACAACTTGTTCATCACCGAAGAGCATGTTTATGATGCTATTTGTGGGCTTATGGGCATCACTCTTAATTTTGAGAGACACTGGTGTGATGTTGTAGTGTTGGAGGCAGTCCTCTTGCCAAAAGTCGATGGCATTGACTCTGGGGAACATGTGGTTGAATTACTTAATGGATTTGTAAAGCCATTCATTGCGGATAGTGTTGCCAATGCCATTTTAAGTCTAGATGAGGGTGTCGAAGTAAGCATTGTAAAGGTATATTTTCAGTTTGAAAATTACCTATCTTTTGAGTCGATGGAGGATTTAGAGGATACTGATGATGTGGGCAGTGGTGGCTCTGTTGACAATGACACCATATGTGAAATGGCTAGAAGGGAGGTTTGGATGGAGGAGCGCAAGCGTATCAAGACTTTTGGGGAGAATGTGTGGGAAGTGTTCAGATGTGTTGTTTTCAATGGTAACATGGAACCATTTAGAAGGATGATGAAATCTGATGACTGGTGGCTTCCAGAGAACTCTACCTGCAATGCTATCAATATTGGTGAATTTATAACTGTGATATTAATGCAATAAATGGACAAATGTAACAGGTCTATGGGTAATGAGATTATGCTTTATGTTTGTATTTGTAAAGCGGAAAAATCAAACCCTAGTCATTCTCCCCTCCCCAACTCCAAGGAGAGAGAAGGGAGAGTCACTAGGGTTGATGGTTTTCACTTAGGGGAGACTTTACATTCAAAAGAGGGGTTGAAACCCACAAGATCCAATCCCACACAATGAAAGATTGGATTCTAAATGAGTTTCAAGGGTTAAGACATCAAGGATACCCTCTTTTGTAAAGAATGTAGATAGAAAGATTGAACTAGGAATGCATGTAAAGTAGGAAAGATTCGCTTATAAACAAAGATAGGGATATGGGATGAAGCTACGAACCTGGAATTAGCAGTAAAATGTCGAGACGGTGCTATTCTGCAAATTTGAGCGAAAGTTGACGGGACGATGGCGCCCGGCGTGCACATGGTCCTCCGAAAAATCCACGAAACGAAGGGGGATCTATTCGTCTCTGCACAAGGATTCCAGATCTTCAATTACAGCCGCGTACCTACAACCTACACACAGAAAAGAGAGGACGATTGGAGGGTTAGGGATGAGGGGTTTTCCCTTAGGTCAAACCCCAATTTTGGAATTAACCAAGAAATGAGAATGCTGTAAATGTAAATGTTTGTAATGTAAACAAGTACTGATACCCTGTTGTAAGAATGTTTGTATTCTTACATGCAAAGGTGTAATGTATGTAGTATGTTGTATGTTGTATGTGATCTCCTCTTCAATGGTTGAATCCTTGTCTTGAATGCAACACCTAGCCTTGAATGGAGACTTAGAATGATCAATTGCTTGAAGGAATGCTTGAATGCTTGAATGCTTGAATGTTTGAATGTCTTGAATAGATATGTTTCTCACTTTTTCGACCTCCTCAAATGGGAGAGGAAATGTAGTTTATATACTTGTCAATTAGGGTTGAAAGACTAATTTTCCCGACCTTAGGCCGACCAGGAAATATTATTTTCCAATTTGCAAACTTAAAGACCCGAAGCCCCAAAAGAGACCGGGCCCAAAATAGGGCCAGGGACCAGGGCGCTGGGCGCCATGATCCTGGGGGACTAGGGCACTAGGCGCCCCAGTCCTAAAGGACCAGGGCGCTGGACGCCATGGTCCCACCTCCAGGGACAGCGGGGTGCAAGGAGGATCAGGCCAGGGTGCTGAAAAATGCAGTTTTTGGTGTCATGAACAAGTTTCGGGGTCTCCATTCAGGTTCAGTGTTGCACCGCCATCGTGAAGACCCAAATGCGGTTGAAATTGCAAGTGTCACAATTTTAGGACGCTACATTTAGCCCCCACTTTAGCAGGAGTATAAGCGTACGCTCATACTTCCGGTAAAGTACAAGGAAACAACATTGAAAAACTTTCACCACATCAAGGAGGCAAGATACACCAAGCCCCCAGTGGACTAAGGATCTTACGACTTCGATTGACAAAGTAAAAGGGAATATCATGAGGGAGAACCATGACTGTCAGTAGTAAGGTTCCCTCACTATGAGTCATGCAAGAAAGATATCAAAAATTTTCAAGGCAAAGCTAAATTTGTCAAGAAATTTTCAAGTATCTTGAAAAGATATGGACGGGATGTATGCCCCCCTACGTTAAAGTGATCGCACACGCCTCACCGGGGGTGCTTGCTTTAAGGTAGTGATACATATAAGAGATGAGAAAGGAAAGGAGCACGTTATCACAAGGATTTATCCCCCAAGTGTGAGATAAGCCCAAGGATAATAGACACAAAACACAAAGCACAAGGTGACTTCGCTTTCCTCGGGGTCAGTATGTTGTATGATAATTCATGTATATCATATGTATGTATGTGTAGCGTCCTAAAATTGTGACACTTGCAATTTCGATCGCATTTGGGTCTTCACGATGGTGACGCAACACTAAACTTGAATGGAGACCCCGAAACTTGCTCATGACACCAAAAACTGCATTTTTCCAGCACCCTGGCCTGATCCTCCTTGCACCCTGTTGTCCCGGGATGTGGGACCAGAGCGCCCAGCGCCCTAGTTCCTAGCCCTCTTTTGGGCCTGGTCTCCTATGGGACTTCGGGCCTTTTTGTTTGCAAATTGGAAAATAACATTTCCTGGTCAGCCTAAGGTCGGGACAATCAGTCTATCAGCCCTAATTGACAAGTATATAAACTACATTTTCCTCTCCCATTTGGGGTAGATAAAAAAAGAGGAAGGATATATGTGTACAAGACGTGGAAACGATATTCAACCATTCAAGCATTCAAGCATTCAAACATTCCTTCAAGCAATTGATCATTCTAAGTCTCCATTCAAGGCTAAGTGTTGCATTCAAGACAAGGATTCAACCATTGAAGAGGAGATCACATGATACAACATACAACATACAACAAACAACAACATCTATACCTTCGCATATAAGAATACAAACATCCTTACAACAAGGTACTAGTACTTGTTTTACATTACAGTCATTTACATTTACAGCATTTCTCATTTCTTGGTTAATTCCAAAACCGGGGTTTGACCTAAGGGCAAACCCCTAATCCCTAACCCCTCAATCCTCTTCGCTTTTCTGTGTGTAGGTTGCAGGTACGCGGCTGAAATTGAAGATCTGGAATCCTTGTGCAGAGACGAACAGATCCCCCTTCGTTTCGCGGATTTTTCGGAGGACCGTGTGCACGCCGGGCGCCATCGTCCGGTCAACTTTTGCTCAAATTTGCAGGACAGCGCCATCTCGACATTTTACTGCTAATTCCAGGTCCGTAGCTTCATCCTATATCCCTAACTCAATTTATAAGCGAATCTTTCTCACTTTCTATGCATTCCTAGTTCAATCTTTCCATCTACATTCTTTACAAAAGAGGGTATCCTTGCTATCACAACCCTTGAAACTCATATAGAATCCAATCTTGCATTGCGTGGGATTGGATCTTGTGGGTTTCAACCCCTCTTTTGAATGTAAAGTCCCTCCTAAGTGAAAACCATCAACCCTAGTGGCTCTCCCTTCTCCCTCCTCGGAGTTGGGGAGGGGAGAACGACTAGGGTTCGATTTTTTCGCTTTACATTTTGGTGAACCCGACATGAACATCCTTTCTGATTATTCATAGTTAGATCTGAAAATTGGATTCCTTGATTACATTTCCATGTTTGATCTTTGGCAAAATTTTAGAGGTTAATTGCATAAAAACCCTAAATTTTCTTTTTAAGTAATTAAACTTGTGAAATGTTTAATTGTTGATGCTTGTTTCAGATCTGCCCTTCTATTACAAATTATCAATTCATATTTGTGCTTTGATTTTGAAAATTAAGTGGTTAAGTGTCAAAACCCTAATTTTTGAAACCCTCTTGATTCAACCTTTGACTGATAATTTCACTGATCAAAACACCTCCAAATCGGCTGTAACTTTGGATTTCGCAATAAAATCACAATATCTTTCATCCCTAGAAATTTGGAAAAAAGTTGCGAGGACCGTGTGCACTCTGAGCGCCATCGTCCCCGACATTTTTTCCGAAATTTTGGGAGCGAGATCTTACTGTATTTTCCTGCTAAAATCCAGAATTTTGGCTGATTTTATCAATTTTAACACCTTCAAAATTACAGTCAAAGTTGGTCTAGTGATTGCTTGGATTGAGGCTTCTAATCATTCAAAAATTGTTGAAATTGAAATTTGTGTCAAAATTGTGTTTCTTACAGTCCTAAATCTGAAAAGTGTGTTAGCATTCATTCGAAATTTCAGTGATTTATTCAAATTTTTGCAATTTGTGACTTTTGAAATTAAGTGCTTAATTACAACAACTTTGATTTCCGCTTTCAAAATTGAATTTTGCGTGAAATTGAGTCAACTTTCAAATTTCAAAACTTACATTGCTTTTGGTATTCCCTCTAAAATCATAAAATTCAAAATTTCAGTTTCCCTCTCTTTTTCAAAATTCAAATTTTGCATTTTTCGACAATCTTGGTAGGGTTCAATTTTGAGATTGCAACTTTAATTTGGCCTATCTACGGATCATAAAATCACTCAATTTTTTCAGGTTAGCTGTAAAATCATCATAACTTTCATCCCTGCAAATTTCGAAAAAAGTTGCGAGGACCGTGTGCACCCCGAGCGCCACGGTCCCGGACATTTTTTTTGAAATTTCGGGAGATTGTCCTGATTGTATTTAACAGCTTAAATTTAGGAGATTGGCTGATTTTACTGAAATTTGCTACCTCTAAAATTCAAAATCTTCTCTCTCTCTAGTGCATGAGTTTTACAACAATAAGCCCTACTTACACTATTCCCGTTAGACGAAGCCTTAGAATTAAGTCCTTCCAAGGTTTAATTACTGAGGAGATGGAACCTAATTTGAATGGTCTTTTTAACGAGGACATGGGTAATTCCTCTAATCCTCTTAATGATGAAGAAGCTCTCCATGAGGTTTCTGTAGAACAACTTTCAAAATTGGATAACCAATTTGATGATTTTCGACAATGGATGTCTCAAGAATACCCTGATAGTCAAGCTCTTCCTTTAATTGAGGGTCTAAAACGTATGCTTCAAAGTGATAAGAATGGAATTGATATTTTGCGTGGTATTGCACACATTGTGGATTCAAATGTGATGCCTATGAAAAGTTGTGCCGAAACCTTAGGTTATACACAACCTCCTACTCAAGACAATCATTCTATTCCTTTGACGACTCCTATTGCTAGTATACCTACTTTTACATCAAACATAATGACTACTTCAACACAAGACATTCCTCCTATGATCACCAGTCATGGGGGAAATCCCTCTTCTTCAATTAACCCTCTTCCTTCATTCAATCCAACTTCTTCATTCATTCCTTCAATGAGTGTTCCTATTATATCACCACAAATGAACATGACGGAAGGGGGCAACTCGTTTAATCATTCCATTCCTCCTTGTAGTGTTCCTCCTGTCCAATCATCTCCTATGACTAACTATCATAGTGTCCGACCACCTTACTCTCTACCTTCTTTCAATAACATAACACCTCCATCACAATCTAACACGTCTAATATGAACTCTTTGACTGAAGCGACCATTAACAATCTTGCACAAACAGTCTCTTCTTTACAGCAACAAATTGCCTCTATGAATCAATCTAAGTTTAGTGTGCCCACATTTGATGTTGCGAGTCCACTTTCTCTTGACATTGTTCGAGCTATTCCCCCTAAACATGTTGAAATTCCGCATTTGGAGCTTTATAATGGTAAGGGTGATCCTCTAACACATGTTAAGACCTTTCAAACAATATGTACTGATTTTGCTTATGACCAAAGGTTGCTTGCAAAATTGTTTACTAGAACATTAAGAGACAAAGCCCTACAATGGTATTGCTCGTTGCCTTCCTATTCTATTACTTCTTTCGAACAACTTGCAAATGCTTTCATTCAACAATTTCAAAACAATATAAGTCCTAAAGTTACTTTGATTGATTTAATGCATTGTAAACAAGGTGTTAAAGAAAAAGTGACTGATTTCATTGGTAGATATAAGCATTTGTATGCTCAAATTTCTTTTCCAGTGCCTGACAATGATATTCAAAGAATCTTTATTTCTAATTTACAAAAAGACATTAGAGAAAAACTCCTGTTTTCTGAGTTTACTTCTTTCCAACAGTTGTGCGCAACTCTTCACAATTATCAACTGACTGTGAGTCAAATGGAACAATCACATCCTATGACTCTGAGTGATAAGGGTGATAGTAGTCAACAACCATTTGGGAAGTTTAAACCAAACAGAGAGTCCATTAAATTCAATGAAAACATCATCAACAACAATGTGAATGCAGCATCAGGTGTGTCTCCTATTTCTAAGTTTTTCAAGAAAGAAAGAAAGTTTACTCCTTTGAATGAATCATTCCATAGTATTATGAATAAGTTATTGGAACAAAATGTGCTTACTCTTCCTCCTATAAGGCAAATTGATCCTGCAAAGATTAATTAACCCTATTTTGATAACAAATCTTTTTGTCAATTTCATCATCAACCTGGGCATGATACTGAAAAATGTTTTGCTTTAAAGGGGAAAATTCAAGATTTGATTGATAATAATACTATCTCTGTTTCTAGTGTGAATGATAAAGGCAATACATCTGTATCTCCTCCTAACCAAAATCTTCAGATTTTCACTGATCCATTACCTTCTCATACCTCTAATGCGATTGATACTACTAATTCCTCTGTCTCACCTGATGATCTTGTGTCCATGACTCCGAATGTGATTAACTTTGTAGAGCAACAAAAAATCCCTAAAGAACCTTCCATCACATTTGATTCCAGTGAAACTATCAGGGCACCTGATGGTCCTTTATATATAGTTGCAAAAGTCAAGAATACACCTTTCCGTGGAGTGCTTATTGATCCTTCTTGTATGGTTAATGTCATTACTGAAGAATTTCTTTTTACTTTGCAATTGAATCAAGTTATCTATGACAAAACAGATGTGGTTGTGAAACTATTTGATGCATTTTCTTCTGCTGCAATTGGTTCTATTACATTACCTATTGAGGTCCGTAACAAATCCCTTGATGTGAACTTTGCTATTATTCCATCTTCCGAACAATTTCATGTGAAGCTTGGCTATCCTTGGCTATCTTCCATGAAAGCTATTGCTTCTCCTATTCACAAGTGTTTGAAATTTTCCCATAATGGTGAAGTTGTTACTGTCAATCATAGTCTCTTTAAACCAGCTGAAAGAACTTCTAGCGTTCCTATTGATTACTTTTGGCCTAAACAATTCCAATCTCTTCCTCCGCGAAGTGATCATCTTTTCAAATCTTATCAAAAGTGGAAAACAGATATGATCCTATCTCTAAGTGAACCTAGAACACCCAAAATTGACATTCCTATCATTCTTGAGAAGGAAGTTCTTCCTTTGAAAGATAAAACTAATGTCTTTCCTCAAGAAGATTCCCAACCCATCCCTATGGATGTGACTATGCCTATGATTAATAAACTTCCTAAAAGTAGACCTATCCCTCCTCGTCATGATGGACTTGGTCTCCTTCCAAAACCAAATAATCCTCCTTTATATGGAGCAGTTCCTCTTCCTTCCTTTTATGGAGAGAAGAGACCTTCCTCTTCTGCTATTGTTCAGCCTAAGCGACCACAACCTAAACACGCAAGTGATAAGGATGAGAACATTCCTCCTCCTCAATCTTCTCAACTTCCTACTAAGACTAGACAAAATCGTTCTGCACGTGAACGCCGGCGAAAGCGTCGTCTTAGAGCTCAAACTTTGCAATCCCCAAAAACACCTTCAACAAGCATTATTCCATTTTCTCCTCAGCCGAGGATTGAGCCGAAATCTCCTAAACATAAGATGCATGATGGTCTTGATCCTGTGCAAGTTAAAGATCCTATTTTTATAAATCTTGATGATGATATAGATGAAAATGTTATTCATGATGAAAATGCTACTTCTCCTGTTCATTCTAATAGTGAATATGAACTTGTTGATATTGATAAACATTTATCTAACAAATTTCCTAAAGCACTTATCCTAGCTCCTAGAAAAGAACACCGTGGCTTGGGATATGAACATAGCCCTTGTTTGGATCTTGTGATAGCTCCATCTGCTGTGTTGGATGTTCCTCCTCTAGCGTGTTCCCTACCTTCCCAAAATACTGATCAGCAAGATCGGGGGGTAGATGACGTGCTAGACTAGTTTCATTAGCATAGCAGATTCTCTCCCCCTCTCTTTTGTTACTTCTTCTATGTGTTATTCTCATTCTTCTATTTGTTGTCCTTAGTGTTGTCTACTTGAGGATGATGCAAAGCATTGAGATCTCTCGATCTCTCTCATGTTGACTCAAAAGACACGTGTTCCCTTCTTCTAGGTGACCTTCCTTGATTGGGGAATGAAGAACAATTATGCATACATACATATGATATACATGAATTATCATACAGCATACTGACCCCGAGGAAAGCGAAGTCACCTCGTGCTTTGTGTTTTGTGTCTATTATCCTTGGGCTTATCTCACACTTGGGGGCTAAATCCTTGTGATAACGTGCTCCTTTCCCTTTTTCATTTTCTTATATGTATCACTACCTTAAAGCAATCACCCCCGGTGAGGTGTGTGCGATCGCTTTAACGTAGGGGGGCATACATCCCGTTCATATCTTTTCAAGATACTTGAAAATTTCTTGACAAATTTAGCTTTGCCTTGAAATTTTTTGATATCTTTCTTGCATGACTCATAGTGAGGGAACCTTGCTACTGACAGTCATGGTTCTCCCTCGTGATCTTCCCTTTTACCTTGTCAATCGAAGTCATAAGATCCTTAGTCCACTGGGGGCTTGGTGTATCTTACCTCCTTGACGTGGTGAAAGTTTTTCAATGTTGTTTCCTTGTACTTTACCGGAAGTATGAGCGTACGCTTATACTCCCGCTAAAGTGGGGGCTAAATGTAGCGTCCTAAAATTGTGACACTTGCAATTTTGACCGCATTTGGGTCTTCACGATGGCGACGCAACACTAAACCTGAATGGAGACCTTGAAACTTGCTCATGACACCAAAAACTGCATTTTTCCAGCACCCTGGCTTGATCCTCCTTGCACCCTGCTGTCCCGAGAGGTGGGACCAGAGCGCCCAGCGCCCTGGTCCTTCAGGACCAGGGCGCCCAGCGCCTATTTTGGGCCCGGTCTCCTATGGGACTTCGGGCCTTTTTGTTTGCAAATTGGAAAATAACATTTCCTGGTCGGCCTAAGGTCGGGACAATCAGTCTATCAGCCCTAATTGACAAGTATATAAACTACATTTTCCTCTCCCATTTGGGGTAGATAAAAAAAGAGGAAGGATATATGTGTACAAGACGTGGAAACGATATTCAACCATTCAAGCATTCAAGCATTCAAACATTCCTTCAAGCAATTGATCATTCTAAGTCTCCATTCAAGGCTAAGTGTTGCATTCAAGACAAGGATTCAACCATTGAAGAGGAGATCACATGCTACAACATACAACATACAACATACAACAAACAACAACATCTATACCTTCGCATATAAGAATACAAACATCCTTACAACAAGGTACTAGTACTTGTTTTACATTACAGTCATTTACATTTACAGCATTTCTCATTTCTTGGTTAATTCCAAAACCGGGGTTTGACCTAAGGGCAAACCCCTAATCCCTAACCCCTCAATCCTCTTCGCTTTTCTGTGTGTAGGTTGCAGGTACGCGGCTGAAATTGAAGATCTGGAATCCTTGTGCAGAGACGAACAGATCCCCCTTCGTTTCGCGGATTTTTCGGAGGACCGTGTGCACGCCGGGCGCCATCATCCGGTCAACTTTTGCTCAAATTTGCAGGACAGCGCCATCTCAACATTTTACTGCTAATTCCAGGTCCGCAGCTTCATCCTATATCCCTAACTCAGTTTATAAGCGAATCTTTCTCACTTTCTATGCATTCCTAGTTCAATCTTTCCATCTACATTCTTTACAAAAGAGGGTATCCTTGCTATCACAACCCTTGAAACTCATATAGAATCCAATCTTGCATTGCGTGGGATTGGATCTTGTGGGTTTCAACCCCTCTTTTGAATGTAAAGTCCCTCCTAAGTGAAAACCATCAACCCTAGTGGCTCTCCCTTCTCCCTCCTCGGAGTTGGGGAGGGGAGAACGACTAGGGTTCGATTTTTCCGCTTTACAGTATGCATAGTTGTTCTTCATTCCCCAATCAAGGAAGGTCACCTAGAAGAAGGGAACACATGTGTCTTTTGAGTCAACATGAGAGAGACCAAAAGAGATCTCAATGTTTTGCATCGTCCTCAAGTAGACAACACTAAGGACAACAAATAGAAGAATGAGAATAACACATAGAAGAAGTAACAAAAGAGAGGAGGAGAGAATCTGCTATGCTAATGAACTAGTCTAGTACATCATCTACCCCCCGATCTTGCTGATCAATGTTTCGGGAAGGTAGGAAACACGCTAGAGGAGGAACATCCAACACAGCAGATGGAGCTATCACAAGATCCAAACAAGGGCTATGTTCATGTTCCAAGCCACGTTGTTCTTGTCTAGGAGCTAGGATAAGTGCTTTAGAAAATTCATTAGATAGATGATTATCAACATCAACATGTTCATATTCACTATCAGAATGAATAGGAGTATCATTTTCATCTATATCATCATCAAGATTTATAAAAATAGGATCTTTAACTCGCACAGGATCAAGACCATCATGCATCTTATGTTTAGGAGATTTCGGCTCAATCATCGGCTGAGGAGAAAATGGAATAATATTAGTTGAAGGTGTTTTTGGGGATTGCAAAATTTGAAAAGCAGCTGCCTGAGCTCTAAGACGACGTTTTCGTCGGCGTTCACGTGTAGAACGATTTCATCTAGTCTAAGTAGGAAGTTGAGGAGATTGAGGAGGAGGAATGTTCTCATCCTTATCACTTGGGTGTTTAGGTTGTGGTCTCTTAGGTTGAATAATAGGAGAAGAGGAAGGTCTCTTCTCTCCATAAGAGGAAGGAGGAGGAACTGCTCCATATAAAGGAGGAATATTTGGTTTAGGAAGGAGACCAAGTCCATCATGGCGAGTTTAGAAAGTTTATTAGATATAGGCATAGTCACATTCATAGGGATGGGTTGGGAATCTTCTTGAAGAAAGACATTAGTTTTATCTTTCAAAGGAAGAAATTCCTTCTCAAGAACGATAGGAATGTCAAGTTTGGGTGTTCTAGGTTCACTTAGAGATAGGAACATATCTTTTTTCCACTTTTGATAAGATTTGAAAAGATGATCACTTCGCGGAGGAAGAGATTGGAATTGTTTAGGCCAAAAATAATCAATAGGAACGCTAGAAGTTCTTTCAGCTGGTTTAAAGAGACTATGGTTGACAGTAACAACTTCACCATTATGGGGAAATTTCAAACACTTGTGAATAGGAGAAGCAATAGCTTTCATGGAAGATAGCCAAGGATAGCCTAGCTTCACACGAAATTGTTCGGATGATGGAATAATAGCAAAGTCCACATCAAGGGATTTGTTATGGACCTCAATAGGTAATGTAATAGAACCAATTGCAAGAGAACAAAATGCATCAAATAGTTTCACAACCACATTTGTTTCATCATAGATCACTTGATTCAATTGCAAAGTAAAAAGAAATTCTTCAGTAATGATATTAACCATACAAGAAGGATCAATAAGCACTCCACGACAAGGTGTATTCTTGAATTTTGCAACTATATATAAAGGACCATCAGGTGCCCTGATAGTTTCACTGGAATCAAAGGTGATGGAAAGTTCTTTAGGGATTTTCTGCTGCTCTACAAAGTTAATCACATTCGGAGTCATGCACACAAGATCATCAGGTGAGACAGAGGAATCAGTAGTATCAATCACATTAGAGGTATGAGAAGGTAATGGATCATTAAAAATCTGAAGATTTTGGTTAGGAGGAGCTACAGATGTATTGCCTTTATCATTCACACCAGAAACAAAGATAGTGTTATTATCAATCAAATCTTGAATTTTACCCTTTAAAGAAAAACATTTTTCAGTATCATGACCAGGTTGACGATGAAATTGACAAAAAGATTTGTTATCAAAATAGGGTGAATTAATCTTTGCAGGATCTATTTGCCTTATAGGAGGGAGGGTAAGCACATTTTGTTCCAATAACTTATTCATAATACTATGCAATGATTCATTCAAAGGAGTAAACTTTCTTTCTTTCTTGAAAAACTTAGAAATAGGAGGCACACCTGATGCCGCATTCACATTGTTGTTGATGATGTGTTCATTGAATTTAATGGACTCTCTATTCGATTTAAACTTCCCAAATGGTTGCTGACTACTATCACCCTTATCACTCGGAGCCATAGGATTTGCTTGTTCCATTTGGCTCACAGTCAGTTGATAATTGTGAAGAGTTGCGCACAACTATTGGAAAGAAGTAAACTTAGAAAACAGGAGTTTTTCTCTAATATATTTTTGTAAATTAGAAATAAAGATTCTTTGAATATCATTGTCAGGCACTGGAAAAGAAATTTGAGCATACAAATGCTTATATCTACCAATGAAATCAGTCACTTTTTCTTTAACACCTTGTTTACAATGCATTAAATCAATCAAAGTAACTTTAGGACTTATATTGTTTTGAAATTGTTGAATGAAAGCATTTGCAAGTTGTTCGAAAGAAGTAATAGAATAAGAAGGCAATGAGCAATACCATTGTAGGGCTTTATCTCTTAATGTTCTAGTAAACAATTTTGCAAGCAACCTTTGGTCATAAGCAAAATCAGTACATATTGTTTGAAAGGTCTTAACATGTGTTAGAGGATCACCCTTACCATTATAAAGCTCCAAATGCGGAATTTCAACATGTTTAGGGGGAATAGCTCGAACAATGTCAAGAGAAAGTGGACTCACAACATCAAATGTGGGCACACTAAACTTAGATTGATTCATAGAGGCAATTTGTTGTTGTAAAGAAGAGACAGTTTGTGCAAGATTGTTAATGGTCGCTTCAGTCGAAGAGTTCATATTAGACGTGTTAGATTGTGATGGAGGTGTTATGTTATTGAAAGAAGGTAGAGAGTAAGGTGGTGGGACACTATGATAGTTAGTCATAGGAGATGATTGGAAAGGAGGAACACTACAAGGAGGAATGGAATGGTTAAATGAATTGCCCCCTTGCGTCATGTTTATTTGTGGAGATATAATAGGAACACTCATTGAAGGAATGAATGAAGAAGTTGGATTGAATGAAGGAAGAGGATTGATTGAAGAAGAGGGATTGCCCCCATGATTAGTGATCATAGGAGGAATGTCTTGTATTGAAGTAGTCATTATGTTTGATGTAACAGTAGGTATACTAGCAATAGGAGTTGTCAAAGGAATAGAATGATTAACTTGAGTAGGAGGTTGTGTATAACCTAAGGTTTCGGCACAACTCTTCATAGGCATCACATTCAAATCCATAATGTGTGCAATACCACGCAAAATATCAATTCCATTCTTATCACTTTGAACCATACGTTTTAGACCCTCAATTAATCAGAGAGCTTCACTATCAGGGTATTCTTGAGACATCCATTGTCGAAAATCATCAAATTGGTTATCCAATTTTGAAAGTTGTTCTACAGAAACCTCATGGAGAGCTTCTTCATCATTAAGAGGATTAGAGGAATTACCCATGTCCTCATTAAAAAGGCCATTCAAATTAGGTTCCATCTCCTCGGTAATTACACCTTGGAAAGACTTAATTCTAAGGCTTCGTCTAACGGGAATAGTGTAAGTAGGACTTATTGTTGTAAAACTCATGCACTAAAGAGAGAGAAGATTTTGAATTTTAGAGGTAGCAAATTTCAATAAAATTAGCCAATCTCCTAGATTTAAGCTGTTAAATGCAATCAGGACAATCTCCCGAAATTTCGGAAAAAATGTCCGGGACCGTGGCGAACGGAGTGCACACGGTCCTCGCAACTTTTTTCAAAATTTTCAGGGATGAAAGTTATGATGATTTTAAAGCTAATCTGAAAAAATTGAGTGATTTTACGATCTATAGATAGGCCAAATTAAAGTTGCAATCTCAAAATTGAACCCTACCAAGATTGTTGAAAAATGCAAAATTTGAATTTTGAAAAAGAGAGGGAAACTGAAATTTTGAATTTTATGATTTTGGAGGGAATGCTGAAAGCAATGCAAGTTTTGAAATTTAAAAGTTGACTCGATTTCATGCAAAATTCGAATTTGAAAGCGGAAATCAAAGTTGGTGTAATTAAACACTTAATTTCAAAAGTCACAAATTGCAAGAATTTGAATAAAGCACTGAAATTTCGAATGAATGCTAACACACTTTTCAGATTTAGGACAGTAAGAAACACAATTTTGATATGAATTTCAATTTCAACAATTTTTGAATGATTAGAAGCCTTAATCCAAGCAATCGCTAGACCAACTTCGACTTTAATTTTGAAGGTGTTAAAATTGATAAAATCAGCCAAAATTCTGGATTTTAGCAGAAAAATACAGTAAGATCTAGCTCCCGAAATTTCGGAAAAAATGTCGGGGACGATGGCGCTCGGGGTGCACACGGTCCTCGCAACTTTTTTCCAAATTTTCAGGGATGAAAGATATTGTGATTTTATTGCGGAATCCAAAGTTACAGCTGATTTAGAGGTGTTTTGATTAGTGAAATTATCAGTCAAAGGTTGAATCAAGAAGGTCTTAAAAATTAGGGTTTTGACATTTAACCACTTAATTTTCAGAATTAAAGCACAAATATGAATTGACAATTTGCAATAGAAGGGTAGATCTGAAACACGCATTAACAATTAAACATTTCACAAGTTTAATTACTTAAAAAGAAAATTTTAGGGTTTTTATGCAATCAACCTCTAAAATTTGCAAAAGATCAAACATGGAAATGTAATTAAGGAAACAAAATTTTCAGATCTAACCATGAATAATCAGAATGAGGATGTTCACGTCGGGTTCACCAAAATGTAAAGCGGAAAAATCGAACCCTAGTCGTTCTCCCCTCCCCAACTCCAAGGAGAGAGAAGGGAGAGTCACTAGGGTTGATGGTTTTCACTTAGGGGAGACTTTACATTCAAAAGAGGGGTTGAAACCCACAAGATCCAATCCCACACAATGAAAGATTGGATTCTAAATGAGTTTCAAGGGTTAAGACATCAAGGATACCCTCTTTTGTAAAGAATGTAGATAGAAAGATTGAACTAGGAATGCATGTAAAGTAGGAAAGATTCGCTTATAAACAGAGATAGGGATATGGGATGAAGCTGCAGACCTGGAATTAGCAGTAAAATGTTGAGACAGTGTTGTTCTGCAAATTGAGCTAAAGTTGACGGAACGATGGCACCCGGCGTGCACACGGTCCTCCAAAAAATTTGCGAAACGAAGGGGGATCTGTTCGTCTCTGCACAAGGATTCCAGATCTTCAATTACAGCCGCGTACCTGCAACCTACACACAGAAAAGAGAGGACGATTAGGGGGTTAGGGATGAGGGGTTTGCCCTTAGGTCAAACCCCAGTTTTGGAATTAACAAAGAAATGAGAATGCTGTAAATGTAAATGTTTGTAATGTAAACAAGTACTGATACCTTGTTGTAAGAATGTTTGTATTCTTACATGCGAAGGTGTAATGTATGTAGTATGTTGTATGTTGTATGTGATCTCCTCTTCAATGGTTGAATCCTTGTCTTGAATGCAACACCTAGCCTTGAATGGAGACTTAGAATGATCAATTGCTTGAAGGAATGCTTGAATGCTTGAATGCTTGAATGCTTGAATGTTTGAATGTCTTGAATAGATATGTTTCTCTCTTTTTTGACCTCCTCAAATGGGAGAGGAAATGTAGTTTATATACTTGTCAATTAGGGTTGAAAGACTAATTTTCCCGACCTTAGGCCAACCAGGAAATATTATTTTCCAATTTGCAAACTTAAAGACCCGAAGCCCCAAAAGAGACCGGGCCCAAAATAGGGCCAGGGACCAGGGCGCTGGGCGCCCTAGTCTTGAAGGACCAGGACGCTGGGCGCCATGGTCCCACCTCCAGGGACAGCGGGGTGCAAGGAGGATCAGGCCAGGGTGCTGAAAAATGCAGTTTTTGGTGTCATGAACAAGTTTTGGGGTCTCCATTCAGGTTCAGTGTTGCGCCGCCATCGTGAAGACCCAAATGCGGTCGAAATTGCAAGTGTCACAATTTTAGGATGCTACAGTATTGATCACTGGTTGTTTGATTCTTAGGCTTGGGTGTTCATAGGTGTGTCAATAGTAGTTTATGGTAGAAAAGGCTAGTGTGGCAGATGCCCGAAACAATATGTAATTTTTATTTTCTGCAATATAGGGAGCTATCCCCTGTAATGATAGCACTTACCTTAAAAAATAAATAAATTAAATTAAATTAAATTCAGATTAAATTAATTATTGTAATTATAATTATATAATTTTTTAAAATTAAATTCGGATTATGTTTTTAAGTAAATATTTATATATTTTCATTATAAATTTTTTATTACATTATAATTATTTTATTAAAATAAGAGTTATAGTTAATATTACCTAAATATAATTATACTAATATAATTTTAAAATAAAAATCATTCAAAATTATAATAATTAAAAATTAAAGCAAATACTTTTATTAAAAATATGTTATTACAATTCAAAATTATAAAAAATTAAAAATTAAAAATTAGAACAAATATTTTTATTACAATATGACGGCAAGTACTCATCACTACGTGACACTTGTCTCTTTTAAAAATGAAGAATTAATGAGGCTTGTTTTTTTCATTTAAATTTTTTATTAAATATTATTTATCTAAATGCTATAGAGTATTGATGTGTTAAATTGCAGCTGCATTGATGCATGCCATGTGTTATGCATTAATATGCTCACACTATTTTTATAATATAAAAGGATCTTAACTCAATAGTATATTATTAAAAATATATTTATTTCAATTAATAATTATATTTGTAAATAGCATATAGATATATAGAACAATTTAGATTAAATTAAACTTAGTATTGTTGTTGAATAGAAAACCAAAGCTAATATTAATTAATTTCAGAATGTGAATAAGACATACAAAAGTCATTAAAAGGGTACAAGGTTGAATGGGCTTTAGGAGGACTTGACCTTATAGTTAGTCTATTGACTTTAGTCGGGGCTTTTTAGTTCAAAAAATTGTCAGTAAGCTAGCTACAACTTTTCTTATCCATATCCATTTATAAGTGAATATAAGTTTTAAATCTATATTATTCTAGATCTATTTGAATGTACAAAAGATTCTAATAAAAGCATGAATAATTATATCATCTATGTAATATCCCACTAATTTTTTGTTTGTTTTTTAGGCCAATAACAATTCATCCACAACAAATAACCCATTAAGGTTAGAGGAATAAACCAAACAACTGAAAGGGAACCCTTCCACCTTTTGTTCACCGAGAGCCCAGACTGGGATGGTGAGAGCATACGGTGTTCCGGGGATCATCAACAACAATAATCAAACTGAAAATTACAATGCATGGGCGACAAGCTAGCCCCTTCTGCTTATCCAGTAGGATAGAAACCAAACTCTTGGCGGTAAACCGACCAAGGGGAAATCACAAGGAATTGAAGTACATTCACTCTATCGCATATTTCAGCGGGAGGACATTACATTAAACAATCACTCTACCGAATATTTCAGCGGGAGGACATTACATTAAACAATCACTCTACTGCATATTTCAGCAGGAGGACCATAGCATTGAACTTATCACTCGACCACTTATTCAGCGGGAGGACTGATTACAAAAAACTGAATTACAAAACTTAGAAGGCGGCAAGCTGGCCTCTTCCACTTATGCAGTGGGGATTACAAATGAAAGCAGAAAGAAGGGATGATCAGTACTACTAAAACAACCTTACAATATAGAGATGAGATGAGAAGATTAATTGCAGATTTCTACAACAAGACTGTAATTTTCTATTACACTGATCTACAGGCTGAAAGTACAGTTTCAGCAGCCTATGGAAACATCAAAACACTCATAACTCATTCATTTTCTACCCAAATCACATGAAATCAATCCCAATCTCCCAATATAACTCTAACAATAACATCCCAACCAAATTACCACTCAAACAACCTAATATTCATTTGGCACACATCCCAAGGCAATTGCAAAAACCAACGCCATACTCTGGAAGTTCAATTTTTGTCTATTAAAAACAATGCTCAATCAAAATAGCTAGAAACTCACACATTGTATCGCCATGGCATGGAAGGAAGAATGAGCTGGTACCCAGATGAATGGAGTCGCCTGGTTGAGAGGTATGAGCAAATTTCACTTTCAGTAGTCCCGTGACCAGCAACCAGAAACAATCAAATCCAACATCAATCACTCCATAATCTACAACTCAATAACCAATCTGCAATGGGAACACAAGGGCACATCTAGGTACTATATTGCAAGCACAAAACTGAGACTCAACTAGGAAACCAACTTCGAAGCTCAGATTTTCAGTAGCCAAACCGATAGCATAACGATGCAATTTTCAAAGATAGTCCAAATGGGAGCCCAAGCCTCTTATTTATAACTTCATCTTCAAATTCAAATGTCATTCCTCCAAATTCCACGCCTTGCATTTGAATTTCATTTCACCCAAGTGTAGCGCCACTTTTCACAAATCAAACCCCATGCCAAAAAGGAAGGGACCCACATTAATTACTTGGCGAATAATGGAGATGCACTAAAACATAATATTCCTCTAAAATATTTTTCCATTCCATAGTACACATGAGTTTCGCCAAACAATTAGGATAAAATAGGCATTAATCCCAATTTTAATAAATCAGTCGTCAATAATCAGATTAATTAAATATTGAACCTTAGGATAAGGAATTAATATTCAATTATTTCGCATATGACTCCCGTACTGATTATCAACACTGTTAGGATGAAACTGAGTCAAGAAGACCACAAAACTATTGCAGAATCAGAACCCTGTCCACTGCCAAAAATAGAATTGTGCCACACAGCCACTTACTAAAAATAGTAAGTCAAGAATTAATGCTCAAAAAAGTATGATCATCGCATCCAGAGGCAAAACATGGAGAGCTCAGTAGGACAGTGACACCAGAATGGTCATTCCCTGACTTACTAAAAATAGTAAGTCCTCGTTTCATCAATGCTAGACCCTCATTCCTCATTCCATCTAGCCTACGGGTCTCAGGAATAGGCTAATGGACCACTGAAAGAGCATCAATGAGAAGGGGACATTACAATCTAATTTTAGTCTCTTCATTCTAATATGAAATACCATCTTTGTAATGACTAATTACAAAATATTTTTGCTCAATGATTATTAATTAATAATAATGTATATGGTAACAATTATTCTTCCTTTGAGTTTATGTGCTCATTTAATGCACAATGAAATTGCTGATTTCTAATGGCTTTAAATATGAGTATTCCTATGTGTCTCTCATACCATCAAAGTTTTAGAACCCAAATTCTTTTTAAAAGAGCACTTACCAAAAATTAAAAAAAAAAGCCTAATGCCAATCATGTGGCTACCATTTATAATGTCCTTTAGATTTTATTGAATGTTAATTTAATTGTCTTCCTCTCATCCACCCATCCATTGGGTACTTGATATAGAGCAATTTTACTAAAGAATATAATGATAGTTATTTTTATCATTTTCATTCATCTCACACATATTCAAAGATACAAGATTTGATAGATAATAATGCAAGTTGTTAGTGTTAATGTTAGGCAAATCATTCATTTGTTCACTTCAAAATTTATAAATTTATATAAGCCTTTTTCCATCATATACTCAATCTAATAATATAGATTTTCAATAGTTGTGAAAGCATTTAGCTAGCAATATGAAACATATGCACATGGCTAGATATACTATATATTAATTTAACATGTTGATTCTTCTTCATGTATATTTTTGTTGGCATGACTTGTGATATAATTCTTCCTTCTATTGCACTTCTAGTGATTTCATTTTACGATAAAAAAGTCTTTCATAACTAATTTTTCGGCCTCAAAATCATTTTTTATCCTGCAGGTTTCGTCTGTACAATCTCTACGAAATATTCTATAAGTAGTATCACTACATCGTACGACATTATATTGAAGCCTGTTATTTGTCGTATGAATCATAAAATGGTGTCGTATGACATGCTGTTCTGATTATCTGATTTTATCTTTTGTCATCCTATGCTCAGTTCTGACTCGTACAATAAAAGCCTTTTGTCATTTCATTCTATGATAATTGTCATATAATTCTATATTTTGTTGGGTTAAAGCAAGTTTTCACTTTTCAGGTCTTTTGTCAAATTTTGATGATATTGATGCTAACCCCGAATCGTCTTTTGTCTGCCTGATATTTTCACAGCCTAACCAGTTTCTTGCAAGACGCTTGTTAAAGAATTTATCAATCAAACATACACCTGTCAAAGAATAAAAACAACATGACTACTGATACATTGTTTTTGTAGGTTTCCTAAAGAGAATCAACTAAACATCGTGTATTCTTTAAATTCATTTTTTAGGCACCTAACTTTCTATCTGGTTAAAGAACAAATCTGTATTTTGTGTTTTAAGTAAATTCTGAGAGGTGGGAGAGTATGCTCTTGTCTTTTTAGACAATAAAAAATCCAGACCCTTGAGGCGTTTTCTTTGTTTGAGATTTGTACATCTTTAGCAAGCATGCCCTCCCGAGGAGCTTAAAAACTCTTAAAGTCATTACGGCCAGTGTGAGGGGAACGACCTAAGTGGGAACGACTAAACGCCAAGTACTCCAACCCACTATAAAATAAACGTGATTTTATGAAAATCAAGTCTGGCAGTGCTCGGGAATAGCTCTCCTCAGTACCTTCGGGTATATTGAACCTTGGTTTTCAAGGCTGGGAGACCTCTTAATTGAGTTTATACCTCGACGTGCCGAACGGACCCCTTACTAGATCCAATTAAAATTAGAAGCTACCTGATTCACCTCCGAAAGGTTGATAATCTTTGTGCAAGAGAGATAGTAACTCTCCCAAGACACTTGCCATATCGTGCCCCCATTAGCATTTGGAGTCAGCTACTATGACATTGAGAATCTATTGCGTGAGACTCAGCGACTGTATTCTGATTAGCTATTGGGTGTCTACTTAAGTCAGCAAGCAAAGGTTTTCTTCTCTAAGCCAACTTCCATAGGGTTTGCATGTTGTGATTGGAATTACTATTCATATTGTGTGTTTTCTGTGTTTTCATCCCTCAAAACTGGAATACTAAAACTGTAGAAAACAAATCAACAACTCAGTGATAAACTCTGTCCGTGTCAAAACTAGTCTATCCTGGTAAAAAATCAGTCCATCTCAGAATTGGTCATACTCAGTTGTCATACTCAGCTATTAAAAAAATCAGAATTTTTGTCTCTATCATGTTAATAGTTGTAGAAATCTGATCATTTATCATCCTGCACCATATCCTGTGTCATACAAGTCTGATTATTTGTCGTCTGAGCTCAATCCTCTATCGTACAAAACCCAGCAGTTTGTCATTTAAATCTAAATCATGTGTCATACAAAACAAAACTGCATTGAATCTTTTGTCATTCTGGACATACCCATTTGTTATACGATACTAGGCAGCAACTCGTATGAAACAAAACTGCTATTTTCCTGAAGTTGTTATATCGTTGTACGGTCTTAGAAATTCTATCATACGAGTCTCTAAGTTTATCAGTCCTGAATAGTCAAACCTACCTAAAATAGTCTATAGCAAGCCTAAAACTGGTTATCATCCTCCTGAGCATAAGCAACCTTGATAGTATACCCCTGTCGTTGCGTTGCATGATTTTTTCGATCATCTTTTAGCTAGTTCAAACAATATCTTATCAAACCTAAGTTAACTTAGATAACATCTTACACATGATAGATCATTCCTGAAACCAGACCAGATCTTAGTAACTTCTCTCAATCACTACGTTAAACGAACTACTAGCTACAATTTGATCTTGATTTCTGCAACACATCTAGCTCTCGGTCCCGTTGGTTGCAAATGCTTGTTCAAACCAGAAACTCTCGTAGCAAAATAGACAAAGAAAAAGAAACACCCTTTTCATCAAATGACAATCCATTCTTTGTAGAAAACCTCTTTCCAAATAAACCGTCCTCGTCACAAATACCAGTTTATGATCTACCAATCTTTGGTCAGCCCCTCTCTCCCACCATGTCTAGAGAAAGGCAAGAAAGACAAGCTAGTAAATGAGACACTCATGACAGCTTCAACAATCATGCCACTGATAGTGAGTCCTCATCAACTGAATATGAACTCTCTGAGCATCTCGAGGTCAAAATACATAGATGTTAGAATGATAAAGATTTCCAAAAAATGATGAAGGTCATCATGGCTAGGGAAAAAGAAGACTATTTCCTAGAATTAGCAAAGCAAGGCGCCAAACTTCCTGCTGGTTATAATGTGGAGGCCCTCGTCACCAAAGAGGAAGAGACACCATTGGGAAGGATAAACAAACAAATGCAAGCATTACAAACTGAGGTCACAAAACTGAAAAACAAATATAAATCACCAAAACAATATTCTTTGGACACAATATGCCCATTCCCATTTGACAAAAACCTTTACATGCCTCCATTTCCCTCAAAAGTAGAAATGCCTAAGTTTGACAAATATGATGGGAATACAGACACCCAAGATCATATTAGAGAATTTTGTGCTTTATGTATGGAGTTCATGCACGACCAAACGTATCTCATGTGCCTTTTCCCGAGAAGTTTAGGGGGGCAAAGCTATGGAATAGTCCTCAAGTCTACCCATGGGAATAAAAACTTTTGAAGAATTAATCCAACTATTCCTACAACAATACTCCTACAACATTTGTCACCCAGTCACTATGATAGAGCTTTGCAACACCAAACAAAACACAAGAGAACCCTTTCTCACTTTTCTCCAACGATGGATAAAGATGTTCTCTAGATATTCACGGACTATCCCGGATCTTGAGAAAATGGATATCTGTGTCAACAACTTAATCCCTGAATTAAAATACAGTGTCCAGATGTAAGTACATCCTTCATTCAACAAAATGGTAGATAACGCCCTCAGAATGGAAGATGTGCTTATAAAAAAGGGAGATATATCACTTTGGAAAGAAACATCGCAAATTTCTAGTTCTAAAGAAAAGAGAAAATACTGGAAATACGACAAAGATAACAATAGGAACGTTGTTAGTGATGGAGTGGTAGATATTATCCAAGCCAAAAAAAAATTTACAATATTTAACTTGGCCAATGGTACGCAAGCACTCAAGGGAGCTGGAACTGCGGCAAAACATCCTCTGAAGAAAGCAAGAGAATGGTTTAAAGAAAATCCTTGGCTTTCAAAACCTAAGCGTGATTTTAATCCTCTAGATGAATCATATGAATCATCTTTTAAAACCTTATTGGCAAATAATATGATAACATTGCCACATAATTCTAGACCATATGACCCAGAAATTAGACCCAAATGGTGGAGAGAAAATGAATACTGTGACTACCATCGGAACAAGGGACATAACGTAAACAACTGCATGAAACTCCAACATGAAATCCAAGATCTCATTGACGTAGGCAAGATCATTGTTGGAAGTCACGTGACTAATGCTGATCATAAGGCCTTTAAAGATCCCTTACCGACTTATGAACAAGGAGATTCCTCAAAGTACAAGGGAGGAGCTAGAGTCAATTATACCTACACTAACAATGATAATGTGATCTGATGAATACTAAGAGGGGGGGTGAATTAGTATACCAAAAATTTCTAAACTCAAACACTTTATCAGTCGAGTAGTAAACCGGTATAATAGTTTAACTAACAAACCGGTTAACACAAATGCAAACCAAACAACAAGTAATGCATTCACCCATAGAAGCACAATCACCATAACACAAAAGATTTTGATGTGGAAACCCAAATAGGAAAAACCACGGTGAGATGAAACTCACAAGTAACTATCTGCAGAATAGTAACCAAACCGGTTAAGGTCATACAATGTTCTTTACCAGAACATATTCTGTTATCTCAATCTCTGTTAGGAGATAAGTCCGATTAAAGACTACCTTGTGAGAGGATTTTAGATCCACAGATGTGAATCACCTTGTTAGAGGATTTACAAAGGCTTTTCTAGGCCTACCCGGTTAAGGGTTTCTAACTTGTCAAAGATGTGAGTAATCAACAAGTGAATGATCTAGAAAATAGCATAGTCTGCTTGGTTAGATCCATGATAGCTCATTGCTAATGCATTTCAGCATTACTTCAGTCTTTAGTAAATCCACACTCTGTTACAATGCACAGACTTGATCTTTTCTATTAAGATCGCACATACAAGAACTCATCAACCACCACAAACCCTAATAGCTACACACACATTAAAACCCTAGACATGATGTCCTTAAAAGAAATTTGATTTCATGTCGGTCCAATAGGATTACATTGCAAGTTCCTAGGTTCATTGTATCTAGACACATTTGGTAACATGGCACAAAATCACCATCAAAGTGTCGGTGGATGGTAACTCATCACAAAGATATACCGGTTGGTAACTCATCACAAAGTATTACCGGTTTATACAACTTTATCGATTACCGGTTGGTAACTCAGAGTAATACCAGTTTAACTATTAGACAGATTACCAGTTGACAAAAATGAAGATTGGGAAAATGATAATTGTCGCTTCTATTTCCTTTGCTTCGTTTCGCTTGAGATCCTCGAACCACTTGAGGTCCTCATGTTGCTTGAGATCTGTAAACACTTTTTGCAAAACACCGATAGTCTAAAGACTATAACATAATACCAGTTTGAAACAAATACCGGTTGAGCATAACTCATACATACAAAAAGTGATCTCATAGCAAGTGTGTGTGCATCAATGACAATCACAACATAATCATCAAAAATGCCAACAATCTCCCCCTTTGGCATTGATGGCAACACTTAGGAAAAATTTTGACATCTAAGTGTTTTTACAAAAGAAATATGCCATAATAAAAAATACTCCCCCTAAGCATATACACTGTCCCTTTGCAGAAAAAAAATGTATACTACTTCCTTACAGAGATAAACATGAGTATACATAGCATGCATCAAAATTCTAAATACCAGAATACTTCTCCCCCTTTGCCAACAATGACAAAATACAGTTGAATAACCCCTGTTCCTATTAGTTGAATAAATGTTTATGACAATAAAGAGTGAAACTTGTCAAAAACTGATTTAAAGTCCTGCATAAATTGCTTCATGGATAAGGACCATGACTCAAGTAATGAGGTAGCAACCTCACTCTCTATTTGCATCGAGGATACCTACTCCTCCATGGCATCCAAGGTACTCATCTCTTGAGTAACTGTCAAGGCATCTAGATTGAGATAACACTTCTGAAGTATTTGTAGTCTTGGTAGTAGAACAAGTTGTAGTTCCTACAAATCCTTGGTCCGGTTGTTAATCTCCAAATCAATTCTTGCAGCCTAAAGTTGAAATCGGTGAACGGTCTGCCCATAAGTGGTAAAGGAATCATATGGGGTCTTGAAGGTGCTTATGAATGTTTGCAAATCAGGTTTGTAGTTTGTCTTTCTGGGCAAGCACATCATCACAAAATAGATGGGGTAGACATATCTTACTGAGCAACAATTTCCCCTCATCCATTGCATCTCTGATGTCCTTCTGTGCCTTCTTTAGATCGGACCGGAGCTCATGTAACTTTTTCACCAAGGCAGTGTTCAAAGCCTTTTGATGCTCCTTCTTGGCATGTGCTTCGGCAACCTCTTCCAGGCTTTGTAACTGGTCCTCCACAACTGTGCATAAGAGTTTTAGTTGGGCCAGAGAGGAATCGGTACTGGGGAGGTTGGTACTAGGTATTAAACCGGTAAGAGTGTCCACTACAGCTTGGATCACATCTTGCTCCTTCTTTCTCCTTATCACCTCTAGGCTTTCTTGAGCAAGCTTAATGCTTTGTAGCAGCTCTAATTCATTAGCAGATTGGAGGTCAATGGGACTGGTAATGTCAGCCGATTTGTCTTGACTACCAGTTGCCTTTGAGGTCTCCACCTATGTGCTCTGTGTTGCTTCCTCCTTCTCTTTGGCTCTTAACTTATCTTCTTCTACCTTCTTTTGCTCCTCTACTTCTTGCTTGTGTTTCTCTTCTTCCTTCTTCTCTTCTTCTTTCCGCTCCTTTTCTTCTTCATCCTTCTTCTTCTTCTCCTCATCCCGCTTCTTCTTCTCCTCTTCTTGCTTCCTCTTCTCCTCTTCCTGCTTCCTCTTTTCTTCTTCCTGCCATTTCTCTTCTTCTTTCTTTTCTTCTTCCTTCTTCTTCTTCTCTTCCTCTAGTTTCCTCTTCTCCTCCTCTTTTTTCATTTTTTCCTCTTTTCTCTTTTTCTCTTCTTCTGCCTGTTTCTTTTCTTCTTCATGTTGCTTCCTCTCTTTCTTTGCTTGCTCCTTGGCAGTCTTTTCTTTGTCCTATTTTTCTTATCCTACCGCTTCTGATAGTGTACCCAGAGTGACATTTTTACCATTCAAGGCATCAACATCAATAGGGTCCATTTGATCAGTGACTTGTTCTCCTTCACTGTCATATACCTCATTCAGTTTATTGGTTGTCGGTTCTTGCTCGGCTTTCCTGTTGGCTTCAGCCACTTGATGCAACCTTAAAGTGGCTTGGGCATGAGAGTGGGTATTTTTTACCACTTCAGGAACTTTTCCTTCTAGCAACAAGAGTCTCCTTCTTCTCATGAAGAAGAGGCCCTTATATCTTTCCACTACTTCATAAAGTTTAGTTTTAGGCACATCAAAAAAGTATTGTGCAAATACTTCCTCTCTTATTTCCTGTTCCTTCTCTATGGAAATGCGCCACTTGTTATCTAAAGAATTATACAAAGAATCAGGTGTCTCAGATTTAATTTCTGATGGCCACCGGTCATTAATACATAAATAATTGATGACTTCTTGTTCAACTTCCTTCTTTTCATCATCATTAAAATCATCAAAGCACTCTTTCAAATCACCAAGTACTTTTGTTCTAATACTCTTAATAGTTCTTTGACAATGTGTCAAAGGTTTGTAGGAGGAAATATTAATATTTACCGGTGCAGATGTTGTCGGTTCACTCTTTGTCTTTTTCCTCATTTGCCTAGTCTTCTTAGGTTGTTCTTCAGACATAGTGTCATCTGAGTCTGGTGTGGTGTCTTTTGTCTATCGCTTTCTCTCAAATACTTTGGCGGGTCCAGCTTCCAGTTTCATCTTTGTTGGTGACCGCTTTGTCACTTTGGGACTTGCTGCGATAACCGGTGTCGATACTGAAGGCACTGCCTTTCCCTTTTTTACTGACAATTCTTCAACTGGTGTAACCCTTTCCAAATAGGTGTCAGTTCTCTTTACCTTTGGATCAAGGGGCGAGGCGAGTAGGGTAGAGGCATACCCATCTAGCATGTCATACATTACCTCATATCCCATCGGTTCCACTTCTTCCTGTCTAGGGTGAGGCCCCTCCATTATGCACTCATCAATTCCGATGGTGAAGCAGATGTCATCTTCATATTTCTTGATAGTATCACCTTATATTCTCACTCTTTGGCTCATTTTACGTCTGAACTCATCAAAGTATTTGTTCAAAACTTCTAGATAACCGGTTCCAACTGCTTGAAGGCTTTCCTTGATTTTCTTTGTAACCGGTTGGTCAGTAGACCACTGAATATCTCCGACTCTTGGGAAATAACCTTGGAAGTAGAAGAACAACCCAACCAATAGTTGTCCAAACTTAAATCTCAAGGCATTGTCCTGTTTAATCAACTTTAGGTTCACCAAAAGTTGCCTTTGCATACAGGTGCATAAGTCAAATGATGCATCTTCCATGATCATCTGGTAGGCAGTATTTACCATTGCAGCAGAGATAGAGTTGATCCTGCTAGCATAAAATGTCTGATAACCTATTACCATGCGGGCATATTTGACCAGATCGTCCTTGATGGGATTGATGGTCATTCTCCGTTGGTCGCTCACAGAACCAGTGAGCTTGGTCATTTCCGTCTTGCTGATCTTCCTTAGGGCTGGCACTTCACCGACATTACAAAAACTGGTGATGACATGAATCACTTCTGGTGTGATGTCATGTGTCCACTCTAAGTACATTTTATCACCGTGCACTCTGCTCAGAATGATGCAGATGTGATCATCTAAAAACTCTTCAAGAAAATAGACTGCATTGTGAAGCTTCTTCTTTTCCAGGATACTAAATTCTGGTTTAATCTTCTTGTCCTTCCCGTAGAACAAACTCAACTGGGAATGAATTACAAGAGATCCTCAGTCTTCAATTTTACAGTCAATGTAATTGGAAATGCCTTCCTCCACTATAACACCAGCGGGTATTTGAGATAGGGCATTGTATTTTGCCTTCCGTTGAATGAAGTCTACTGGATCAACTGGTGCACTAGGGCTAGAGTGTGATACGAAAACCATGATAAACAAAGAAATTTGAGAAATACCTTCATAATTCAAAATTTAGGGCTTGCAAATTACACTTCACCACACACTCCTTTGATTGTTGAAATACCGCTTTGTGTTCAACACTTGATCGATTGATATTCGCTTCTCTAATTCTTCTTCAAGATTTTGAAAATTCTTTGAATCACAATTCAAATCGTTTTTCATCGCTCGATGCTTAAAAAAAACTTCTTCGCTCAAGATCCGATAAGTGAAAAATGACTTGAAAAATCCTTTTAAATGAGTTCTCCACCTACCATAATAAATGCTCCACTATTAGGGCATAAACCCTAATTTGCCTTTTACCATTTTTGGTCTTCTGCCAGTTGACAGGTATCACTTATTGGTTAAGTTCTTTTACTGGTGTAAACTAGGGGTTCAAGATATTTCACCATTTGCTCCCCCTAAGCTTTTCTGATGCTTAGTTTGTCGGTTCAGTGACTTCCACACTAGGTGCAGAAACTGGTTCTTCTTGAATCACTTCTTCTGGCTTCTTCTTCTAGGTTTTCTTCATATCCACTTGAACGGTTTCAACATCTATCTTTCCTTCCTGAGTTACCAGTATATCATCCAATATATTCTTTCTCGTTCTACAGAATCTTGTTGTATGACCCAGTTTTTTGCAATGATAGAAAATCATTCTAGGTGCTCTCCAAGGTCCAGTGTTCATGTTTCCATTCTTCCTTTTGCATGTTGCAATAGTGTGACCATTACCATGATAGATCAAATAGGTTACTCTCCATCCAGTTTTCACTTGATAGCCACTGCTTCTTGATTGGTAATTATAGGTATTAAACTGGTTTGGGTTTCAGAACCCTAGGGTTCAGAAAAAGCTCCTTTACTCCTTTGAGGGTACCTTCCGGTGTTGTGCATGATAGACCTGCATTCAAATGCTCTATACCCAAATTTCTTGCATGCATAACAATTACCATTGAATCTATTGGGTCTAGGCTTATTGTTTAGAAAATAAGCAAAGTTATTGTAAGCCTTACTCTTACATACATTAGCAGTGTGTCCTTCCTTGTGACAATTAAAGCAAATAGGTTTGAACTTTTGCTTACCTTTATCCTTTGGTGCTGGTTGTTTCTTTGATGCTCCATATTTTTTTCCAGAGGTCTCACCTTCCTCATATTCAGAGAAACCAAGTCCATTGGTATTCTTTACCAGTTTAGCTAATTCAAGCTTCTGCTCTAGCTTGACAGTGCTCTTATTGAATTTGGCAAGTATTTCCTTTGACTCAATAAGTTCTTTGGTAATAGCAGCATTGGATTCCTTCAAGGTTGCATTCTCAGAAACAACCATGTGTAGTTCACCTTGCATTTCTTCCTTTTCCATTTTATTTTCATGAAGATGAGCGGTAAGTGTACTGATCTCTTGCTTCAGTTGGAGATCTCATGATCTTTGTCTTTTACCAGATCTTCAGCTTTCCTCCGGTTCTCAATCTCTTGACACATTCTGATAGTTAGTCCTTCAAATTCCCTTCTTAGGTTGGCATTGGACTCATTCAGTTTTTCAACTTCTTGAACTAGGGCTTCCATGTCCGCTTCATCATAAGAACTATTTTCAGTTAGCTCCATCAGTTTTTTAGCATGCTCTCTTCTTTTTGCCTGAGAGGCCTTATATTTGACTTTAAGTTCATCATAGGCTTGCTCAGTCTGAGTGAGCCGATGAGTAAGTTCCCTCATAGTGTGTTCCCCCATATCTCTTTCCAAGTGGTTAGACTTATAGAAAGGTTAGCTCTGATACCAATTGATGAATACTAAGAGGGGGGGTGAATTAGTATACCAAAATTTTTTGAACTCAAACACTTTATTAGTCTAGCAGTAAACCGGTATAACAGTTTAACTAACAGACCGGTTAACACAAATGCAAACCAAACAACAAGTAATGCATTCACCCATAGAAGCACAATCACCATAACGTAAAAGATTTTGACATGGAAACCCAAATGGGAAAAACCACGGTGAGATGAAACTCACAAGTAACTATCTGCAGAATAGTAACCAGATGGGTTAAGGTCAGACCGATTAAGGTCATACAATTTTCTTTACCAGAACAGATCCTATTAGGAATCTCAATCTCTGTTAGGAGATAAGTTTGATTAAAGACTACCTTGTGAGAGGATTTTAGATCCATAGATGTGAATCACCTTGTTAGAGGATTTACAAAGGCTTTTTTGGGCCTATCCGGTTAAGGGTTTCTAACTTGTCAAAGATGTGAGTAATCAACAAGTGGATGATCTAGCAAATAGCACAATCTTCTTGGTTAGATCCATGATAGCTCATTGCTAATGCATTTCAGCATTACTTCAGTCTTCAGTAAATCCACACTCTGTTACAATGCACAAACTTGATCTTTTCTGTTAAGATCTCACATATAAGAACTCATCAACCACCACAAACCCTAACAACTACACACACATTAAAACCCTAGACATGATGTCCTTAAAAGGAATCTGATTTCATGTCGGTCCAATAGGATTACATTGCAAGTTCCTAGGTTCATTGTATCTAGACACATTTGGTAACATGACACAAAATCACCGTCAAAGTGTCGGTGGATGGTAACTCATCACAAAGATATATTGGTTGGTAACTCATCATAGAGTATTACTAGTTTATACAAATTTATCGATTACTGGTTGGTAACTCAGAGTAATATCGGTTTAACTATTAGACAGATTGTCGGTTGACAAAAATGAAGATTGGGAAAATGATAACTGTCGCTTCTAGTTCCTTTGCTTCGTTCTGCTTGAGATCCTCAAACCGCTTGAGGTCCTCATGCCACTTGAGATTAGTAAACACTTTCTGCAAGACACTGATAGTCTAAAGACTATAACATAATACCGGTTTGAAACAAATACCGGTTGAGCATAACTCATACATACAAAAAGTGATCTAATAGCAAGTGTGTGTCCATCAATGACAATCACAACATAATCATCAAAAATGCCAACATTGTACGTGATCAACATGATTGAATCTTCCCAACCTGAATATTGCAATGTGATCATAATCTAGGATCACCAAAGTCAAGCACAAACTGCTAATGCTATGACACATGCTCAAAGGAAGATTACTCTCCCAGGAGCTAGTTCCTCAACTTTCGATCAAACAACATCAAATCTACCAAATAGATAAACAGACACAATCACGGCCAAATCAAAACAATTGGCTTTATCATCTTCTCCTGGTTATAGTATTGTCGAACAATTGAAGAGAACCAATGCTCAAATCTCCCTTTTGGAACTTCTTAAGATCTCTTCTGCTTATAGAGAGATCATGGACAAGGCTTTGTTCACCACTAGTGTCCCTAAATATTTAGACGTAGATGGGTTTCAATCTATGGTGGGTCACCTAACTTCACCTCATTACCTCACTTTCTCTAAAGAAGATAACTAAGTCACCCACATAACCAGCCATTACACATTGAAGCCATGATCCATAAACATTGAGTTAAATGTGTTTTGATAGATGGAGGCGTTGGGTTGAATATTTGTACCTACAATCTACTGACACAACTGATATTTTTTGAAAATGTTATTGATCCAACAAAGAAAATAACAATCAAGGCTTATGATGAAGAAGAAAGAACTTCTAAGGTTCTAGTACTATTACCAATCAGGGTAGAACCTGTAGAAAGAGATGTCATTTTTCAGGTCCTTGATCTTCATCTTTCGTACAACATCTTACTGGGCAGGCCATGGATTCATGAAATGAAAGTAGTACTATCTACGTATCATCAAGTCTTGAAATTTCCTTATAATGGAGTTGAAGTTGGTATTCTTGCTGATACAAGCTATACCTGCAATGCATTAACGCAGGGTGCTGATGCTTTTGTTCATCATAATAGAGCAACCTCTACAGCTGAAAGTTCAGAATCTTTGTTGAAAGATTTAGAAAAAAAAATGAAAATCACAAACACTGGCATAGATGGCTACAAGATAGAGCCTATACTCTCACGGATGTCTCTTCCTCCATCACCAAGACAGTCGGGAAAACCATCAGAGGTTACGAAGCCACAAACTTCAATTCCAAAAGTCATTTATGATGGTCTCTTTATACAATCCTCTACTTCTCTTGCAGATGAAATAGAAGGGGATGATGTTCTCAAATTGCTTTTCAAATAAGATAGTGCAAACAAAGAAATACGACATTGTGAGATTTCCCCGACACAATATTGTTCAGGCTATAAGATGCTTCAACACATGGGATATTTAGGTACCGGTCCTCTAGGCAAGCGTCAAGAAGGTATTGTTGAACCTATTTAGTTATAAACCAAGTCTTCCAATGATAAAGCTAGACTAGGATATGATCCAAGAAAGTCATCAAACCAGAAGCGCACATCCCACCATCAACTTAAGTGGAAGAAAAAGGTACTACCTTTAACAACACAAGAAATTAATACTCAACAAACTCCGGAAGAGTGCGACGATGAACAAGAAGAATTTCCAACCCAGAGAGAGGAAATAGATGGTAATCATATTTCGATTGTATCAGCTATAATACCACAGGAAGTAGAAGTCCCAGTGGTATGAAAGACGAAGTATACAGAATCAGAGAATTGCTTGCACCACTGAAAGTTCCAGTCACATATACTGGCAGACAACAAGTAGATGATTAAGAAATTGATTCAAATGAGTATGAATGGGGTCCTGACCACCTCTTAGATACATCTACTATAGAAACCCTTAAAGAATCCAGTAATATCATAGATGACGCACAAGAGCTGATATGCCTAAGAATGCAAAGGGAAATGGAAGAAATCAGACTAAAAAGACAAGAAGACTATGAACAACAATTGGAGGAAGAACGAACACAAGCAATTTCTTCACCTACCAACTCTCCCTCTAATGAGATAAGACAAATCAGGTATTAAAATACAAAAGAAGAATCAAAAGCTACAGAAACAGAACTAGTCATCAATCCAGAGGAAGTTGAATGGAACAGACGACAGGGATTAATAGAACCATCGAGGTTATATCCACAAGTGTGTCAAATACAAGTAATCAATGAAACAAATCATGAAGGAACTTGCAGCATCAAAGATGTGGGTATTGATACTATATATACTTTTACTAATCCACTTGAAGACGAGTCAGAAATTTCATCCTATGACTTTGATACCTCAGACAAGAACTCTATTTATAACAACTATTCAACAACGCATTATGACTACTCTGTCATGAATGTTGAGAGATTGTCTGCTGACCCTGTTACTATCACACCACGATATGTAGTCCAGTCTAAAGTAGGTGACGACACTAGGAGTAGGTCAGTTAGATTAGGTCCAATAAATACTAACATGAATTTCGATAATCATGTTGTAACTCTTCCTGGTCTCGAGACACATACGCAAGGTAGTCTTTTGGAACTCAACTGGTCGGTCCGAAGCCATGATGATAGTACCGTGAACTCCCTTGAGCCTATTCCAACCTTATCCTTAATACATCCTGAACTGATTGGTTGTACTCTTTATAACCAACCCTTGAATGTACCTACTTTTGCCAATGACTATACGTCAGCCTATTATCTCAATGCAGTTGAACCCATGAACTCTTCCACCAGTAAACAAAATGAAAACAGAACTGAAACAAATATCAAGTATCTTAGTCGCAAAAATAAGAAAAATAAAAATAAAAGACCTGATGGTGAAAACCACATCGTGGCGGTGTCAGAGTCTAAAAAAGAGAAAATAAAGGATGTACCTAAAGGTGAAAACCTCTTTGAGGCACCTAAAGGTGAGATACTTGATATACTGCCAAGTCACTTCCAGGAGAGATCTTCCATATTGATTGAGCCAACTCAGCCAATGAACATTGGGATTCAAGAGACACAACACATCATTCATTTAGCTCAATCACTATCAGCATAAGAGTTAAAAAATTTCAGCAACCTTTTTTTAGAAAAGAAGATCAACTTTGCATGGACATACTCAGATATGCCAGGACTAGATCCCGATCTCATCATGCATCATCTCTCTATTACACCAGGAGTTAAACCAGTCAAGCAAAAACTCCGTAAGATGCATCCTCATACGGCACTACTGTAGACACCTAAAATTAATATTTAATTAATTTAAGCCTATCAACATAATTAATTGACTTTAATTGTGTTATCTTTATTCCTCTCAGAATCAATTAAATCTAATTTAATTAATCCTGTCACTATAATCCAATAATTAATTTATCAAATAAATTAATTATTCCCCTATTCTTTTAAAGTCCTCTCAACAATTATTTCTTCTAAAACCCACTCAGTTAATTAATTCTAATTAATTATCCTAGTCATGTGTTTCTTACAAATCACTTTTCCTAATCCCACTCAACCTAATTAATTCTTCTTGAATCTCTCATAATCATGGTTATCATTATTCTCCAATTTTTAGTTTCCACTCATGTCACATCAACATTGAGCCTGTCAAAGAAATTCAAATTTCTTTGAATCCCTCAATGCATCTTTATTTTGAAATTTTTAATTCTTCAAGTTTGAAATTCAAATTTCTCCCCCCTTTTCCAAAGGAATTTTATATTCCTGTTTATTTTCCCAAGGCACCCTTGATCCATGCCTTCTATCCAAAATCAATATCAACCCTTCATAATCAACTCAATCTTGGCCCTCCATTGACCTCCTCCAATCTATAAATTGGAGCTTATTATCCTCACAAATCAGATCCACTTCTCTTGCATTGTCATGCTACCATTTCTTCTCTCATTCTCTTCTAATCCTCTCCCAAATCCATCAAATTCATAATCCATCACTCAAATCCAATCCAATAATCCACTTACCTTGTTGAGCATAAGGAGCAATCCACATTCATTCTATCTCTCTCCAACTCTCCATTAGTCAAACTTTGGAGCTAGCAAAGTTCGTGGAGGCAAGGAGGACAAGGAAGAGCTACTTGTAATGGGAGCTTCATGAGTATTTGTTTTGTTTTCATGATGTTCTTATTCAATATTTCTTGATATCTCATTTAAATGGTTTTTGTGTTTATTGAATATTAATCATGCACTAACCATCTTATTGTGAGACAACTACTAGTCAAAGCTGAATTAGAGAAATTGCTAAAAGATGGATTTATCAGAGCTATAGACTACATATAATGGATATCAAACATAGTACCTATATCAAATGCAGACAAATCCATTAGAGTTTGCACAGACTTCGGGGATCTCAACAAAGCATGTCTGAAAGACAATTTTCCATTGCCCAACATTGACATGATAATAGATATGACTATTGGATATGAGATGTATTCATTAATGGATGGATTCTCTGGTTACAATCAGATCAAGATAGTGCCTAAAGATCAAGAAAAGATAGCTTTCATGTGTTCATGGGGAACCTTCTGCTGGAATGTTATGTCGTTTGGACTAAAGAACACAAGAGCAACTTACCAAAGAGCAGTAACTACTATCTTCCATGATATGCTACATAAAAAAATGGAAAATTATGTTGATGACACCTTGGTAAAGACTATGAAGAGATCTACACATATTCAAGAACTAGGCTTTATCTAGATAGAATGGAAAGATTCAAGCTCCGATTAAATCCTAAAAAGTGTGCATTTGGGGTAACATTAGGAAAATTGCTTGGTTACATAATTTCAAAAAAAGGAAATGAGGTTGATCCTGAAAAGGTCCAAGCTATAATGGAAATGCCTCTGCCCAAGAATATCAATCAAATGAGAAGTTTACAGGGCCATCTTCAATCAATAAGGTGTTTTATATCTCAGCTAGCAGACAAAGTTCAACCCTTCACAAAGGTATTAAGGAAAGGAGTTCAATACAACTGGGATAAAGATTGTGAACAACATTTACAACAAATCAAATAATATCTTTCTAATCCACCCATATTAATGCCACCAATTCAAGGTAAGCCATTGATTCTATACATATCAGCTATAGATACTTCACTGGGGGCACTTCTGGCAGAACAAGATGATAATAAAAAGGAACGAGCTATCTCTAACATCAGCAGAACATTGGTTTCTTATGAAATGAACTATACTATAATAGAGAAAGCATGCTTGGCATTTTTCTTTGCATCACAAAAATTAAGGCACTATATGTTAGCACACTCTATTAAGCTGGTAGCCAAGATTGATCCGCTCAAATATCTTCTTAGTAAAGCAACGCTTATGGGGAGACTGGCCAAATGGGTCATGGTTCTTACAAAATTTAATATTGAATATGTGGAACGTAAAGCCATCAAAGGACAAGTTATTGCAGACCAACTTGCTGATGCTCCACTTGAAGATAGTCAACCTCTGCATATAGAATTCCCAGATGAATCAATCATGCACCTTACTGAACAATCATGGAAGATGTTCTTTGATGGGTCTTTCACTCAACATGGTTCTGGTGCCGGAATAATTTTTATTACTCCTCAAAAATATTCAATCCCAAAAGCTTACAAGATTCTCTTCCCTTGCACAAACATCACTGTAGAATATGAAGCTTTGGTAAACACAATCAAGCTGGCCATCGAGTGGAAGATTGTTGAATTACACTTCTATGACTATTCTCAACTCATTATCAACCAAATCAATGACTTGTATCAGACAAGAGATGAGAAACTAATGCCTTATAAGAGAATGGTGGATGATCTCAAGAAATACTTTACTTTCGTATCATTTCAGCAGATCCCCAGAACAACAGATGCAATGGCCACTTTGGCATCACAGCTACAGGAATCTAATTTTTGCTTTGAATTCTTGGTGGAAGAGTTACATTATCCTGCCTATGATTCTCCCAAGTCCTAGATGGTTTGTTCTATTATTGGACATAAATCATCTCATTATAGCCACATTTACTCTTACCTATGTGACCAAGTTGTCCCTACTAATCTTTCCTGAAATGAAAAAAGGAACCTAATCCGAAATATGTCATGGTACGTCATCATTGCTAATGACCTATTCAGGCGAGGTTTAGATAATAATTTGCTTAGATGTCTAGAAAATGAGGAGTCCCAAGGCGCATTATTCGAGGTTCATGAAGGTGTTTGTGGATCCCATTCAAACGGTCTAACTTTAGCACAAAAACTACTAAGGGTTGGCTACTACTGGCCAGACATGGAAAAAGAAGCTATAAAATTTGCTAAAACATGTGAAAAGTGCTAACTGCATGGGCACCTTATCCATGCTCCAGCAAGGGATCTCATACCCTTTGTGACACACTGGCCATTTCAACAATGGGCGTTTGATCTAATTGGCCAAATATATCTTACATCATCTAACAGACACAAATTTATTATGACCACCACTGAGTACTTCACTAAGTGGGTAGAAGCAGTTCTGCTCATCAAAGAAACCAGTAAACAAGTAGCTCTATTTATTCTTAATTATATCATCTGTAGGTATGGTATACCTTCATCCATTATAACTGACAATGGAGGATAGTTCAAGAACAAAGATCTAAACAAACTCTGTGAAAAATTTAAAATAAAACAACACTGGTCATCTGCATACTACCCTCAAGGTAATGGACAAGCCGAAGCATCTAACAAGAGTCTGTTGACTATCTTACACAGAACAGTCAATAAATCTGGAAAGGATTGGCATCTGCAACTCAATCCTGCCTTGTGGGTTTATAGAAAAAGTATCAGAACACCTACTGGGGCTACACCTTTTTCTTTGGTGTATGGGTCTGAAGCAATATTATCTATTGAGGTGGAAATACCATCTCTAAGAGTTTCTTTACAAGGTCTTGTTACTGATGAAGACTATAGAATATCTAGATTGCAAGAGCTCGAATTGCTGGATGAGCGTCGACAAGTGGCGTTTGATCATCTCAGAGTGTATCAAAAGAGAATGTCCAGAGGATATAACAAGAAAGTTTGACAAAGAGAATTTCAAGTTAGTGACCTAGTTCTTAGAGAAAATCCTAAAAATAAATAGTTTCAAGACAACAAAGGGAAGTTTGAACCCAAGTGGCTGGGTCCCTATATCGTTACTGCATCTTTTGGCTCTAGTTCCTATCAACTCTCAACATCGGAAGGAGAACAACTCCATGAACCGATCAACACCATCCATCTAAAGAAATTCTTCACCTAAATATTCTCTGCTCCAGTAGCCTATACAACTAAAATGTCTTGAATAAATCCTAAAAATCAGAAAAAGTCCTAAAAAAAATCCTAAAAAATTAGAAAAAGTCCTAAAAAAATCCTAAAAATCGGAAAAAGTCCTGAAGAAATTCAAAAAAAAAAAGAAAAGAAAAGAAAAAAAAAAGGGAAAAGAGAGAGAAAAATGCCTTGGTGAAAACCTGGTAAATAGGTATGTCGGTAAGAAAAAAATGCATCTCTACCAAGCAGGTGAAAACCTGGCAAACATGCGCCTCTTATACTCAAGTGCTTCATCTATCAACACAACGTTGGCATTCCCTCTTTCATGCATCTTTGCTTTCACCTATACATATCTTTTAGTCACTTTCATGACATCCTGGTTCTTTTAAAACCCTCATGGCTTGAAACTGATCAATGTCCTAGTCTTAGGTTAATCGCCAGAGCACTTTACATGTCCTAAATAGTATCAACCAAGTCATCTTTACGTCAGTGATACCTGGTCGTCCACTCTGAGTTAGTCACCCGTATCCTGACTACTGAAGAGTTTTATCACTAAGTACACAAGAAAAACAACATAATGGAAAACAATCACTAAACAGTTTGAGATATGAATGAAAATTTTCTTTGTGTGATGTCTTTTATATTGGTTTTCGATTATATGTGTGTGTGAAAAGTGAAACTGTATCTGTATCTGAAATACACAACACTTCAATTAAGTTATTAGATGCATGGTTAGTAAATCAATAGTCAATGAATAATAAACCATTACAAAGCGACCCATTGCCTTATAGTAGATGCGAGTTTAGATTGCTCTCAGATTGCTAAGCTATCTAGTGACTAGACAACACCTAAATGAAGGATTTAATCTATATGAGCATGGATTTAAGCTAGATGGATGAAACACTAATCTAACATGATTTAAGCAATATGACTTAATTGAAGTGTTGTGTAATGGTTAAAGCCTTGGTGAAAACCTGGTAAACAGGCACCTCGGTAAGGAAAAAATGCATCTCTACCAAGCAGGTGAAAACCTGGCAAACAAGCGCCTCTTGTACTCAAGTGCTCCATCTATCAACACAACGTTGGCATTCTCGTTTTCATATAATTCTTTGATTTCTCTTGTACATATCTTTTAGTCACTTTCGTGACATCCTAGTTCTTTTGGAACCCTCGTGGCTTGAAACTGATCAATGTCCTAGTCTTAGGTTAATCAACAGAGCACATTACATATCCTAAGCAGTATCAACCAAGTCAACTTTACGTCAGTGAAACCTGGTTGTCAACTCTGAGTCAGTCACTTGTCTCTTGAATACTGAAGAGTTTTTATAACTGAGTAAACAAGCAAAACAACATAATGGAAAACAATCACTAAACAGTTTGAGCTATGAATGAAAATTTTCTTTGTGTGTTGTCTTTTATATTGGTTTTCAATTATTATCCCTCTGAGTAACTCGAGGAATTCTATTATGACTATGAGGAGAAAGGATTGGGGGCATAATATCTTCTTTGTTTTCTGCTTGTAGGAATGATTCTGATGATCTAAAAACATCTAATCAGCTGGGTGTCTGTGATAAGTGCCTTCACATAAAGGTGAAATTGCCACACGTACCTCGACTTCGCTTATTTGAATGCTACAGGGAGGCCCACATCATTTCTTTGTCTGTTTTTAGGGAATTTCTTTATCATGCAATCCAAGTCCCCATGAAATCTATCCAAGATATGAACGAAAAAGGGTCATTGCAAACAAGATAATTAATATTGCACATGAAAAGCAAGGAACTCTAATTTGCCTGTTGTGGTTGTAAAATGCTCAATGATGAAAATTAAGCTTTTCAAAATCCAATGACTAGGTTTAGGTTGCATTTTGCATATCATTTTGCATTTCATTCCGCATTTTGTGAATTTAGAGTGATTTCGGTATGGTAACTGTTGAAATGTGGTGACTGATCAGCAAAGTACTGTACACTCAACACGTATCCTCGCCGGGGTCTGGGGCCGGGCTGGGCCCCGGGTAGGGGTTCAGGGGCGACAGCCCTCGAGAAATTTTTTTTTGTCATTTTTTGTTGATGAAAACCGACATTGTAATAAAACCCTAAAAAGGCCAACTTTGTTTGTTGCCCTAAAAATGCATGTTATAAGCGGCTGGGATGCTTAAGGCATTGGAAGGTTGATGTACTATTTTTGTTGGATAATAAGAAAGATTGGACGGCTATGTATGGTGGACGTAACCCATTCTGGGTGAACCACGTTAAATCTCTGTGTTATCTGTGTCATGTTTTATTTCTTTATCTTTCATATTTAAATCTGCATATAATTGTTAGTTCATATTTGCTTCAGATCTATTTGAAACCCTAACAATTGGTATCAGAGCGAGGTTTTCTATAAATTGGCAAGACTTTCAGATTTGAGTGGGAGTAATGGAGGATTCCAAATTCAAGGTCGGAAATTTTAACGGCCAGAATTATCAGTTATGGAAAATGCAGATGGAGGATTACCTGTATCAAAAGGATTTGTGGCAACCATTAGAAGGAAAGGCAAAGAAACCGATCACAATATTAGATGAAGAGTGGGACATTTTAGATAGAAAGGCACTGGGATCCATTCGATTGTGCCTTGCATCGTCTGTAGAATTCAATATAACAGAAGCAAAAACGATTGTACATTTGATGGCAACATTGGCTAAGTTGTATGAGAAACCCTCGGCTTCAAATAAGGTATTTCTTATGAAGCGTTTGTTTAATTTGAAAATGAGTGAGGGAGGATCTGTAGCGGAGCACTTAAATGAATTTAATACAATTACCAGTCAATTGTCTTCGGTAAAAATTACCTTTGTAGAAGAGGTTAGGGCTCTCTTGATTTTATGTTCTTTGCCAGAAAGCTGGAATAGCTTGGTTATGGCTGTAAGTAACTCTATCTCTGGTAAAAATACTTTGGTATTTGATGATATTGTTGGTGTTATCCTAAGCAAGGAAATGCGAAGGAAAAGAACAAGTGAGACTTCAACATCATTGGGTAGTGTTTTGAATGTGGAGAATAGAGGAAGATCAAAGGAAAGAGGAAAAGGCCCTGGGAATGAGAAGTCACGAGGGAAGTCAAAGAAATGACGCTCTCAATCTAGAAGAAAGAAAGATTGCTGGTACTGCAGAAAGCCTGGTCATCTAAAGAAAGACTGTTGGTCTCGGAAAAACAAAGAAGGAGACAAAAATGAAAATGACAGTAAGGAAGCTAATATTGCAAGTAATACTTTACAAGATGCTTTAATCTTATGTTTGGATAATGTTAATCATTCCTAGGTAATAGATTCTGGGGCTTCATTTCATGCTACACCCCATAGAAAATATTTTCTAGATTATGTTCAAGGTGATTTTGGACAGGTATATTTGGGTGATGATGAGCCCTGTCAAATTGTTGGAAAAGGAAAGATAAAGATCAAGTTGCAGAATGGTAATGACTGGTTTCTGCAGGAGGTAAGACATGTTCCTAATTTAAAAAGAAATTTAATTTCTGCAGGGCAACTAGGTAGTGAAGGTTGCATAGTTACCTTCTTAGATAGTATGTGGAAGGTCACTAAAGGATCATTAGTAGTAGCTAAAGGTGTGAAGGTAGGTACATTATATCTGTGTACTGGTAACACTTACTCTACCTTAGCTACTACAGATAAAGTTACTGCAGGGACAACAACAATAAATGTTGCAAGAACAGATTCGATAATGTGGCACCATAGGCTTGGGCACATGAGTGAGAAAGGGATGAAAATCCTTCACTCCAAAAATCTATTGCCAGGACTAAAGAAGATTGATTTAGAGTTCTGTGAAAACTGTGTTTATGGTAAACAAAAAAGAGTCAGATTTCTCAAGGTTGGGAAAGAGAAGAAGAGTGAGAAGTTAGAGCTTGTACATTCAGATGTATGGGGACCGGCTCAGGTATCATCCCTTGGTGGCTCTTGTTATTATGTTATTTTTATTGATGACTCAACTAGAAAAACATGGGTATATTTCTTAAAGCAAAAATCAGATGTTTTTGAAACCTTTAAGAAATGGAAAGCTTTGGTTGAGAATGAGACAGGAAAAAAGTTGAAGTGTCTCAGATCGGATAATGGAGGTGAGTATTGCAGCAAAACATTTGAAGATTACTGTTCCTTAAATGGGATTCGAAAGCAGAAGATAGTTCCAGGAACTCCATAGGAAAATGGTGTGTCAGAGAGAATGAATAGGACTATCATGGAACATGCGAGGAGCATGAGATTGCATGCTGGATTGCCCTTACATTTTTGGGCAGATGTTGTACATACTGCTGTCTATTTGACAAATAGGGGACCTTCAACCCCTTTGGATGGTGGTATTCCAGAGGAGGCATGGACTCGTAAAAAGGTAAATTATTCTTTTCTAAAAACTTTTGGTTGTGAAGCTTTTGTCCATGTTGATAAAGAAAATAGAACCAAGCTTGATGCTAAATCTTAGAAATGTACCTTCATTGGATATGGGATAGATAAATATGGCTATCGGTTATGGGACTTTGAAAATAAGAAAATAATTAGAAGTAGAGATGTTATATTCAATGAGAAGTTTATGTATAAAGAACAGATGCAGGAAAAGAAGCATGAACAGAACAAACAAGAATATGTGGTGTTGGATGAGATTCCTGAAAATGAAATGCCACAGGTACCTGATGCTCAGCAACAACAGATTGTCCCACAAACTCCTGCAAGTGTTAGACGTTCTACGAGGACAAGTAGACCCCCCTGAAAGATTTTCTCCTTCTTTGTATTCTATTTTATTAACGGTTTCTGGTGAACTAGAAGAATATGAAGAAGCAATGCAAGTAGATGCCAAACAACAGTGGGAGCTAGGCATGAAAGAGGAGATGGACTCCTTGATGAAAAATAAGACTTGGAACTTAGTCCCTTTACCTGCAGGAAAAAGAGCCTTGCCTAACAAATGGGTTTGTCGGCTGAAGGAGGAGGAAGGAGGTCAGAAAATATATAAGGCCAAACTTGTGGTAAAAGGTTTTGCACAGAAAAAGGGTATAGATTATGATGAAATATTTTCTCCAGTTGTAAAAATGACTTCAATTAGAACTGTACTTAGTCTTGTGGTTGCAGATGATTTACATCTTGAACAATTAGATGTCAAAACAGCTTTTCTCCATGAAGATTTGGAGGAGGAAATTTACATGTTGCAACCACAGGGATATGAGGTCAAAGGTAAGGAGAACTTGGTGTGCAGGTTGAAGAAAAGTCTGTATGGCCTAAAGCAAGCACCCCGACAATGGTATTTAAAATTTGATAGTTTCATGGCTGAACATGGTTATCATAGATGTCATTCTGATCATTGTGTATATTTTAAGAGATTTGATAATGGCAGTTATATTATCCTGTTGCTTTATGTTGATGACATGCTTGTTACTGGGTCTAACATGAAACATATAAATGATCTTAAACAGAAATTAGCCAGGTCATTTGCTATGAAGGATTTGGGTGCAGCTAAGCAAATTCTCGGTATGAGGATTACACGAGATAGGAAAAATAGAACCTTGAATTTGTCCCAAAGTGAGTATATAAAGAAGGTGTTGAAAAGATTTAACATGCAGGGTGCAAAAGCAGTTAGTACACCTTTGGCTAGTCATTTCAAATTGACTAAGGAGATGTGCCCAAAGGCACAGGAAGAGGTTAATAAAATGTCTAACATCCTGTATTCATCAACTGTTGGCAGTCTGATGTATGCAATGGTATGCACAAGGCCAGATATTGCACATGCAGTGGGAGTTGTGAGCAGGTTTATGAGTAATCCGAGTATGGAACATTGGAATGCTGTGAAATGGATTCTTCGGTATTTGAAAGGAACTACTACAAAGGCATTGTGTTTCAAAGGATCTAATGCTACTCTAAGTGGATTTGTTGACTCTGATTTGGCGGGTGATATTGATTCACGGAGGAGTACTACAGGGTATGTTTTTACTATAGGGGGAACTGCAGTCAGTTGGATTTCTAGGCTGCAAAAGGTTGTTGCACTTTCAACGACTGAAGCTGAGTATGTTGCTGCTACAGAAGCCAGCAAGGAGATGATTTGGTTGCAATGTTTTCTGAAGGAATTGGGTCAGACACAAGAGGATAGCCCATTGTATACTAATAGCCAGAGTGCCATTCATCTTGCAAAGAACTCTGCTTTTCATTCAAGGACAAAGCACATTCAGCTCAGGTACCACTTCATCCGGACTATTTTGGAGGAAGGTCAGTTACGGCTTGAGAAGATCCACACAAGTGAGAATCCTAACGATATGTTCACAAAGGCAGTTCCACAGGAGAAGCTGATTTCTTCATCAGTTTCTGTTGGTCTTCTTGATTGATAATTGTGGAATTTATACCAGTCAAGTCCTAGTGTTTTATCCAACGGATGTTGCATGTACAGTGGTGTCATGTAGTATCAGTCTCCAAGTGGGAGAGTGTTCGGTGTGGAGCTTGATCAGTCTCCAAGTGGGAGATTGTTGAAATGTGGTGACTGATCAGCAAAGTACTGTACACTCAGAAATTTTTTTTTGCCATTTTTCGTTGATGAAAACCAACATTGTAATAAAACCTTAAAAAGGCTGACTTTGTTTGTTGCCCTAAAAATGCATGTTATAAGCGGCTGGGATGCTTAAGGCATTGGAAGGTTGATGTACTATTTTTGCTGGATAATAAGAAAGATTGGACGGCTGTGTATGGTGGACGTAACCCATTCTGGGTGAACCACATTAAATCTCTGTGTTATCTGTGTCATGTTTTATTTCTTTATCTTTCATATTTAAATCTACATATAATTGTTAGTTCATATTTGCTTCAGATCTGCTTGAAACCCTAACAATAACAATGATCTCTTTATCTTCTGCATGAGAGTTGGAAGCATCATCATTTCTTAGCTAAGTGGTCTCTTTTCATCATTTCTCCAATTGAGTACTTGTGTTTTGAGATGTTAGCTGCATACATAAGCATTTTATATAGATCCATACATTTCATTTCATACTTATTTGCATTCATCTTATTGCATAAAAAAATGAAAAATTTGCATTACTCATTACTCATTACTCATTCACATTCATTTATTTGCATATAAAAGAAATAAAAATAGACATCCATGATCATTTGCATTACATACATTCATGATGAATCAGAAATGCATACATATAGATTACAACATATAAAAGCATCTTATAATTGAATCAACACAATTACAATGAAGTAAAATCGATCTCATATATATATCGTATAAAGTCTCAGAGTACAAAACGATGTCAAATGACATATACAAACTCCCATCAGAGCAATAATCGTATGGCTACAAAAAATGGGTGTGTCTACAAAAAATATCATAGCTACAAAAAGAATATCTATCTCTCAGCCTCTCCCTCATCGCTTGGTGGAGGAGGTGGAGCCTGCTGACCGGGATCCTAACGAGGTGCCCAAGCTTCCTTCGACTGTGCCATATACTGCGAGTAGGGGACAACCTGCTACACAACTAGAATTGCTACGCTGTACGCTGCAACATAATAAACTGCACTACTCATCTGGTGAAGGACCTCCTGCCACAAAGCCTCTGTCTCTGCTCTCATCTCTATGACCTAATGGTCACACTCATCCCTAAGCTCTGCTAGCTGTCGGTCACACTCCGCCAGCTGCATCTGAGCCACTGTCAACTGTGACTGCAACTCCACAAGACGTTCTCTCATCGACCGCCTCGCGTCAGTCCCCTACTCTCTCGTAGGCTCTCCACTCCCACCTCCACTTCCAACTCCACCCTGCTCCTCCCTCCGTTGTTGGACCTATCTTGGCACTGCTCTCTCCTCCTCAGCTCCACCCAACCTCACACCTATACTCCCAAGGGATCCGCCCTCACCCCTCTTTTGTCCAACCCCAGCTAGAACCCTGCTGCTACTAGCACCAAGATCACCACCTGCGTGTCTCTGAGCCTCGACTCTCTATCCTTGTCCCTGGTCCTGTCCCTGTCTTGGTGCGGGGGCATCATCCTCAACCTCCTCTATATGAGGAGCCTGCTTAGTTGAATCTGTCAATCTAAGGAATGGATGCTGCTAGAACCAATCCCTGTACTGGGGCAATAACCCCGCATCCGCAACATCATCCATGTAGTCCCATCTCAGTCATTGTAGACTAGTCAGCTCCTACATACTCAAGGCATAGGATAACCTTAGTGACCATCCTCGCCTCTCCTCATCAGCATATCTGGCATACGTTGTGTACTCCTGTGAGATCCTTGAGGCCTACCATACTGCCTCATCACTCGAGATACTACAAATCGCTCCACCATAGTCTGCGATTTGCCAATAAGTGAGCGCATAACAAAAATATCTCGACGTACCAGTCGTCAGTCATCCCATGGCTCTAGGCCTCTGTAAGGTCCCCATATCATGGCTATAAGGTCATCTAACTATCGTCGCCAAAAATCGGTCTTCCCCAGATGGGGTTGTGTAACATAACTGGCATACCTATATATAATCAGCTGCCCAGGGTCTCTACTGTCATCTACAATAGGCTGACAAACAGGAAGGTGCTCCCAAGCCCAAACCTGTAAGATCAACACACCAGCGACTATGCTCTTGCCCTCCCTATACACTATCTCATGCATCTCGCGATACATGTGGGCTAATAAGAAAGAAACCCAGCCAAGCCTCTGAGGGGTCTCCATCAATCTCTCCAGCATCCTACCCCATCCGCACTGGAATCCCTGTTGTCCTCTATCTAGCATCAGAAAACAACCGATAAACCCTGCTAGCACACAAGCTAGAGGAAACTCCTCACTGTATCTTCTCACCATGATGTCCCAACTGATGGAACGTGTCAATATATCAGGATCCCTGAAGACATGCCTAACTGCCTGTAATCCGAGAAGGTGTGTTGCATCATAATCCACCTTATCCCCAACAAAAGGGATACAAAGGATCCTATATACATCCTTGGGAGTGATAGTCATCTCCCCAATTGGCAAATGGAAGGTATTATACTCTGAATGGAATCGCTCAACCAATGTTGTGAGCATTATGTGATTCACACGGATGTTTGGTAACCCAAGATGTGTCAAGCCACACAAATCAATATGAGCCTAATCAACCTCTGATAACCACCCCACTAATGTCATGGTAGGAGGATAAACACATGTGAAGAGAACATGAGGCAATTGAGCCTGGAAAAATCAATCAACGAAGCGTCAGAAAACATTCTGAATAAGCCTACAAGAGAAGCAAAACATCACGCAAATCCAACTATGCCAATTGCAAAATCAAAATTTCAAGTTTAGACATTCAAAAATGCTCACTATTTTCCAAATGACAAAACACAAAAGGGCAGCAACTCATATGAATCAGGATTATGCCCCGTACGACAAAAGACTCCCATACAACAAAAGATTAGACTTAGGATGACAAAATGGTCTTTTATGAAGGTTGTCATACGACATAAGGGTGGGGTCTGAACGACAAAACTAATGGCCTCAAATGACAAAACAAAACTTAGCAATTTTTTGTACGAGACAAAATTCTGTCTCGCACGACAAAATGAGATTGGCCAACTTAAACTATGCAAAAAACTTAAAAAATGAACAAAAAAATTCAAAATTGAGAACATAAAGAGGCTTAAGATTGATCACTTACCGCTGGCTCATAGTGTCAAAGTTAATAATGTCATCTCTGGCACTCGAATCGGTGCTCACAAGTAGGGACCACCATTTTCTTCGCAGAACGCTTTTTGACCTTTCAAACTTGGAGGGATGAAATGAATTGAAAGACATTTTTACCCCTAATATAGCCAAAACCCTAATTTTTCAACTTGCTCTGATGGACATGAAAATTGTACCCTTAGCTAATTCATCCATTCTGATTCCATTTTTGGGATCGAAATCAAAATTCGAGATCATTTTCCTAGTCAATTTCACAAAATTTGGACCACTTAGCGCTTTTCATCAAAAACTCATTCTCTCTTCTAATTGCACTCAATTTCTCATGAATCAATGCTAAATCTCAATTTAATTTCTACAAATCAACTTTGCGCTCAATTTCTTATTAATCAAACGTAAAATTTTTAAAAATTCCTCTGAATCAATTTGTGCTCAAACAACTTATCATCGCTAAAAATTGCCTACAATCTTGCGCAACCCTCGCTATCTTTCGATTTCACTCCCGAGGGGGCATACTCATGACCTCAAAGTCGAGAATTTCTTTCAAAAATCTTCATTGCAATTCGAGAAACTAATCTTTTGTAAACATCAAACAAGGCCTCATCACTAGGGGCATCTCAACTTCATCACTTTATATCAAGTTGAGATTTCTTGACCATCTAAATCAAATCAATCTCTAGGGGCATATCAGTTTCATCGCTTCATATCAAGCTGATATTTCTCCTTGTCTGAATCTATCTCTTAACGTTAATCAGTTTCATCATTTTTCATCAAGCTGACTATTCATTTAAACTCAATCAAGGGTTTAAAGAGTATCTTTGATCACACTCAATCTAAGCAGGTGTTCAGTTTCATCGCATTGAATCAAGTTGGAAAGTTTATCTTCGCTCATCGTGTCTTGATCAATCAAGTTCAAGATCGATTTTATCTTCACTCACTGTCTCTAGTTCAATCAAGTTCTAGATCAATAAGATTTGCTTCTTGATCAATCAAATTCAAGTTCGGTATCTTTGCTCTCTATCATTCCTAATTCAATAAAGTTTGGGATCGGTATCGCTTTAATCAACTCTGTTCAGCTTCATCACTTCAAATCAAGCTAAACACCTCACTCTTCATCTGGTTCGTGATCAATCAAGTTCAGAACTGGTATCTCCTAGACATCAACTATTCTTTGAACCAACGCGCTGCTCGCACATTAATTCAAAGAGGGGCAAATGTAATACCTTAAAAATGGTCATCTAAACCATCAGCCCCTAATCTCGACAGCGTCACAAAGGTCCTAACTAAAGGCAATTAAATAAATCTTGAGCACACAATTAATTTCTATAATCATCAATGTCACATGGCAAAATTAATCACTCAATATTAATTAAATATTTATTTAATTAATTAAATCACTCCAAGTAAATCATTTTAAACAATTATCTTATTTATTTTTATTAAATATCTTTTGCATATTTAATTAAATAAATCAATTTTCCATTAAATCATCAAAAAAGAGGAATTAATTTGAAAATAACTAAAAATTGCCATAAATCTTCAAAAAAAGAAACAAATCAAGAAAGAGGAATTGGAAATTATGAGCACAAATCTTCAAAAAAGGAATTAATTGGCAAAAAAGAATTAAAATTTTGAGAAAAGAAATCAATTGGAGATAATCTTGAAAAACAAATTAAAAATTGATAAATAACCTCAAAGAAAGCAATTAAAACAATTAAATATTAAAATTGAATGAAATAGAGAATAAATCTGTTTTGCCTGATTTTATCTTAATTTTAGTTCAATTTCCTTTAAAACTGAGAAAAGCGTCCAATCACATCAATTCACCTGGATTGTGCTTCCTCTTGGAAAATCTTGACCGCTCATCATCATCTAATATCAGCCGTTGGTTTCTTTCTTAATTTTCTATAAATTCAGACTCTCATCTCTCATTAAAAAAATATTGAGAATATATTGTTATTATGTTGTTTTTGCTCTAGGTTCATTGAGAATTTGCATTGAGATATTGCATATTAGTTATTTCATATTTCTTAAATCATGTTAGATTAATCTTGCATCCATCTAGCTTAAATCCATGCTCATATAGATGAAATCTTTCGTTTAGGTGTTGTCTAGTCACTGGATAACTTAGCAATCTAAGAGCAATCTAAACTCGCATCTACTAGAAGGCAATGGGTCTCTTTGTAATGGTTTATTATTCATTGATTATTGATTTACTAACCATGCATCTAATGACTTAATTGAAGTGTTCTGTATTTCAGATACAGATACAGGTTCACTTTTCACACACACAAAAATTGCCAACCATCTACTACTTAGTTGTCTAGTGGCTGAATTTTGTTGGAACTAGTTCCTTGATCAGATCAATTGGGCTACGGTGAAAAATGAAAATATCTTGGACTTCCTTATCTCCTGGCCAATCAAAAAGAAGTCAAAATGGAGTGATTTATGGTTGATTGGTCCATCCATGATTGTATGGCACATTTGGAAGGAAAAGAATAGAAGGATTTTCAAAGAATCATCACTTCCAAATATAATGTTGGTGGACCAAATAAAAGTTGCAATCGAGGAAGTAATAAATGGCAAGACATTAAAAGGAGGCCCTAAAGTATACAATAACTGGGATGCCTTAATGGAAAAACGGTGGGCTCTTAAAGAACCTAGCACTTATGCCCCCCCTTCAAAGTTTATTGGTCGAAACCTTGTCAGATGGAAGGCCCCCCCAAAGGATTGGGATAAACTCAATTTCGATAGAGCTAGTAAGGGGAATCCTGAGGAATCCAGTATTGGTGCCATAATCCACGATGCGCAGGGTAATATCTTATATGGTCTGTTTGATGGCATTGGAGTTGCCACAAACAACGAAGTTGAGATTCATCCACTTGAGGAATGATTACGCCTCTATACTTTGCATGGAATCACCCATGTCATAATTGAAGGAGAATCGCAGGTTATTATAAACGGGATTACTAAGTCAAAGTTTCATAACTGGAAGCTTAATAAATGGTTACCCCTAATAAAAGACCACCTCAAATCAATCAAGTGCTACGAAATTATGTATGTTTTTAGAGAAGGCAATCAAATGGAAGATTTCCTTGTGAATATTGAGGTTGGATAGAATGATGGTCCTGTCTTTTTCAGTCAAGCCTCGGCTACGGAGGATATTACAAGGCAGTGCTTGAAGGATTACCGTAGATCTCCACATCAAGGTATCGGGTAATATGCCAGCTTCATATGGATTTGCATGCCCGCTTGGGCTGATTGGTGGCTCCGACATATGCCTCGGTTGATTAAAGAATCATACATCATTGACTGCTTATGTATCCGCTCTGGTACTTATATCCAATTTGGTAGTGAAAAGACTCACCATATGAACTTCCAAGGTTTGCCGCTGGACTATACCATCTGTTGTTTAGAACACACCATCACTTCGGCTGTGCTTTTGTTACATGTTAGATTCTAATAGATTTTGGTGGTGAAGGAATGATGGTGATCTACAATGTGCGCCTTTCTATAAAGACTCTTCATAAGACATATTTTTCTGTGGATGGTTGTGCTATTTTTGTGAAATACATAGAGACAAGATTGTGGCAGATGACTTGTTTTGGACCCGTGAGTTGTGTTAACTGTGAACAAGCATTGGGAACACAACTACACAAATTTTTCATCACCGAAGAGCATGTTTATGATGCTATTCGTGGGCTTATGGGAATCGCTCTCAATTTTGAGAGACACTGGTGTGATGTTGTAGTGCTGGAGGCGGTCCTCTTGCCCCTCGTCGATGTCATTGACTCTAGGGAACGCGTGGTTGAATTACTTAATGGATTTGTAAAGCCATTCATTGTGGATAGTGTTGCCAATGCCATTTTAAGTCTAGATGAGGGTGTCAAAGTAAGCATTCAGAAGGTATATTTTCAGTTTGAAAATTACCTATTGTGTGGGGGAAAAAGTGAAACTAAGCAAACATGCCCTAATCTCACTTTCAATCACACATTTGTGGAATACGAAAGAGCCTAGAGGTATCACACAATTGGCTACTTCTTTTTGTGGAAGAGAGAGCCACGGGCTACCTATTAGGATTTCTATTCCTTTGTTGCAAAGGATAGATAGAATGATGCAAGTTCAATTCCCAACCCCAAAGTGCAAGTATGAACTAATAACAAGATTGCAGAATTGAACTTAAACTATGGAAAGTTGTAAACACAAGGACAAAACAAGAATGTAAATGCGTACCCAGTGTTAAAATATGAGTGAAAATGTTCGAGACGGGGGCGCGGGCGCCACTGTCCTGATTCTGCTCCTGAAACTACTGTTTTTGCAACCTGAAAAGCTATCAGAAAGTTGGTGAAAGTTGCTGTCTGACAGAAGGACTAGGGCGCCCAGCGCCCCTGTCCTGGCAGGACCAGGGAACCCCACGCCCCTGTCCTGGTCCTTTTCTCTAAAACTTGGTGTGAAGTTCTGTCTCGGTCTGCTTCTCCCGGATCTGCAACTTGCAGCGTCGTCCGAATTCCGAAACCTGCACTTATATCTGAAAAGGTGTGGTGGGCGGCTATATAGGGTTTTGCCTTAGTCAAACCCCCGCTTTGGTGATTTCCACCTCCACGAATAGCCAAGTTGTATTGTAAAAGTAGTGTGTGTGCAGACCTTGTGTGTGTGCAAGATCCTAAAATGAAAGTAAGCAAGCTAGAGCAACCTAGAAAGTAAACCCTAATTGCTTGTAAATGATAAAGTAAATGCTCCAAATCAAGATGTAAAGAGATCTAAAGCATGAATACAAGTGATATAATGAGGCTTATGCAAAGACATGAAAACAACATGCAATCATACCCAACCCCAAGGGAGGGGTACAAGCCAATCTTTAGTTGGTAATCCCCTATTGTTCTTCAATGCCTTCAAAGCCCTAAATGGATGAATGAAATTGATAGATGCTTGATGGATGGATGTTGAATTTTGTTGAAGTCTTCAAAGATCTGCTCTTTCGTTGCATAGAAGGTCCTTGAAAACCAAAATTCGTGGATCCTTTCAAATGAAGAAAGAGAGCTCTTATATATGAAACCCTAGGTCTTAATTTCAACTTTAGGCCGACCTAGAGATTGAATCTCCCGCCAATTTCTTGGGGTTAAGCTTTATTTTATGATTGGATCGTGCTCCTAAAATTTGGGAAAAATGTCTGGGACCATGTGCACGCCGGGCGCCATGGTCCCGACAACTTTTCACCAAATTTTCAGGGCCATCAGATATGATGATTTTAGAGAGAATCCTGAAGTTACAGCTGATTTTGAGATGTTTTGACCCCCGAAATCAAGCCCCCAAGTTCAAAATAGGACCTAATTAGGGTTTTTGATTAAATGATGTATTGGAAGAATAAAATGAAAGGGGCACACTTTAATGAAAAGGGCCCAACTTTATGATATGGGAGATGATAAAATAGAACCTTAGACCTAATTAATTTGATTAATTAAGTGCTAAAGGGGAAATGCAATGCAAAATGCAAAATGCGCCAAGGCGGGTGCTAAACTAGGTGTGAAATTGTACCACCCTAGCAAGTGCGTACAATTTACGACGCTACATTTAGCCCCCACTTTAGCGGTCATATGAGTACTACGTGCATATGCAAGCTAAAGTACAGAAAAGTAAACATTATTTGAAAAAGGATATATCCATAAGTCTGTCGAACGAAGCCCCGGTGGTATCTGCAGTACACAGTTAGGAACCACACCCTACAAAACACACGTTAGATCACAAAATCACCTAATGCTTACTAAGGAAGGTGATGAAAATTCGAGGGTAGCTATATGCCCCCCCTGTTTCGGCTTGCTAATTTTAGTGAGTTGAAACAGGGTATCATGTTTACCACTTCGAGTTGTTAAAGAATATCGATGACAAATGCTCACAAGAAGATTTGATATGAGATCAAAAACTAATGGAGAACCATTTGATAAGAAAGAGGACCAAATCTCAATTCCAACACAACAAAGAGTGTGAGGATTTGAGAGTTCTCTAACACAAGATGAAGGATGTGAATGGAAACAAAATGCAAAGAGAAGAAAAGAAAGGAAAAAAGCATGAATACACACATTGGTGATCCATGAGAAGAATAGTGAGAGAGAAAACATGGACTTCTCGCCCCTAGATCTTGTCTAGGTGATCCATGGGAAAAAGGACATGGAAGACTAGCCCCTAGAGTCTGTCTAGGTGATCCATGTAAGGGAGGAGAGTGAGAAAGTCTAGCCTTATGCCGCTAGTTCCACTCAACCTCGTGCATGTGTGTGTAAGGGGGGTTAGAAGCACCTCATAGGAGTCTATGCCCGAGTATGCTACAACCTATATATGTATAGTACAAAAGCATGACATCTCGCTCTAAGAGTCTATGCTCTGGTTCCGAGAATAATCACCTTGCATAAAAGAAAAATGGAGACATCTCGCTCTAAGAGTCTGTGCTCTGGTTCCGAGAATGACCCATTGCTCAAAAAGTGTAATGTTTATAAGCAAAGTAGAACAAGGATACCTACCTTCATCACAAAAGAAGATACCCAAAAAATGCAACAATGTCGTAGATCCAAGCAAGAGAGTTTTGCACTCTTTAAGCAAGGATAAGATAGTTGAAAAGGGATATCTTGTAGTATGTGTAAAGGAGATCCTTAGAGGAGAAGAGATCTTTGTACAATAAAGAAGAGAATAAGAATGCAATACTTCCTTCTTTTGCGAGGTGAAAGTGATTCTTAATTAAGGATGACGCTTTTTTTAACCCAATTGGGAGAGTGAATTCATTATGGATGTATTTTACCAAGTGCAAAAGAGGTTGTAGTCAAGAACTTACACCTCTTGTAAGAGAGAATCCTTGAACAAACAACAACAAATGCATACAAGGAATAACATCAAGTAATAAAGTTCACACTATCCACGAAATAGGAAAAAGTGGATCCTTAGATAAAAATAAGAAAAGATCATTGCCTCCCAGGGATAAGGTCAATGAGAAGGACTTACACAATCTTCCAGGGAGAGATTTAGACATAAGCAAATTGTACTACATACTCATATGAGTTCATGCAAGCAAGACATTAGTGTATGTAAAATGCTCCTCACAAGAAGTGGGTAGGATAAGAAAGAGAATACACATCTTCTCCCATATCTAGGAAAAGAGGATTCTAAAGAAAAGATGATCAATATTTCTACACTATTACCCCATAGGAACAAGAGATAACATAGAAAAATTAGGCTATTATGTTGCTTCAAAAATATGATTGCACTTGAAATTGTACCATCATGAATAACAATGAGCCCCCAGTAAATGAGCTACCAATGTCACATAATGATGAGCAACATAATAGCCATTAATGTTATTTAAAGATATGATAGATTGAATGAGGTATTTGAATATGACATGCTGAATGCTCAACCATAAGTGAGATCAAAAACATGTATAAAATGATAAAAATTGAAGAAGAAAAGTCACAAGAAATCTTAGAAGAGGGATGAGTGTAATTTATTAGAGCCTTATCCCTGGAGGAAAGGACTTTATGATGAATAGGAGATAAAGATTCATAATTGGATTTAGAAATTTGAGGGGAGTCATAAAGAGATTTGTTCATCGCCAAGATTTCCTTATGAGGGGAATGAGAGTTGATAGAAGTAGAAGATGATTTAGTTGAAGTGAGATCATCATCACTACTAAATATAGCATTCACATTGAGAGATGGTCTTTTAGATACTTTGGTGGGCTTAGAAAGATTATATCCAAGTCCAAATAAATATTCATGCATGTTATGTTCTAAAGGAACTTTAATTCCTTGTTCATTTGCACCACAACCATTTCCACTATAGCCACTCTTAGCCAAAATATGGAAGCCACGACCATAACGATTAGCCATTTCAGAAAGAAAAGGTGGTTTTTCATAAGACAAAGAATCAAATTCTTCAAAATTAGAGGTGTGAGGAGAAGAAGTTTGAGAAGCGGCCACAAAATTATTGCTCATAGGTTCAGGTAAGACTGATTGATCTCTAGTTTCTTCCTTCTTTTTAACTTTAAGCTCTCTAGGAGGAACCCTATACTCACCTACAAAGGTGGGATTAAAATCAAGAGATCCCCAATCGTCTTCTGTGAGAACCTTCTCGGGATCAAAAGCCTTTTCATATGTAGATTCAAGTTGAGGAGAATCTTCTTCAGGAACTTCAGACTCATCCAAAGAATTTTGATTATCAGAGGGTGATGATTCATCCATAGGTATCTTGTTTAACGAGTCATCACTAGAAGAGGAAGGCTTAGAAGAACTCCCTTTGGAAGTAGATGTTTGCAAACAAGCTTGAAAATTAGTATCGCCTATCAAGGTATATGTCTTATTGTTATAAATAAATTTAACTTGTCTATGCAATGTAGAGGGGACAACTTGCATATTGTGAATCCAAGGTCTCCCTAATAACAACTTGTATGTTAGATTTCCCGACATAACATGGATAGGAGTAAGCAAAGTAACAGGTCCCACTGTGATAGGTAAGGTGATAATACCTAATGAAGACTTAGCCACATTATCAAAGCCTCGAATGGGATGAGAGTCAGGCTCAATAAGGGATGTATCCACATTCATCTTATGCAATAGATTAATGCTACACACATTAAGGCCAGAACCATTATCTACCAGTGTTCGTCTTATAGCAGTGTCATTTATGATAACCACAATCATCAAGGGATCATATTGATGTTGAATTTCACTAGTAGGCAACTCATCTTGAGTAAACACAATTTGAGCTTTAGGATTCATCACAGAGTTAACCAAAGACACTATATTACTAGATGTATTAGGTGGAGGAACATTCAAATCTTTCAAGGCATCTTGTAACATTCCATGATGAGCGGAAGAAGTTTGGATCAAATCCCAAAGGGATATCTTAGCAGGGGTAGTTTTAAGTTGTTCTATGAGATCATATTCCTTACCAAGCATTTGTGAAATACGAGGAGCTTGAGGAAGAATAGGTTGGGAAGGAGGAAGTGAAGTTGGGATAACTAAAGGAGGATTAGGTTGCCTATTGTTTCTTGTGTTATAGGTATGGGCAACCGCATGATAACTCTCTCCAGTTAATTGCTTAGCATACTCATAAGGGCTCTTAGTAGAATAACCTCCTTGCACAGTAATAATAGGTTTCTTAGGAGTGCAAAAAGAATCATTAGCTTAACCACCTTGAACCACTAAGATAGGCTTATTTAAAGGTTGAGAATTTTGAGAAGGACAAGCACCTTGGACAGTGAAGAGAGGTTTGTTAGGTGTTTCATTCACATGTATCAAATGGATTGAGGATGGTTTAGAGGAATGAACAAAAGTGTTGGAAGAATTATTGATAGTCTTCTCTTGCACTAAAATCTCATCACGGATTAAATCAATTTTAGGAGAGAGACAAGGGGTAGTCATTGATGTTCTAGTAGGAAAAGTAATACTAGGAAAGGTCATATCATCCTCTATCATCAAAGTATCTACATGGGGAATAAACTCTCTAGGAGAAGGATCAACATTACTCTCTAAAGTCTCACTTTTGAGAGGGAGATCTTTGAAAGAGATGTTAACCATCTTGCTTTGAACTAGGGTATCCTTATGAGTAGAACCAAGTTGAGGAGAGGGAGAATAATTGAGATTCAAGGAAGGTGAGAAACTATCAAGGGAGTTTTCAATCTTGATTTCATCCCCTTTTGCTAGGGGTAGAGAATAATCTATACCTTCTTCTAATGGTTCATCCCAAATAGTGAAGTGGTTGAAAGGAATGTTTGGAGTATTGTCAATTTCGGGAGAGGAGATAACATTGTTTATTAATTCCTCATCCTTAGGAGGGAGAGCGTCAATAGATGTGTTAAACTCATCCTCTTTCCTCAAAATATGTTCAATATGATCTTTAGGGGAGAGAGAATTAAGGAAATTGCTTATTATTTCATCTTCTTTCTCTAAGGGATGCTTATGGGTAAGACAAACTTTAGGAGAAGGGTAAGCATTTATCATTAATTCATCATCTCTAGTGGGAATTTTGTTGGAAAAGGAAATGCCATCACTAGGAAATGTAGGGATAATGTCATCTTCTTGCACAAAAGGATCCTCATGAGGGGAGTGTTTTTTAGGAGGAACATGAACATATTTCTCCAAAGATTCATGCTTAGGAGGGAGATCTTTGAAAGAAGTGTTCATAACCTCTTGTTGCACTAACATGCCCCCATTGGAAGGACCAACTTTAGGAGAAAACAAGTCAATATCCGTCAATGCCTTTTCACTTAGAGAGGCATCATGTAGGGAAGGTGAAGTAACCTTAAGAAAGGTGTTTATGATATCATTCTCTTCCTCTAGGATAGCTAAATAGGAAGGGCACATTTTAGGAGAATTGTCAAGATCACTCTTAAAGTCTTCATCCTTAGAGCATGGGAGAGTCTCAAAGGGATTGGTAGCAACTCTTTTAGGCACTAAAATGTTGTTATAGATGGGGGGAGGTTCTTTAGGAGAAGGAAAAATTGAAACAAGGGAAGCTAACCCATTATCACATCTATGAAATGAATGCATCATGACAACAATTTTCCTCTTTCAAATGATAACACATGCAAAATAGAAGGAAATGTATAATTTTAAACAATGCAAGCACTTAGAATGTAGATTTAGAAAATGAAATTTATGATTCAAATGAATTCCTAAATCAGATTTGAAATTATTGATCCCAATTAAGCTATCCACAAGTTCAACTTTGAATTGAAAAATTAGGGTTTTAGCAAAAATTTCCTATAAATTTTTCAATCTTGCAAGAAATTAAAACTTGTAAATACAAATTTGAATTTGAAATAGCATAAACACTCAAATTTGAAAACATAAATCAGAATTAGAGAAGATTGGAGTTCACGTCGGGTTCACCAAAATGTGTGGGGGAAAAAGTGAAACTAAGCAAACATGCCCTAATCTCACTTTCAATCACACATTTGTGGAATACGAAAGAGCCTAGAGGTATCACACAATTGGCTACTTCTTTTTGTGGAAGAGAGAGCCACGGGCTACCTATTAGGATTTCTATTCCTTTGTTGCAAAGGATAGATAGAATGATGCAAGTTCAATTCCCAACCCCAAAGTGCAAGTATGAACTAATAACAAGATTGCAGAATTGAACTTAAACTATGGAAAGATGTAAACACAAGGACAAAACAAGAATGTAAATGCGTACCCGGTGTTAAAATATGAGTGAAAATGTTCGGGATGGGGGCGCGGGCGCCACTGTCCTGATTCTACTCCTGAAACTACTATTTTTGCAACCTGAAAAGCTGTCAGAAAGTTGTTGAAAGTTGCTATCTGACAAAAGGACCAGGGCGCCCAGCGCCCCTGTCCCAGGGACCAGGGTGCCCAGCGCCCCTGTCCTGGCAGGACCAGGGCACCCCATGCCCCTGTCCTGGTCTTTTTCTCTGAAACTTGGTGTGAAGTTCTGTCTCGATCTGCTTCTCCCGGATCTGCAACTTGCAGCGTCGTCCGAATTCCGAAACCTGCACTTATATCTGAAAAGGTGTGGTGGGCAGCTATATAGGGTTTTGCCTTAGTCAAACCCCCGCTTTGGTGATTTCCACCTCCATGAATAGCCAAGTTGTATTGTAAAAGTAGTGTGTGTGCAGACCTTGTGTGTGTGCAAGATCCTAAAATGAAAGTAAGCAAGCTAGAGCAACCTAGAAAGTAAACCCTAATTGCTTGTAAATGATAATGTAAATGCTCCAAATCAAGATGTAAAGAGATCTAAAGCATGAATACAAGTGATATAATGAGGCTTATGCAAAGACATGAAAACAACATGAAATCATACCCAACCCCAAGGGAGGGGTACAAGCCAATCTTCAGTCGGTAATCCCCTATTGTTCTTCAATGCCTTCAAAGCCCTAAATGGATGAATGAAATTGATAGATGCTTGATGGATGGATGTTGAATGTTGTTGAAGTCTTCAAAGATCTGCTCTTTCACTGCATAGAAGGTCCTTGAAAACCAAAATTCGTGGATCCTTTCAAATGAAGAAAGAGAGCTCTTATATATGAAACCCTAGGTCTTAATTTCAACTTTAGGCCGACCTAGAGATTGAATCTCCTGCCAATTTCTTGGGGTTAAGCTTTATTTTATGATTGGATCGTGCTCCTAAAATTTCGGGAAAAATGTCCGGGACCATGTGCACGCCGGGCGCCATGGTCCTGACAACTTTTCACCAAATTTTCAGGGCCGTTGGATATGATGATTTTAGAGAGAATCCCAAAGTTACAGCTGATTTTGAGATGTTTTGACCCCCGAAATCAAGCCCCCAAGTTCAAAATAGGACCTAATTAGGGTTTTTGATTAAATGATGTATTGGAAGAATAAAATGAAAGGGGCACACTTTAATGAAAAGGGCCCAACTTTATGATATGGGAGATGATAAAATAGAACCTTAGACCTAATTAATTTGATTAATTAAGTGCTAAAGGGGAAATGCAATGCAAAATGCAAAATGTGCCAAGGCGGGTGCTAAACTAGGTGTGAAATTGTACCACCCTAGCAAGTGCGTACAATTTACGATGCTACACCTATCTTCTGTGACGGAGGAGGATTTAGAGGATACTGATGATGCGGGCAGTGGTGGCTCTGTTGACAGTGATGTCATACATGAAATGGCTAGAAGGGAGGTTTGGATGGACGAGTGCAAGCGTATCAAGGCTTTTGGGGAGAATGTGTGGGAAGTGTTCATATGTGTTGTTTTCAATGGTAACATGGAGCCATTTAGAAGGATGACGAAATCTAATGATTGGTGGCTCCCTGAGAACTCTACCTGCAATGCTATCAATATTGGTGAATTTGCAGCTGTGATATATAATGCAAGTGGACAAATGTAACGGGTCTATGGGTAATGGGATTATGCTTTATGTTTGTATTGATCACTTGTTGTTTGATTGTCGGGTTTGGGTGTTTATAGGTGTGTCAATAGTAGTTTATGATAGAAAAGGCTAGTGTGGCAGATGCCCGAAACAATATGTAATTTTTATTTTTTGCAATATAGGGAGTTATCCCCTATAATAATAGCACTTATCTTAAAAAAAAAAAAAAAAAAATTAAATCAAATTAAATTAAATTCAGATTAATTTTATTATTATAATTATAATTATATAATTTTTTAAAATTAAATTTGGATTATGTTTTTAAGTAAAATATATATTTTCACTATAAATTTTTTATTACATTATAATTATTTTATTAAAATAAGAGTTATAGTTAATATTACCTAAATATAATTATACTAATATAATTTAAAAATAAAAATCATTCAAAATTATAATAATTAAAAATTAAAGCAAATACTTTTATTACAAATATGTTATTACAATTAGAAATTATAAAAAATTAAAAATTAGAACAAATATTTTTATTACAATACTATGACGACAAGTACTCGACACTATGTGACACTTGTCTCTTTTAAAAATGAAGAATTAATGAGGCTTATTTTTTTCATTTAAACAATTTATTAAATATTATTTATCTAAATGCTATCCAGTGTTGATGTGTTAACTTGCAGCTGCATTGATGCATGCCATGTGTTATGCATTACTATGCTCACGCTATTTTTATAATATAAAATGATCTTAACTCAATAGTATATTATTAAAAATATATTTATTTCAATTAATAATTATATTTGTAAATAGTGTATAGATATATAGAACAATTTAGATTAAATTAAACTTAGTATTGTTGTTGAATAGAAAACCAAAGTTAATATTAATTAATTTCAGAATGTGAATAAGACATACAAAAGTCATTAAAAGGGTGCAAGGTTGTATGGGCCTTAGGAGGACTTGACCTTATAATTAGCTGATCGACTTTAATCAGGGCTTTTTAGTTCAAAAACTTGTGAGTAAGCTAGCTACAACTTTCCTTATCCATATCCATTTATAAGTGAATATAAGTTTTAATTCTATATTATTCTAGATCTATTTGAATATACAAAAGATTCTAATAAAAGCATGAATGATTATATCATCTAATTTTAGTCTCTTCATTCTAATATGAAATACCATCTTTGTAATGACTAATTACAAAATATTTTTGCTCAATGATTATTAATTAATAATAATGTATATGGTAACAATTATTCTTCCTTTGAGTTTATGTGCTCATTTAATGCACAATTAAATTGCTGATTTCTAATGGCTTTAAATATGAATATTCCTACAGTCTCTCATACCATCAAAGTTTTAGAACCCAAATTCTTTTTAAAAGAACACTTACCAAAAATTAAAAAAAAAGCCTAATACCAATAATGTGGCTACCATTTATAATGCCTTTTAGATTTTATTGAATGTTAATTTAATTGCTCTTCCTCTCATCAACCCATCCATTGGGTACTTGATATAGAGCAATTTTACTAAAGAAAATAATGATAGTTATTTTTATCATTTTCATTCATCTCGCACATATTCAAAGATACAAGATTTGATAATGCAAGTTGATAGTGTTAATGTTAGCGAAATCATTCATTTGTTCACTTCAAAATTTATAAATTTATATAAGCCCTTTTCCATCATATACTCAATCTAATAATATAGATTTTCAATAGTTGTGAAAGCATTTAGCTAGCAATATGAAACATATGCACATGGCTAGAGATACTATATATTAATTTAAGATGTTGATTCTTCTTCATGTATATTGTTGTTGGCATGACTTGTGATATAATTCTTTCTTCTAGTGCACTTCTAGTGATTTCATTTTATGATAAAAAAATCTTTCATAACAATTATTATGGGTTATTATATTTTCGAGGCACTATATATGGTTGTCCATGTCATGTCATTATTATTTATTCAATAAATCAATTTAATATTTAAACACAAGATTTTCGTATAACCATAATTTGTGACAAGATAACTATGCACATTCTTATATTTAATTAAAAATGATCAATGGGGTACTTATTTATAGCTTGAGATGAATAACCAAGCAATCTTAACAAAAATGATATTTTGACATATTTTCTATGTCACTTTATTTTGACATATTTTCTATGTCACTTGAAGAACTTGGATTGAGTAGTTGAGGATAGTTCCATCCATGTTGAATCACTATTTAAATTGTGTCTATGGTTCAATATAATTGTAAAGTTAAAGCTAAATGCATATGTACTTATTTATGAGTTGTTACTTTTACTTTAAACACATGTGGAAACTGCTATTGAAGTTTCATATATGCGCATGAAGACAATACCATGATTTCTATTTAATATGTATTTAGATGAAAAATTATATGAATCAAAGAAATAATTGTAAGGAAACAAAATATGGAGCAAATGAAACCCTTCTCTTTGCCTCCACTAAAAATCAAGTTAAACTCCAATGTAACTAAATTTACACATAGATAACCTCTCAAGAGAGATTCTCTCAATATTTATGAGCCTCTTTATGAGAAAATGAATACTTATTTTACAAAGTTACTTTCAAAATAATAAAATAACATTTATGCAATTCTTATCCTCCCTAACTGGAAAATAAATACCAAGTTTTTTATTCTCTATATGTATCAAAAAAGGAATGCTTCATCTATAACAAGAAAATAATGTCAAATTTGAAAACTTCCATTACTACATCTAAAGGGCCTTCTATTAGTTTGGTACCAAAGAATAATTCTAATATCAAGGAATAACGATCTCCAAAGTCACAAGAACAATGGGCACAAAAATTCAAGACAATTGTCCCACATATTTCATGAAGTTTTACTAGAATTACTACTTCCTATCATTATGGAGCCACCTCCTTGAGGGTGGTTTCCACATACACAATTGGGATCAAGATGATATAAAAAAATATTGGAATTTTTGGTTGAGATTTGGAGTTCCTTTCTCTACATATTTATCTATACATGCATTACTTCATTTAGATGGAATCTTCCTCTTGGAGACATATTTGATATGGCATTTCCAACATTTCTATTATGATGAGGATAGATTCAAAAACTTTCAAATGTGATTTTGATGATTACGAATTTTCTAGCGATTCTTATAGGATTAGCCACGAATACCACACATCTTATGCTCTTTATGCTAATTATATTTATCATGAAAATCGATATCTTACACTTGTTAGTGGTTACATGATCTTTCACTTTTTAGTGGAGGCACCAAGTTGTTTCCTATCCATACATATGATTGCATGAGCTTATATCTTGATATATATCTTATGTTGTCACATGATGATATCCTTTCTTCTTACATGATTATTGAGCTTTCCAAATCTTGCATAATTATATGTGTGTTTGTGTGAGTGTGCATGTACATAATATATGTGTATGCATACGCACACACACATTTGAAATTTATTGTAATGCATACGAGGTAACTAATGTTCCATTTTGAATATGATTGTCTAGTGAATACCTTAAATGTCCCTTTGTTATTTTAAAATCACAATACATTTTTTCCTTCTCCAAAAGTAGTACATGCATTGATGTTGGTGTCTCTAAGCTATATCCTTCTTTTGGACCAAAAGTGGAATCTCTAGATCCTCATTTTTGTTTTAGTTACAAACATTATTTTAAATGCTTATTTGATGTTACTCATTGAATCTTTATATTTTTTTAATGAAACACTCATTAAAAGGGAGCATGAAATAAAGAAACATGTATATCCTTATTTGTATCCTTTTAATTTTACTTTGTCATGCATCCTTATAGTAATTTACATGCAAGTCAATGTGAGGAAAAATGTAATGGTGAGAAATTTTACCTAGTTGTCCTCAATATGCCATGACAAGTGTATAATTGAGCCTTACCTTGTGTAATCTACACTCATTCCTAGTAATTAATTCTAGTCCCTAGATTCCCCTTTTCCCATTTCCCACTAGATTCAAATCCACAATGTGTGGGATTGAGCCAATTTAATTCTATGATTGTCAAAAATAGCCATAACTTTTATAAGTTAACTTCAAATTTGGGGTCAATCCAACCTTCCCTACTAGTCATTATGTGTTATTTTGAAGTGTGATACATTTTGCTTCCACCTTTGGAGTTGCATTTAAGTGATAAGACTAATTTTAAATCATTTAACCACTGCATTACTTTTTTGCATTAGAATTGAAGCATTCCTTGCACTTTGATCCTTATCCCTTGCTGAATTAATCCTCACCTAGCAAGCTCCCAAAAGATAAGCTAATAGAAATGTAGATACCAAAAATAAATTAAAGCATTCATTGCACTTTGATCCTTATTCCTTGTTGAATTAATCCTCACCTAGCAAGCTCCCAAAAGATAAGCTAATAGAAATGTAGATAACAAAAATATTAAATCAGTGCCTACTAAGATAAGATCTATAGGCCTAGGTAAATTTGAAGTCATGTAAGTCATTTGTTACCTAGAATGAGAAACCATCCATTTTTAGATTCCATTTGTTGACTATAATGGATTTTCTCTACATTGATAAATCAAATATAAGCCTTACATTTTATATTTAATTTTCACATTTACTTTGGAATCTATATGCCCCCTTTTTTAATTAGTTATTTTGTTAGTGTTATAAATTTTGTTAAATTTCATTTGTATAAATAAAAATTATCCCATTTAATACTGTAATGATGAAAATTTCATAGCAATTTCATTTCTCATTTAAATTTAGATCCATTTTGAAGAGAGTACCTTTACATTGATATATTGATAAATGGATCAATTTTGTACAAAAAGATGTTTAGCTTGCTCTATGTCATCTACCTATCATTGCATGCATTCTAATATACTTATCCCTTACCCAATTTACATATTCACACATTTCCATACATTGGCCCTATCCTTACATTATAAGCATACTTATTCTATGATTCACCTCAAATTCATATTTGGTTGGTTGACTCTCATCTAATGCAAGCTAATAATGTTTCTATAGTTAAATAACCCATTAAAATGAGATAATTGTTTGATATAATGAAAAATAATTATTAATTGTAAAACAAGATAATACTTCTAACTTCAAACCATATATCATCACAAATCATTTATCTGAAACTTACTGTAACTTAACTATCCTCAATGTCATTTCTAAATAACCATGTTATTCCAAACTATTTGTGCCTAGCCAACTGATCTCAACATATCAACGCAACAAAGTTTTCAACACATTCCATTTATGCTTAGAAATACAATGTCAATAGAACAATTCTACCTTCAAAACTTCATAAAGGAGGATTGTTATTATAAACTCTTATAAATCCTTACCTTTTTTACTTCAATTCTTGAAGTATTATAACCATCTGATCTTTGCTTAAAGTACAGGAACGCTTCATTTGTACACTGCAAATCCATCAGAAATATCAGAGACCTACATCACTGGCAGATTTGCTCTTCACTTTAACAAAGTTATGTATTCGGAAATGGGCAACTAGTTGCAGGAGAGTTCTTGGTGCCACCATCACCCCCACCTTCAACATGACCATAATCAGTTGCAGGAGAGCTCTTGGTGCCACTATCACCCCCACCTTCAACATTACCATAATCAGTTGCAGGAGAGATCTTGGTGCCCCCATCATCCCCACCTTCAACGTGACCGTAATCAGGAGAGATCTTGTTGCCCCTATCACCCCCACCTTCAACGTGACCATAATTAGTTGCAGGATAGCTCTTGGTGCCCCCATCACCCCCACCTTCAACATGACCATAATCAGTCGTAGGAGAGCTCTTGGTGCCACCATCACCCCCATCTTCAACATGACCATAATCAGTTGAAGGAGAGCTCTTGGCGCCACCACAATCAGTCGCAGGAGAGCTCTTGGTGACGCCATCACCCCCATCTTCAAGATGACCATAATCAGTTGAAGGAGAGATCTTGGTGCCATCTTCAACTTGACCATAATTAGTTGCAGGAGAGCTCTTGGTGCTACTATCACCCCCACCTTCAACATGAACATGACCATAACTAGTGCTATCCTCTCCTCTACCAGAACTAGAAGTACCATGTGGGTTTGTTTGATTTTGATCACCTTCTTTATGATCTTCATGATTATTGTTGGTTGTATAAGGATAAGCAGTAGCAGGACTATCATCATCATCCATTTTTCTATCATTTAAGATGGTTTCTCCGTCTTTATGCATGCCTGCAGTTAGCTCTTCAGCTGGGTCTTCGGTTAATGGACTGTAAAGAATAAGAAATATTAATTAGAGTTCCTAGTTTAACCTTGTTGTAATGGGGTTTTCAGAAAAAAAATTCAATTACGGTCGATTCTGATTATCAGAAAATAAACTTTAGACAGAAACTATGTAACAAAAATCAAAACTTTGAATGAATGAACAAATTGTAAATAGACCATAAAAGAATAAATGATATCAATCAAAGTGGAATGCATGAAGACTAAGACATGAATTACAGTCACTGACTTATTTAAAAAATAATGACCGTTGTAATGACAAACCAACCTGTGAGATCTGTCATAACCTTGTGCTTTACTATGGCTATTATTAGCATTTCCATATTTTCTGGGAGTAGGGCTGGGAGAATGACTATAAGGTGAACTTTGAAACCGTCTTTTGTATCCCCTGTAACCAGGGCTTGGGCTGCTATAACCCCTGCTTCTTACAGGGCTTGAGCTTCTATAACCCCTGTTTCCTACAGGGCTTTGACTGCTATGACCCCTGTTTCTTACAGAGCTTGGGCTTATATAAATCCTGTTTTCTAGAGGGCTTGGACTTCTGTCTTCCCTGTTTCTTCTCTTGTATGGAGGAGGAGATGGATCCTGATTTGGACTGCTATAGCCCCTGTTTCTTACAGGGCTTGGGCTTCTATAAATCCTGTTTTCTAGAGGGCTTGGACTTCTGTCTGCCCTGTTTCTTCTCTTGTATGGAGCAGGAGATGGATCCTGATTTCTTCTTGGACTGCTATAACCCCGGTTTCTTACAAGGTTTGGGCTTCTATAAATCCTGTTTTCTAGAGGGCTTGGACTTCTGTCTTCCCCGTTTCTTCTCTTGTATGGAGGAGGAGATGGATCCTGATTTCTTCTTGGACTGCTATAACCCCTGTTTCTTACAGGACTTGGGCTTCTATAAATCCTGTTTTCTAGAGGGCTTGGACTTCTGTCTTCCCTGTTTCTTCTCTTGTATGGAGGAGGAGATGGATCCTGATTTCTTCTTGGACTGCTATAACCCCTGTTTCTTACAAGGTTTGGGCTTCTATAAATCCTGTTTTCTAGAGGGCTTGGACTTCTGTCTTCCCCGTTTCTTCTCTTGTATGGAGGAGGAGATGGATCCTGATTTCTTCTTGGACTGCTATAACCCCTGTTTCTTACAGGGCTTGGGCTTCTATAAATCCTGTTTTCTAGAGGGCTTGGACATCTGTCTTCCCTATATCTTCTCTTGTATGGAGGAGGAGATGGATCCTGATTTCTTCTTCTTCTGGCATAAATCTGAGGAGATTGAGACCTCGAGTGGTAGCCATTTTCAGGAGCTACTGAATGATACCTGTCATATCATTAAAAAATTGTCTTTGTAAGATGGAAAAAAACAGTTCTTAGTATATATCAACATAGAAGGCCGTGGCCAATGCATAACTTACCTTCAGACATCATAACTTATACATTGGTGCATCTTAAAAACTGAATAACTGTTTTCATCAGAACTAAATAGACTATTCTTCAATATCATCAATTTCAAAACTAATGTATCTCTATCACAAGATAAAAGAAATTTAGTCATCCATAACTAAGAATCAACTCATAAATTAACTCGTAAAAAATATGTGAATAGCAGAAGATAAAACATATTTTAGATGCCCACCATTTAATGTTTTTAGATATACAAATTAGACACAGAATTCATTCGTTCAATCATAGTTAGTATGTGACTGGCTCTCGTTGATAATTTACTTTCATTTGGGTTTTTATTTGTTTTAAGGTCTCAATCTTTCATGCTCAAATCATACTAGAAGAACTAACAGTGAAGAAATCATTACAGAGTTCAAGCTCATACTTCACAAACAGTGAAGAAACTAGTAAAAAGTTAAACCCTAATCTAACATAAAAGCTATAACAAACAAATTCTTATTGTAATATTGCAAATTAAAAGGATTGTGTACACTTTCATTTTTCAATGTTCTTGTTAAAGTTGCATGCATTCTACAAATTCTATAGAAATATGACTGGCCTTAGCTATTCCATTTAAATCTTTTTTAAAGAATTGAATTGAATTTACCTTGCAGCATTGGAGCATTGGCTTCTGATGTGACCAGTCTGCCCACATGCATAACACTTATTTCTCCAATCACCTTCTTTGCATTCCCTTGCAAAGTGTCCCTCTCTTCCACAGTTATAACACACTTCTCTCCTATTATAATCATGCACAAGGAATCGACCTAATACAACAATAATTTTTGAAGGTAAAAGATGTTTCAATTGGAAGAAATGAGTTAAGTCAGTATAATATAATTATTATAAGATCTTTTATAAAAAATTTACTGTATACTAATATAACAAAAAAATATTTAAAAAATATATTACCTTTACGAAATGGTGGTGAAGAACTAGAGTGCGCATAGGTGGGGTGACCACCATAGCCCATTTCTCTATTGATAAAGAAACTTTGGGAATCAGGGTTATTTAAAGCACCTCTTGTTCTTTTAAGCCCTCTTCGTACATCCCGACATGTACCAGCCCTTTCATAATAATGATCATTCCGTTCATAATAATGATCTCTATGAACACCACCTTCTACACGCCTCATTTCTTCATATGACTCACCTCTTCTAATTGCTCTTCTTAATTCCTTTATAGATTCATCCATCCAACTCATTTAGAACACCAAATAATTTTTCTTTGAATTTTTAGAATAACAAAACAAAGAAAAATTATAGAAAAAAAAAGGTAAAACAAAACAAAACCTTTTTGGCAAACTCTACACTTAAATTACTCCCATGTAGAAGAAACCCATTCATTCTCCTCCTGGCTAACTCAGCATCACCATGATTATAATATTCCTGAGTATCAACATAGCAAACCAAGCCTCTGAAATCTTGAATTAGGCCAAAATTCAACATTAACTGAAAACTTCTTTTGAAACAATTTAAATGGTATTTGTTAACGTACAACAAAAGCAAAGCCACGTTTAACATCCACATCTCGAACCCTGTGAAAAATACAGGAAAACAAATCAAGATCATCATGCTTATATATTCCTGTGTAACAAGAATTGCAGACAGATAAAAGATTACAATATGAATGATAATACTAACAATTTAAATTCTCAAGAATTAAATAATATGAAATCCTAACAGGATGACAATAATGTTGGATGATTTTAAATGGCACATTACTACAACCTTAAAAAACAAAAACCAAATCAGATTTTGTATCATGATACCCTTAACAAATCTTGTAAAATTAATTTTTTTTAAAAGATGTTAAACTTTGTCATCATTTATATTATTTTAAATAAGAAGTTTTCCAATCTATTATCGTTAAGAGTTTTATATCAAATCTATAGAATTGTTTAAACATAGATCATATTTAATGATATAAGATTTCTAAATACATAATTGTTAGATGCTGTTTTTGAATTAGACTGTGTACAAGTTTTTTATAACATTTCGGATCATTCTGTTATCTATCACCAGAGTTCTGATATGAAACATAGATCTTTTCGATTTAAAATGCTAATAGAATAATAGAATACAATTTGTAAAAAATTAGAATGCAAAATACCTTCCAAATCGTTGAAATTTTATTTGAAGATCAGTATCTCTCGTGTCTGCTGAAAGGCACCCAATATATAATCTGGTCTGACAATCATTTGCCCTACTTCCATACATCTTGGAGAGAGAAAAATGATTGAAAACTATTATAAACAGTCAGAGCAAATTCTTCAAGAAATTTATTGAAAAGACTGATTAATTTGAGTGCCTTTGCCTTTCTATCTCCTCCTCCTCCTCCTCCTCCTAGTACTGTGTGAGAAACAGAAAGAGCAGGCGAGGAGATGAGATGCAGAGCTCAAAAAGAAACACCCAAATGTTATTTATATTCAAACAACATAAAACTACACAAGGGAAAAATAGTAGATGCTACTACTGTGATATAAAACCACCTCCATAACGGTCTATGTTTGTTCTTAGGGCAGTTAAATCAATTAAATTAAAATGATGAATAAATTTAATATAAAAAAATTAGTTGGGTTTTGAATAATAAGTATAGAATTGAAATTATGGAAATAAAATGAATTATATATGATCTTTTGTTTGAATTTTAAATGGGGTAGTACAAATTGAAATGATAAAAAAAATTAATCTAAAATAGTAGTTGGGTTTGGAAAAATAAATGTAGAATTGAAATTATAGAAATTAGATGAATTAAATGTGACATTTAGTTTGAATTTTAAATGGAGCATATAATATTTAGGTTGTTGAGAATTGATTTGCCAAGGGGTGGACAAATAAGCTCTTATCTAAGTGAATGTCTCATAACCTATAAATTGACCGTGCTTCACTATAGTTCAAATCTACACTGATAGAATTGATCCCCCTTCCCATGAAAGCGACCCCAATGTACAAAAATGAAGGTTTGACCTATGAGCTTAAACCAATAGAGAATTTAGGACTATCATATGTGTACCTCAACTCATCATACCTATTTCTAAAGTAGAGTGATACCAACTTTTAGGAACTTGCTAGCCAATGGTTTATTCTCCATTGGTCAAGCCCCTAGGTGGACCTATTTAACAACAACGGAAAAAGATTGAATACAATAGCAAGCCTATACTATGCCTAAGATTATGATTCAAGTAGGATGCTCTACAATATCATTATGATAATTTTATATAAATATTCTTCTAGGGTTTATTGGTTTATTCCTTTATGATTTAGATCCATAAACATAGAAACTACCTAGGTCAATTCTCTACTCATGGTTATAATGTGGTGAATGGGAGATCTAGGGATCAAAATAGGTTCTTGGGGATGAGTGATGGTGGGACATACTAGATAAGATTGCAAGATGGATTTAACATAAGAATATGCCACCTATAGACTTATTATTGTATAAAGGACACTCTAGTCAATGAGGCTCAAAACATAAGGGAAATGGACATGGATGTGTGTTTTTCACCATTACATTTCACCCTTACTTTGATTTGAACACAAGCTAATATGAATATGTTTGCCAAATAAAACAACTAATTATTATGGAAAGTAAACTTTTCAAATGCTCAAAGTATACACACATGGACAATGATTCTTGTACTTTTCTCATAATGAGTGCTCCATCAAAAACCTATAAAAGTAAAAAAAAAATGATGCACTTAGTATCATTTGTCACTATTTACAATAAACACAAAGGACAACTTTCTTGAAAACTATCTCCAAAAATAGTAAAAATGAAAGTAGAAGGAGAAAGCTTTAATTAAGTAGAAAATGCAGGACTCCAATGAGGTATCCAAGATATTGATGATGTAAAAAGATTGGTAAATCTCTCCCTCCTTACCATGGAAATAGTTATGAGCCTAGCATTTCAAAATATAATACACATAATAAATGATAGTGGCATATATGCCCCAAAAAATTTGTTGCATACAAAGGATACAAAGATTTGGAGGTAAGGAGACAAATATATGATCTTAATAAAATATGCAAGATTGTAGAGGGGGAAAAGTGAACCACTTTGATAGGAAAACATCAGCCTCTTGGGGATTCACTAATCAACCTCTCCACTCGGGATGAGTACAAAACCAAACACTATCAAATACCCCGTAGATAGCACGAGATAGGTCATAGAGGCTTGTTGACGCCCTCCACCAACTCTCTATCCAAGGATGCATGCATGGGTCTTAGACAACAACACGACACACTGACATCCTATAGGGGCAAAGTATGAAGTTTCATACAAAGAGATCAAAGTGATAGATACGTGCTCCAGATAAAGTAAAACTAGATGAATAGATAATAGAAAGCAAAAAATGACTATAGATATTAAAGAAGATAAATGAAAGAGAGAAAGCAAATGATCTTACAACCGATCCACAATTGAAGCCTATAGCAAAGCAACTCTTCTTCAACAAAACCTTCACACAAGCTAGTAAGGAAAAATATTGGGGTTGTGTTTAGAGTTCTACCATAGTCAAACCCCCATTTTTGTATGTTTCCATCTCCATGGATAACCAAGATAATACATAATAGATAAAGAAGTTGGTATGCGATAACACAAGACAAACGAGATAAATAATATGCTATTGGAGATATAATGCTATAATGAAAACAAAGAGGAAGAGACTCCCCTTCAACACCAAGAGAACAATAGCCTATTGGAGTGAAGGTGAGCACCAAGAATCCCCCAACACATAGCTGCAGCAATGGTGACAAGATGAATGAAGTGCAACAATGGCAGAATGCAAGACCAATAATCAAGAAGTTGCAGGTTGTGTAGAAAGCTCAAAGAGTACTCGAGAGGTTTGAATGAGTTTCTTGAGTGGCAAAATGAAGCAAGAGAGTGAAGATATGCATGTTGTGAGCAAAATTGATGTCATTGGTCATTGAGAGGGGCATCACGAACTTTGCCATTCACAAGCGCAACACTTAAACGACTACCTACGGATTGCAGATTCGCAAGACACTAGAGTGGCACATAGATGTCTCCATGATGCGCTAGTGTCCACGAGTCATACAACCAGAAAGGTTGGAGAAAAGGACAAGATAACAAGTGACAAGGCAATCCAAGCGAAAAAAAAAGACAAAAGAGGAAGGGAGATCTCCAATCAGCATGAAGTGAAGGTTCTTATGTAGTGTGGAATTACACGAGGTGCAATTTACGACACTACATTTTGCCCCCACTTTAGCAAGCATATCATTATCACGAGATGTGAAGCTAAAGTAAAGATAAAAAGTTAAAATAATTTACTAAGATACAAAGGGGAAGCAGAATCCTCTAACTATACCAAGTTGCCCCTAGGGAAGAGACCTGAACCTTCATGAGATACTCCTTAGATGTATCATTGAAAATAGGTCAGCTGCAAACAAACATGTTATATGAAAAAGAGAAAATCATATGATTAGACACCGAGATAACAATATTTTGATGATATGGGTAGCCAATTGTGTTATTCTAGATTGCCATACAATAGGGGGACGATCACTTAAATGATAAAAAGAAAAAGATTTTTTCAGTGTTGGTAGCAAGTTGTGTTATGCTAAATAGCCATACGATAGTGAGACCTTAAATTAATTAGTGGTTTGACCCCCACAAAAGACAAAAGATCAAGTGGATTGGCCCCCACAAAGGCAAGACATAATAAGATCAAGTGGATTGGCTCCCACAAAGGAATAGATAATAAGATCATCAAATATAATACAATATGCAAATGCAGGTATGCAAAGATACATAGATATGATAGGCCCCCCTTAGAATGTCATGCATGAAACATGTGACATTCTAAGGAGAAGAGATGTTGTGTCACTTCAGCATAGCAAGATGTTTCCATGGAATGCCACCTTACAACATATGACACATATGACCCACAACATCAACAACAAACAAAGAGATAGGGGGATCCACTGATTCAACATTGGAAAAACTTGCAACAATGAAATTTAGATAATGTATATGGTTGCATATGAGTTACTTATCATGGTTTCAAAGTGTACAAATCTGAAGAAGGTACATAAAAATAAAGATAAATAAAAATTCAGGTCAACATGGAAGAGAACCTAAATTCCCCCAACACTTTGCATCGTCCCTGAATATCAAAAATCAAGATACAACAAATAGAAGAAGGCGATTAACAAATGGAAGAAAGTTACGATAGAGAATGCCTTGTTTCCAAGCAACAATAGAGTGGCTTGGCTCCTTCAAAGGAGTAAAGACAATCATCACTCCCTATTTTCCAAGCACCAACAAAGTAACTCAGGTCCTTCAAAGGGACAAAAACAGATAAAGAAAGCATGAGGGAGCACAAACAGGAACACCCTAATCCATAAGATAAAGAAAAGGACGTATTGTCCTACAGGTCTTCTACCAACAGGTCATCATCCTCCCAATCTTGATCATATGTGGAGGGAGGCTAAGACCGTAGAAAGATGACGACGAGGGAACCATTAAGCATAGTGCCAACAACAAGAGCCAAGGACAATGCAAATTCTATAGTCTCATCCAAAATCTTCTAAGAGGGAATGTGATAACCCCTAAGGTATCATATAATGTAAAAGTATTTACATAATGTCAATATATTTATAGATTAATTAAATAAGTTCCAAATGAATAAATGATTAAATTAATAAAATATATTTAATATATAATAAATGTCAATCAAATATTTAATACATTTAAATATGACAAAAGTGAATTATTTAATATTAAATAATTCTTTTACCTCTGCACAAGAGGTGCGACGGTAATCACAGCCTAGGCTGTGATCACCGCCACACCCCTCCATGCGGAAGGGCGCCGTGAAGGGGTACAACCCCTCATGGGATACAAATAATAAGGGGGAAGGGAGAAGGCAAGGAAGGGAGGACCAGCGTTGGAAAGGAAGGGAGAGACATTGGTTGCGTACAAACAGGTAGGTGTTATATGTTTTTCACGTAATGTTATTAATATGTTAATATATGTAAATGGAATATAGGGGTTAGTATGCTATTACAATTTTCTTTATTCAAATAAGGAATATAAGTAATGTGTTAATATCAAGGAACGTAGGTAATTAGCATGTTAATGTTATTTACTTTATTAATGAATATAATATACAAATTAATACATTAGGGAATGAACATGTTAATACAGATTTGATTAAGGAAATTACTAACAATATGATGATAGCTAGGCATATTTAAAATATATGTTAACAAATACATATTAATGAATAGTTAACAATATATGTTAATAATGTGAATTACGAAATGGAAATAATAATCAAATTGTCAAATGCAATATAAATATGATTAAATAATGAAGGTCATAGGGGGGAAACTCCCTTAAGCCTGATGGAGGGATACGCGAATTGAAGGTTGGCAGTATATATATATATATATATATATATATATATATATATATATATATATATATATATATATATATATATATATATATATATATATATATATATATATATATATATATATATATATATACACTGATGATCTATATGCATATATGAATGGCTTGGTTGACAAGTTCATCCAAGAAGAGATGGATCTGGCCAGTCCCCTCTAATGGACTTGGGTGATGAGGTACATCACCCAAGGCAAGGAGTTGACTTATGGTCTTCCTTGGATGGCTTGGGTGTAAGAAATTACACTCAAGATAGGGATCAAATTAACCTTCGATTTCCTGGATGGCTTGGGTGTAAGAAGTTACACCCAAGACAGGAATCAAATTAAAACCTTGGTTCCTGGATGGCTTGGATGTAAGAAATTACATCCAAGACAGGAATCAAATTCACCTTGATTTTCTTGGATGGCTTGGAACCAAGAGGGGTTCCAAGAAGGTGAGCCTCACAACCGCCTAAGGACATACTTTGTATGACATTCATATCCTTTTTATAGATAAGAATTGTGATTACTGTTAATTAAGTAATCTTAAATTAATTTGCAAGTTGATTTAGTAACAAATTGATGTATATGTCGTATTCTAACAATTTGTTTTGCAGGACAGTGATCCCTAACTAGTAGGGACATTACAGTGGTATCAGAGTATAATCCTGCCAACCTGTGGGAGGTATTCTTAGTTGATGATCACATATCAGAGGAAGAAAGGCGCAAAAGCAATGGCCGATCAATTAGCCAAACAACTTCAGGCCTTCATGGAGCAAACCAATGAAAAATTCGAAAGAATGAGCCAATTAATCCTCCAAAGTACAAATAACAACAATAGAGATATGACAAACCCTAGGAGAGACACACACTCTAGTCACACCAATAACGAACGATCTCCTCAGAGTTCTAGACAAACAATTCCTGAATTTCTACCTAGAGAGGAACGTGTGGGAGAGGAAGAGGAACCAGCCACACTTGGGGTAGAGGAAATTTTAGAGCTGGAAGTTCAAAGAGTAGTTTCCTTCAGAGAATTCTGTGAATCCAAGACTAATGAGGGTAGAAGAAGGAAGCCTATGGGTAATGACCTCAAAGCTAAAGTCAACAAAATATCCTTACCATGCTTTGATGGGTCAGGGAAAGACATCGCCCAAGCTTGGGTACAAAAACTAGACACATACCTCTCATACAGGCCCATGACCGAAGGAGATGCTATAAAATTTGTCATACTACATTTAACAGGAGCAACCCATAATTGGTGGCCCAACGGTCTCATTACCCTAGGACACAAAAATGTCTCCACCTACAATGAATTTACCCAAAAGCTCATCAGCCGATTCGACCAGAAAGACTCCGAGTGGTACTTCCAAGAATTAACACACCTTAAGCAATTAGGAAGCATTGAAGACTATATAGACGAATTCCAAAATTTGTCAGTAATGGTCCCCGACCTATCTCAGAGAAGGCTTACCTACATGTTTTTAGAAGGCTTGAAAGACTCTATTAGAAATTTTGTAAAACCCCTGGAACCACAAAATTTAGGGGAGGCCATTAAAAAAACTAGGATGGTCGAACTTAGTGCTCCCAAGAGTACCTCAACCAAAACACCACATAGGAATGAGGGATTCCAGAAGGACTGCCGGGAGAGGCCCTACTGCTTTTGCAAGAAACCTTGGAGTGTGAATCACCAATGTAAGGAGAAAGAGGAACTCAGGGAGAAAGGGTTATGTTTCAAATGCAAGACTCCATGGGGGAGAGGCCATGAATGTAAAAAGGGACAAATAAATAACTCAGAAGAAATACGGGACGAGGAAAGACCTTATAAAAGGGCCAGATTTGAGAACAACGAACCAAGTACCTTAGTAGTCATCACCCAAGGGAGTGAGAATAGATGCTTCAAACTTAAAGGAACTATCAAAGGATAGAAAGTAATCGCATTAGTTGACATAGGAGCCTCACATGACTTCATTAGCAAACACTTAGCAGCAAAAAGAAGGTTGAAAACTCAAGAGTTTGAAGGGTTTGAAGTGATCATGGAAAATAGAGTCATAGACAGGTGCACCAAAATTATACCTCAATTGGAAGTCACCCTGGGAGGACATACCATTACAAGGAACTTCTTTGTGGTGAACCTAGAGAATGACATCATTTTGGGGATGCCATGGATAAACTCATTGGGACAATTCACCATGGATAGTCCCAATCAGGAGGTATGCTTCCAACATGAAGGGAGGGAGATAACATTAAAGGGAATTCTCGACGACTCTCCAAAGATAGTATCATGCAATAAAATGGAGAAAATCCTTAGACATGATCAAGGAGAGTGGGTCGCCCAATGTATGGTCTTGGATAAATCTCCAACCGAAGGCCAAATCATTCAAAATGATATACAACCCATCCTTAAGAGGCACAAAAAAGTCTTCGAAGACATTCCTCCTGGTTTACCCCCAAAAAGGGGATTTGAACATTCCATTGAACTAGAAGAAGGAGCAAAACCAGTCAGTATCACTCCTTACCGCCACCCCCACAAATTCAAAGAAGAAATTGAAAAAACCATAAAAGAATTATTAGAAATGTGACACATCCAGCCAAGCAGCAGCCCGTTCGCTTCATCAGTAGTATTGGTCAAGAAGAAAGATGGGACGATGAGAATGTGCATAGATTACCGGGCCCTGAATAAAAAGACTATAAAGAATAGATACCCTATCCCAAGAATTGATGAACTAATGGATGAACTCCACGGAGCAAAATACTTCTCTAAAATCGATCTAAGGTCAGGATATCATCAGATTAGAATGAGAGAGGAGGATATACCCAAAACAGCATTCAGATGTCACTATGGATCAAGTTTTTGGTTCTACCATTTGGCCTCACTAATGCCCCGACCACCTTTCAGTCATGCATGAATCATACATTCAGGCAACAATTACGGAAATCCCTTCTAATATTCTTCGATGATATACTCATTTACAACAAGACATGGGAAGAACATCTCCTGCACATTGAAGAGGTATTAAATATTCTTGAATCTGAATCCTTATATGCTAAAGCCTCCAAGTGTGAATTTGGGATGAGGGAAATCATCTACCTAGGACACAAAATTAGTGAGGTAGGAGTAAGTGTGGATGAGGAAAAAATCAAGGCCATCAAGGAATGGTCCACCCCTAGAACATTAACACAACTAAGAGGGTTTGTGGGACTATGCAGCTAATATAGACGTTTTATAAAAGGATTTTCCAAAATAGCAGCACCCCTCACCGACTTAACTAAGAAAGGAGCCTTCACATGGAATGACCAAGCCCAACAGGCCTTTGAACAACTGAAAATAACCATGAGCTCATGCCCAGTATTAGCCATTCCTGACTTCTCTATACCTTTTGAACTACAATGTGATGCATCTGGGAAGGAATTGGGGCAGTCCTCATGCAAAAGAAACACCCCCTAGCCTTTGAGAGCCGTAAACTTACCGAAGCAGAAAGACTCTACTCCATCTATGAAAAAGAAATGCTAGCCATAATGCATGCCTTGGCCAAATTTTGCCAATACCTCGTCTGTGGGAAGTTTGGTGTGAAAACCAATTATAACAGTTTATGCTTCTTCTTGAGCCAAAGGGACCTTAATGATAGGAAACAAAAATGGGTTAGCAAAATACAAGCCTATGAATTTGATATAGAATATGTAAAAGGGGTGAATAATAGGGCAGCAGATGCATTATCCCAAAGGACACACCTCAATGCCCTTACCAGCATCTCGAAGGACTGGAAGGAAGAAATCCTAAAGGAATATAACAAAGATCCACAAACCAAGGAAATCTTGGAGGGAAACCTTCCCAATGAAGACTTTAAAGTTAGGGGAGGCCTCATCTTGTATAAGGGAAGGGTATATTTGACCCCTCAAACCAAATTCAAGCACAAGCTCCTAAAAGAATTCCATGATAACCCCTTGGCAGGACATCAAGGATACTATAAAACCTATAAACACATAAGAGAAAAGTATGCATGGAAAGACCAAAAAAGAGATGTCCAGACATACGTACAAGAGTGTCTAACTTGTCAACGAAATAAAATCAAACTCACTCACCCAGCTGGATTGCTTCAACCATTACCTATTCCCAAACAGAAGTGGGAGAGCATTTCGATGGACTTCATAACAGGGTTACCAAAAACACAAGGGAAAGATAGCATTTTTGTGGTGGTAGACAGACTCACGAAGTATGCCCATTTCCTGGCAGTCTCCACCGAATATAAAGCCTATCAAATAGCCGATTTGTTCTTCAGGGAAATTTTCAGACTCCATGGACTCCCTCTGAATATTGTCAGTGACAGAGATAGCAACTTTATTAGCCAATTCTAGCAGGAACTCTTTAGAATGGCAGGAATAGTCTTGACCCCTAGTACCAGTTACCATCCCCAAATGGACGGGCAAACCGAAATAGTGAACAAATGGATAGAAGGCTACCTAAGGAATTATGTTACAGGGCAACAGATGGCATGGGTAAAGTGGTTACACCTAGGAGAACATTGTTACAACATGACACACCACATGTCAATTGGGATGAGGCCACAAGCTTTGGAGAACTAATAAACCAGGAAAGTAAAGTACCAAGAGCACAAGGTTTTGTTCAACAGAGTAAGGATATCATGAAGACCTTGAAAGAGAATCCACAACAAGCCCAAAATCAACAAAAGATCTATGCAAACAGAAAGCATACAGAAAGGACTTTTGAGGTCAGAGATCTGGTGTTTTTAAGGCTACAACCATATAAGCAATCTTCCCTCAAGAAGAATGGGGCTGAAAAATTGAAACCCCGATTCTACGGACCCTATAAAGTAACTCGAAGGATTGGGGAAGTAGCTTATGAAAGAGAACTTCCCAAAGATAGTAAAATACATAATGTGTTCCACGTCTCCCACCTCAAAAAGGTTCTTGGGCAACACTTGACTCCATGCAGTGAACTACCACCCTTAGATGATGAAGGGAAACTCACCTTGTAACCTAAGGTCATTCTAGATACATGAAAAAAGGCACTAAGGAACCAGACCATTATCGAACACCTGATTAAATGGAAGAATCTTCCCCATGAGGATGCCACTTGAGAAAAAGAGGAAGATCTAAAGATGCTTGAGGACAAGCAAAATTGAGACGGAGGGACTGTGATAACCCCTAAGGTATCACATAATGAAAAAGTATTTACATAATGTCAATATATTTATAGATTAATTAAATAAGTTCCAAATGAATAAATGATTAAATTAATAAAATATATTTAATATATAATACATGTCAATCAAATATTTAATACATTTAAATATGACAAAAGTGAATTATTTAATATTTAATAATTCTTTTACAAAAACTAAACCGAATAAGCAAAAGCAAATAAGACTAAATAAAATAAAGCAAGTTAATTAAACGAAAGTATTTAATGCCCCCCCCCCCCCCCCCCACAATTACCTCCGCACAAGAGGTGTGACGGTAATCAGCCACACCCCTCCATGCGGAAGGGCACCGTGAAGGGGTACAACCCCTCACAGGATACAAATAATAAGCGCGAAGGGAGAAGGCAAGGAAGGGAGGACCAGCATTGGAAAGGAAGGGAGAGACATTGGCTGCGTACAAATAGGTACATGTTATATTTTTTTCACGTAATGTTATTAATATGTTAATATGTATAAATGGAATATAGGGGTTAGTATGCTATTACAATTTTCTTTATTTAAATAAGGAATATAAGTAATGTGTTAATATCAAGGAACGTAGGTAATTAGCATGTTAATGTTATTTACTTTATTAATGAATATAATATACAAATTAACACATTAGGGAATGAACATGTTAATACAGATTTGATTAAGGAAATTAATAACAATATGATGATAGTTAGGCATATTTAAAATATATGTTAACAAATACATATTAATGAATAGTTAAGAATATATGTTAATAATGTGAATTACGAAATAGAAATAATAATCAAATTGTCAAATGCAATATAAATATGATTAAATAATGAAGGTCATAGGGGGGAAACTCCCTTAAGCCTAATGGAGGGATACACGAATTGAAGGTTGGCAGTATATATATATATTTATATATATACTGATGATCTATATGCATATATGAATGGCTTGGTTGACAAGTTCATCCAAGAAGAGACGGATCTGGTCAGTCCCCTCTAATGGACTTAGGTGATGAGGTACATCACCCAAGGCAAGGAATTGACTTATGGTATGCCTTGGATGGCTTGGGTGTAAGAAATTACACTCAAGATAGGGATCGAATTAACCTTCGATTTCCTAGATGGCTTGGGTGTAAGAAATTACACCCAAGACAGGAATCAAATTAAAACCTTGGTTCCTGGATGGCTTGGATGTAAGAAATTACATCCAAGATAGGAATTGAATTCACCTTCGTTTTTCTGGATGGCTTGGAACCAAGAGGGGTTCCAAGAAGGCGAGCCTCACAGCCGCCTAAGGACATACTTTGTATGGCATTCATATCCTTTTTATAGATAAGAATTGTGATTAGTGTTAATTAAGTAATCTTAAATTAATTTGCAAGTTGATTTAGTAACAAATTGATGTATATGTTGTATTCTAACAATTTGTTTTGCAGGACAGTGATCCCTAACTAGTAGGGACATTATAGGGAAGGGTCAATGATTATGTGAATATCATAGATAGCATCGAGGTATCCTCTAAAGAGTTAAACAAATTCCCCTCATTAGAAGAGGCCAATGACTTAGCCCAAGGCTATGAAGTAGGAGTCAAGTTGCTGACCTTTAAAAGAGGGGCAAAGATAAACTCTAGAAAAGGTGGACCCTTCTCAATAATGCAAAAAGATGTAGACAAAGAAACATGCATCGAAATAGACGAAGAAACTGAAATAGAGGTTGTTAGATCTTGCTTCCAATTAGGAGACTCGGGCACATGACCCCACTCAAACTTTGATTTTGGTTTCTACAGAGGTGAAGATCTTTGAGCAACTATAGTAGGCTCAAGTACCCTAAGAAATCTCTGATGTAGAGAAGGATGTGAAGCAGGTAAAGGAGACAAGGCCACACTAAATAGAAGTTGTGTATGCAACATGCCAACAAACTAGGAGAACAAAGGAAGGTCAGGGAAGGTGATGATAAGAGTTGCCTCTATGGAGGAAGTGATAGAGATTTGTACCCTTTTTGAGCGAGGTTCATCGGTAGTCCTTGGAGCGGCTGACAACAACACAAAAGATGAAGTAGGTGCAGAAGAAAAAGAAGAAACAAGAGCGGGAGAAATCATGGAAATATTAGAGGCAAAGGTGGACACTGATAATTCACTCATACCCTTTAGTACAACCTCATACTCCAGGCCATCAGCCACTAACAACACTTATGCTCACATGCAAGCTAGTTTTGATGTAAATGAAGACCGGGTATGGAAGCTTGAGAAGGCTTAGTGACATCTTGCTCCATAGGAAATTCTTTCAGAGTCATTGTTGGAAAAGGA